>NC_136269.1:52398257-52596219 GCF_964187855.1 Myxine glutinosa | reverse complement strand
CAATCATTTAATATTCATTTCATCATTTTTCTGTTCGATTCCATCTTGACAAACCCCCCGAAACCTAGACTCAGAATACCGGGATGGTGTCCGGCGGGGGATAGTTTCACCCTAGTTTAAGTTTAAAGCGTAGTAGAATAGTTTAATATTGATTTGATTTGTTCACTTTTAAAAAGCCGATAGTGACCTGGAAAAAGTTAATTTACATATATATTTTAATAGTAATTCTAAACAATGGTACCTTCTCACAACCTAGAAGTAGCTAGCTGCGTGCACCACAAGGTGAAATACCACGATGTGACATGGTTCAACACGATTGGAGAATCCTAACAATCACTGTTTGGTGATTTGACGTTCGTGAGAAATAATTGGTGTTCAAACATATATTCTTTGTTTTTATTAATCTGTTCAAGATGCTCAAACACCTTTTTTTTTTTTTTCCTAGACTGAATCGAGGCTCGTGAAAGAGCTGACAACCGCGAGGGAAAGACAAAGACAGTACAGGGGGACTGCGAGGGAAAGACAAAGACAGCACATGGGGGACCGCGAGGGGAAAGACAAAGACAGCACATGGGGACCGCGAGGGAAAGACAAAGACAGCACATGGGGACCACGAGGGAAAGACAAAGACAGCACATGGGGACCACGAGGGAAAGACAAAGACAGCACATGGGGACTGCGAGGGAAAGACAAAGACAGCACATGGGGACCACGAGGAAAGCCAAAGACAGCACATGGGGACCACGAGGGAAAGACAAAGACAGCACATGGGGACCGCGAGGGAAAGACAAAGACAGCACATGGGGACCGCGAGGGAAAGACAAAGACAGCACATGGGGACCACGAGGGAAAGACAAAGACAGCACATGGGGACCACGAGGGAAGACAAAGACCAGCACATGGGGACTGCGAGGGAAAGACAAAGACAGCACATGGGGACCACGAGGGAAAGACAAAGACAGCACATGGGGACCACGAGGGAAAGACAAAGACAGCACATGGGGACCGCGAGGGAAAGACAAAGACAGCACATGGGGACCGCGAGGGAAAGACAAAGACAGCACATGGGGACACGAGGGAAAGACAAAGACAGCACATGGGGGACCACGAGGGAAAGACAAAGACAGCACATGGGGACCGCGAGGGAAAGACAAAGACAGCACATGGGGACCGCGAGGGAAAGACAAAGACAGCACATGGGGACCGCGAGGGAAAGACAAAGACAGCACATGGGGACCATGAGGGAAAGACAAAGACAGCACATGGGGACCACGAGGGAAAGACAAAGACAGCACATTGGGACCGCGAGGGAAAGACAAAGCACTTGGGTATATCTGGGAGGCCATCCCAGGTGTCAAAGTATCCACCTCCGTGTGAGTGTGTGTGAGTCCATATATGCATGTATGGGTGTGTATCATTTTGTTGTTGGCTGCTATCTGCACACGTGGGTGAGTTTCAGGAGATGGAACGGAGACCTACCAGGTCTCAAAGTATATACCTCCATTGTGTGTGCCTGTGTGTGTGTATACAAGTGTGCATTTGTGTCCAATAGTTGTGTACATATGTAAAATCAAATAAAAAATACTAATCCATCACCTTTAAAGCTAATGTTGTGCCAGGTTTCTAAACTAGTGCTTTCTCCGATGACTATTGCTCCTGTGCCCTGTATAGAAACCATACCATAGAAAAAATGTAGGATATTGTGGTGAGTGAATACGTGCCTGTTTATTCATATTATTCATCCAAGCGGCACCGAGACAGGCTAGCATCTGACGTTTACTGCACCTGTATTGAAATACGTAACTGAGCAATTTCCAGTGAGTAGGCCTACCAATCTGATGAGGTACTGTCACGGACACTTTGGTATTAAAATATGCAAAAAAATCAACATTTTTCTTGTACACTTTTGGGGGGTGGGGGAGGGGGGTCGTGAAAAAGAGTACTCTTTGTACACTTGTGAAAATGTCAATAATTGTGAAGGACCCTTATCATGATAAAGTCAAGTACCAAGCTTCAGTTGAATATGTTAAAGGGTATGGAAAAAAAGTGCAGAAACCCATAGTTGGGACGGACGGACATACAGACAGAGAGAAAACTACAGTCCCCTCCGTGTAGGGAACTAGTAAGTGTATTATTATATGACATAATAATGTCATTAATAATGGAAGAATATATATAATGAGATACACTTTAGTTTCGAGTCATGCTTCCTTGATTGATTGCATTTCCAATGAAACTTGACGACAAATGATCTTTTTTGTTCCTTGACAAATTAAACAGATAATCAAGATGTGTGGCAATGGGAGTTACCAGGGCTAAAACAATTAAGGCGAAGCGTGGCAACAAAGTTCCCAGACTGAAAAATAAAAATGTTTTGCTTACCTGAGGTCCAGCGAGCAACCTGACCCCACCGCAGCAGGCACCTTGAGAGGCGGGGAATTTCACTGCACATCCCCAGAGATACCGAAAAGCCTCCATTTTCCTTGCACTCCTCTTAGTCTCACAATTCTGTGTTCGATGGTCTTGCGATGAGGACCTTTGACACTGTGTTTTAGCTGTGGAAACAGGGAAAAGCTAAGAGTACAAAGGACGATTTACAACTGTACCACTGATGCTTTGGAAAAAGCTTACACTGCGACAGGGTCACGAGTAAGGAGCACAACTGTGTAAGGGAAGCCACGGTCCTCCTTTATATGGTCGTATCTGGCCTTTGACCTCTGCTGTTCCATCTGGTCAAATACATCTTTGTAGCAAATATATCACAGCATTCCATCGTATATTGTAACCTCATGACTACTCCTGGTAAAGCAGGTTTACTCAGCAACATTGGCAGTGTCGACTGATTAATGAATAATGTCCAAAAACAAACAAACAATCAAATACATCGTTATAGCTTGGAGTACAAGTTGGAGGGAGTCATGATGTTTGTGAAACAAAATTTACATCCGTATATCTGTGCTGGTCTAATGGGTAAGCTTTCCCTTTCGGGTAATATGGAGATTTATAATAAATGAATGATGCTATTCCAGGCTGCTGTCGAGTGTAAGGAAAGGAGATTGAAGAAGTGAATAATGTGTCATGCTTCATTCCAAAGCATCAGGCCTCAATGCAGCACCTAACAAGCCTCTGATTACCCACAATGCCACCCATAACCTTTGCATTAAAATATATCCCACTCTGCTTTCAACTACTATCTCACATGCAATTTTATTCCCTCCGCCACCAAATGTGGACAGAGGATATGTTTGTCTGTCTGTTTCTCTGTCTATTTGTTTATCTGTTTGTATGTTTCTCTGTCTGTTTGTCTGTCTGGTTGTATGTTTCTCTGTCTGTCTCTTTGTCTGTCTTGTTGACTGTCTCTGTGTCTGTCTCTCTCTCTCTCTGTCTGTCTCTCTCTCTCTCTGTCTGTCTCTCTCTCTCTCTCTCTCTCTCTCTCTCTCTCTCTCTCTCTCTCTCTCTCTCTCTCTCTCTGTGTCTCTCTGTTTATCTTTCTGTAAGCAGGATATCTCAAAAAGTTGGGTATGTACAGTCGTGGCCAGAAATATTGGCACCCTTGCACTTTTTTCAAATAATTCACCATTTCTTCCTGATAATTGTTAAAATTATAAAATATTTTGGTCTCCACAATTCTTTATTTCAATGTTAATATTACAGAACCTTTGTTTTTGATTCAGAACTTAATATATCCTTTTAAATCAGGAAATAAAAAGAAATGGCATTGACAAAATTATTGACACCCTAGACTTAATATTTTATAGCACGGCCTTTGGACAAAAATAATTGCAGTCTAGGGCTTCCTATAGCCATGAATGAGCTTCCTCCACCTCTCTACTGGCAGTTTGGCCCACTGTTCTTGTGCAAACTGCTCCAGTTCTCCCAGATTTGAAGGATGCCTTCCCCCAACTGCTGTTTTCAGATCTCCCCACAGGTGTTCAATGGGATTTAGATCTGGACTCATTGCTGGTCACTTGAGAACAGTCCAGTGTTTTGTCTTGAACCATTCCTGGGTGCTTTTTGAAGTGTGTTTGGGGTCATTGTCCTGCTGCAAGACCCATGGCCTTCGACGGAGCCACAGTTTTCTGACACTGGGTTGAACATTACGCTCCAAAATGCTTTGGTAATCTCCTGATTTCATGATGCCATGCACACATTCAAGACACCCAGTGCCAGAGGCAGCACAGCAACCCCAAAACATCACTGAACCTCCTCCATGTTTGACTGTAGCGAAGGTGTTATATTCTTTGAAGGCTTCATTTTGTTTTCTATAAACATAGAGATGATGTGCTTTACAAAAAACTCTGATTTGGTCTCATCTGTCCACAGGAAATTCTCCCAGAAGGATTTTGGATTGTTCGGGTGTGTTTTGGGAAAAATCCAGGCGGTGTGTCGGTGTGTGTCGGTGTGTGTCGGTGTGTGTCTGTCTGTGTCTGTCTGTCTGTCTCTCTCTCTCTCTCTCTCTCTCTCTCTCTCTCTCTCTCTCTCTCTCTCTCTCTCTCTCCTCTCTCTCTATATATATATATATATATATATATATATATATATATATATATATATATCTCCCTCTCAGCAGACACCCCCGCTAACCTGGCTAACCCCCGCTCTAGCAGGGAAAATGGCCTTTAAAATGCATGTTGTGTGTGTTGTGTCCCTCTCAGCAACAGTGGGGTCTTCCTGGGTCTCCTTTCACTGAGTTGGTGATGGATGGTGCGAGTTGAAACTGTCGTACCTTGTGTCTGAACGTCAGCTTGAATCTGTTCGGCAGTTGATCGAGATGCTTTCTCCACCATTCGAACAATCCTTCGCTGCAATCTTCGATCAAGTTTTCTCTTGCGGCCACGTCCAGGGAGGTTGGCTTCAGTGCTATGGGCCTTAACCTTCCTGATAAAATTGTGTACAGTGGACACAGGAACATGAAGGTCTCTGGAGATGGACTTGTAGCCTGGAGATTGTCCATGCTTGGCTACAATCTTGTGTCTGACCTCCTCAGACAATTCCCTTGTTTTCTTTCTTTTCTCCATGGTCATTGCAGTACACACAGTGACATAAAACAGCAGAACGACTCCTTTTCTCTATTTAAAACTGGTTGAATGAGTGATTTTTATATTGCAGACACCTGCAGCTCACCACAGGTGAGTTCAATTCCAAAGTAAAGGAGAATCACCTGCTTGAAATCTAATTATTTCTAACAATTTCTAAAAGGTGCCAATAATATTCTCCGGCCTATTTTAGGATTTCTTTGTGGAATAAGCTAAGATTCCATGTCGTAAAAAATTTCCATGTCGTTCTTTGGAACATTATTATGAGTTCCGGAACATCCACACAATGTAAAATGTGACTTTGAGTCTTCCACTCCTCCCCTCCTCCACCTTCCCCTTCCTCCTTCCTCCCCCCCTTCTCCCCACCGAAAGTCATAAACCCCTCCTCCCTCCCCCCCCCCCCCCCAAAAGTCTCAACCTCCCTGTCCCAACTCGATCCCATCATTGCTCTCCCCCAACCCTCCAAACCCCAGCTCTCTGTACCCCTTTCCCTCTGCCCTCCTCCTGCTCATAAAGGCAAAAGGGCGTTCTTACATCAATCATTACATATATAATATTGTTTCACCAAATCACTGAGTTTGAAGTTGTCTTGCTTGGAACCTCCTTATCATTCATCACTCGTCAATAAATGGCCATCTCAGTATTCTGGTGTATTTTGTGTCACTGACAGTCTCTCAAATACAAATGGAATACTTATACTTCTTGGGTCTTGTATGTTTTCTTGGTCTTTTATTTATTTATTTATTTTATCCTTATCTTTTTCTAACCTTCCGGTGTGTGCCCCTGTTTAGAATAGGTATACCGTACACCGGTGTGTCGTAAGAGGTGACTAAAAGGTTGGCGTCAGGAAGTGCATCCTCCGGCCATAGGAAGGGCATCCGGCCATAAAAAGAACTTTGCCTCAAATAGGAAACCATGCTGATTGTCATGGGGCCCGCAAGGCTAACCCCCACTCTAGCAGGGAAAATGGCCTTAAAAAGGGAATTAAAAAAATATATATATTCTAACCTTCCCATGTCCCCTTCCAGGTGTTTTTCCAGGTTCCAGGTTCCAGGTTCCAGGTTCCAGGTTTTCCAGGTTCCAGGTACCAGGTGTTTTTTTCTTCCCATGTCCCCTTACCTAGGGTGCCTTTATGCCTTGTTTGGAGCAATGTCCAAGAAAATAATAATAATAAAAAGCGGCTTTATCACATTTGGTATCGGTATATAAGTAAAATAAAACCCATTTCGATCCCTACTCAACCCGCTTTTCATCAGCTCTAACTTTCCATGGATGTTCATTTAATGCACATAATATGTTAATTACATGTCAATGCACATGTGAAATACAATTTGTTTATAAATCCTGTACTTGCACACTATTCAGACTTGAAAACTCAGGCAAAACCCAAAAAGATGGGTTGGACTATTTTTTATTTATTGAAGACTTCAAATATTAATCATGACTGTTTTCTTTCCACTGCGTACGTTTCATTCATGATAGACAACACGTTGTTCAGTTTTTATATGTACATAAACTCAGCAGGACTCTTGATTGTACGGAAGTTATCTTTTGGTGGTGTATATAGTAGAGCGATCATTCCATCCCAGTAGATCAGTAGAGCGTGGTCTCGATCATTCCCAAGCAAAACATGCATGACCTCATCCCTCTGAGATAATCAAAATGTACCTTATTTCATAATAAAAGAGGTGTTGTTCAGTCTTAAAATGTAGGCCGGTTGTGTGAGGCCTGAAAGTAGCGACCCGAAATCGTGGATGAATTTTCTTTTTTGACGTTAGAATTGTGGATGGAGTCAGGCCAGCTGTTCAAACAATGGGCTGAAAGAGGGAAAGACAGACAGACAGACAGACAGAGAAATCCGACCACTTTAATATATAGATGAGTGACATGCATGTTTCAAAACTGTGAATTGAACAGGTTGGAATTTTTACCTACATTATTTGGTAGACTTTACCCTCCAAGTTGTTATATGATGGTTTTGATCGAGATTGATCAATTATTAACTCAACTGGACTATGTCCAGCTGAGTTTTTGTCGACACCCAGTGTCCGTCGTCCGTCTGTCGTCTGTAAACAATTCAACGTCTACGCTCTAAAAGTCACAAATATGGATTGCATTTGATGAAACTTGTTATGCAGCATCTTTAAGACATAAACTAGTTTGGGATTGCATTTGGGCGTTGCACGCCCAAATATGGGCGTGGCAGGGCGGCCATATTGAAAATCCATTTTTGTCAATCTGGTACTTCCTAATGTAGCTAGAAGGCTGAAACTTGGTGTGTAGACAGTATGTAACAAACCTCAACACATATAATACGGGTTTTGATGATGTCCGAAAAATGACCTCGTCGTGACCTATGACATGACTTGACCCATAAACATCAGTTTGGATGACGTCCAAGTTCTAAAAGTCACAAATACTGATCAAATTTGATGAAACTTGTGCCTTTTGCCACTTAAAGATATTTGAAAACGCACATATAAACATATACACGCACATATAAACTATATACTTTGTGATTCTATTATGCATATTCTAACCATATTGATATTGACCAGTTGAGTTCAGGTTCCCTGGAACCTCTAGTTTATTAAGTTGTGAGAAGCCAAATTAGCGTCATGGCCCATAAATGTAACGCAAGTGACGGTGAAATAACCGACAAGAAGATGGGTATAATTAGGGTAGTATTAGGAGGAGTAGTAGTAGTAGTAGTAGTAGTAGTAGTAGTAGTAGTAGTAGTAGTAGTAGTAGTAGTAGTCAAGATATGCATTTTGAATAAAATGTTGCAATATTAGTAAATTATGAAACAGAAAATAAAGAATTACAAAATGTGTTAATTTTTCAGATTTTAATTATCTGCATGACTACGTGCAATAATTACACAAATGTGCTTTACTGTTTTGACATTTTGTTTCATAACAACTGCTATTTCGGACTATAAGAAGGTAATAAGAAAATAAACATAGTCAAGGTGAATTTTCAGCAAGTAAACCAGCAAAGGTGTTCCAAACGATTTGGATTCATGGATTTCAGGAGATTTAAAGTTATTATAAACAAATAGCAATCACAGTGAGTCAGTCTGTGGCATTGCATTGCTAGCAAACACCTGCTGGTAATGCATGGCAAGTTACTTATTGGGCGATATGTTACCCATGGTTAATTTTTGTTCCAAAAGTGTTCTGTCATTCAGACATCGATGCAATGCGACCGGATCAATGGCAATCTAAAGAGAAAACCGGAATTCAACTCACTAGTTTTCTCCAAGAAACTCACATTGTTCTATCCTGACTCTTGTACAGCACCAAATGATCCGTAGTTCATTATCCACCTATTATTTAATAACTTAATTGACAAACAATGTAGTTGGGATAGGTAAAATCATATTTATGGCAAAGCAATGCTTTTATTGTTTTTCTTACATTGATCTGAGGATCAAGGAGGAGCTTCCGCACAAATCACACAAATTACAGACAGTTGTAGACAATGGACAAACACATAGAGCACACAAGGCCCAAAAAGCAATTGGTTTCTACAACAATTCTCATCTCAGGCACAACGGCAAAACTCTCCTGACTAACAGGAAAGTATTTGTGAATCATTGGGCTGAACATTTCAAGAGTGTCTTGAACCAGCGGTCCATTGATAATGGAGTCGAGATGCCCCTGATTCAGATGAAGTCTCAGTGTGTATGTATAAAGCAGGTGATCACCATCTGGTCTCTTGAGTTTTATTATTTAAATTGATGTAGAAACTAGCGCAATGTGACTGCGTAGCCAATATGCCTCCACGTAGTCCCATGCCCATGACAATGGCTAGATGCCCTCAATGACTGTCCTAAAAAGAAACAAGTTTGATTTAAATCCCTTCAGCTGCTCTGAAGTATCACATTTTTATCAGACATGGCAGGTTTCAATCCCTGGTGTTGGGCTAGCGGCTAGGGTGCCGGCTTAGGATCCTAGGATCCTGGGTTCGAATCCCGGTCGATTGCTGAATTTAACGCCAGGGGGGTTGACTCAGCCTGTTCATCCTTCCGAGGTCGGCTAATTGAGTACCAGTTCACTGGTAATTCCCTGTTTGTCGTTAAAGGCGGCAAAAAGGGTTGGCGTCAGGAAGGGCATCCGGCCGTAAAACATTGCTTCAAAAAGGGGACCAAAAAAAAAAACAACAACCACGGTTCCCGAAAAAGGCCAACCCCTGCTTTGCGGGGAAAAATGGCCTCTAAAGGTGGTTATGGCAGGTTTCACATCGATCGGTGAAGCGGTTTCGGAGAAGGGTTTTTTTCAAATATCGGCTTTCAAGCTAATATGGCTGTCAAACCACGTGACATATGACATCAAAAATGTACACTCTGCAAACGGGAATCGCGTTTGTGAAGTTTCGTGTTGATAGGATAATGTTCGTTTTCTTTCCAAGATGGCTGCCAAACCACGTGACCTACGATGTCATCATGATCAAACTACATGCAGTAATGGTGGTAGCTGGTATTTGTAAAGTTTCCCATCAATAGGATAAGTCGTTTCTGAGATATAATTATTTAATCGTTTCCTTCAATACAATATGGCTGCCACACCATTTGACTGATGATGTTTTTGTCATCAACTTTTAATCGCCATGCCCAGTCGATGACACACGTAAAGTTTAGAGTCGATCGCTTTGGTGGCTTGAGAGAATTTTTTTTTTAAGTTTTAGGTTGAATCCAACATGGCTGCCAAACCATGTGATCTATGATGTCATAAATTTAATATTTCAATGCAAATGGGTCATAGATCATGTGCATGCAATTTCAGATTTTTAGGAGAAGGCGTTCAATGAAAACATTTATAGCTGGTATACCACTTCACCGATCATTATCATGCTTTTGTTCCCCATTGGGAGTACTTGTCAATGTGTCAAGTTTCAATTTTTTCCATTCAGCGATTTCCGAGAAATATATTTTTAAATAATTTACGTTTAAGCCAAGATGGCTGCCATACCATGTGACCGATGACGTCACAATTATCACAAAAACATTCTTCATGTGTGTCTCTCCTACCTTGAAAGTTTAATCTCAATTGGACATGTGGTTGCTGAGAAAAGCGAGGTTTAGTCCGTACGGACGGACGGACATACACCAGAGAACATAATGCCTCCGGCCACCTTTGGGGGTGGAGGCATAAAAAGGAACGGGATGTTTTGCAGTAATCATTGTGGTGGCAGCTCATGTGCAGCCTGTGGCTGCCGGTTGCATCATTTCCTGGGCCGCTGATGGAATGCCGCTGGTACTCATTTTGTCAACTTCAGAAGGATGACAGGCTGAGTCAACCCACCTGGTGTTAATTCAACGGCATGACAGAGACTTGAATCAGGACCCTGAGATCTCAAGCCAGCCACCTTAACCATTAGGTCAACGCCAGGCTTGAAGTCATGGAGAGTGGTGATATCATTTAACAGGGATGGGATGACATGATGTCATCTCATCCCTGTTAAATGGCCTCAAACAGGAGTGTTTCTGGCTCCTCTATTCACTGTGCTTTTGCAGCTAAGCTCACATAGACTTTTTAAGACAATGATGCTAGCATTTGCAGCAAGCTTTTCAACTTACACGGGCTGAGAGTTTCAATAAAGAAAGCTAGATAACGTGCTTGGAAGGAACCGTTTTCGCAGATGATTGTGCACTAATGGCTCATGCATTGCAGCCAAGATTCTATAACTATGGATTCCTTTATATTTGCGGCAAAGAGCTACCATCTATGGATTGACAATCAGCTTGGAGAAGACTGAAATGTTGTACCATCCACCACAAGGTGCTCTCTATGTCCCACCAGTGAGAACTATGTATTAATGACACATGACTGGCTGTTATTGTCAAATTGACAAACCAAACGTTGGCAGTATACCATGTCCAGTAATGTCTCTTTAGAGTTTAGTTGATGATGTCATCCATATATTTGCCAAGGGCAATGGATTCTTCAGTCGTGTTTTTTTGTATACAAAGATGAGGCTCGTGGAGGAGCTAGAACATAGGAGAGGAGCTGAAAACACCAACAGCAGGATTGAGGGAAAAAATAAAGAGAGACTGGGACAAACAAGGGATGTAGGAAGAATGATGCGCAGGAGTGGACAAGATGGATACAAAGGCAAACTCCCCTTGTGTTTTATACCTCTCCCCTTCCCACGCCTCCTCCCCCCAAGCCCTCTCCCTCCCACACTTCTCCCTGCTCTCAAATGTTGTGGTTGCGTGCTTCCCCTTCTCTCCCCATCTTGTCTTCCGCTCCCTCTTTTTGTATATTTTGTTTGTCTGGTTGATTTGTTTGTGAAATAAATGTTAGCGCTTTCACGAGCCTCGATTCAGTATACAAAAAAAAAAAAAACTATTGGGAAGACAAAACTGGAATTTGGAAAGGGGTGGGATTGAGAGGGTTTTGGATGGGTGGGTGACCTGAGATGGTGGTGAACAGCTGTCTTGAAGACCTGGAAGGACAAAATGAGATTGGACAGCAAGTCGGTTCCACAGAAAAGGAAAAGAGAAACAAAAGAGTGGAGGTGAGCAGCGATTCTGGATTTTGGGAGTTTCGCCAGAAGAGACTTGCTGTTGGATACCTG
Source organism: Myxine glutinosa (assembly GCF_964187855.1). Taxonomy (NCBI): domain Eukaryota; kingdom Metazoa; phylum Chordata; class Myxini; order Myxiniformes; family Myxinidae; genus Myxine; species Myxine glutinosa. The sequence goes on along the minus strand of NC_136269.1, from coordinate 52,584,601 downwards.
AGGGGAATGGAGGAGCAAAGAAAAAGCACAGAAATCATCAGTGCAAGATCCTCAGGATAAAATCAGAAATTAATGTGATATTAATCTATCCACCAAACTGCAAATGTACCTGTCTGTTCTCTCATCTTTGTTGTAAGTACATGAAACTTGGACACGACACTTCCGCCATAAGAAACTGCTGAATAGATTCCACCTGTCTGGGAGGAGTAAGATTGATAAATGGCAAAACTAGGTACCAGACAGAAGTGCTGCAACATGCAGAAATGACTAGAATTGAGGCAATTCTAAGGAAAGCTCAATCTTGATGATGTTGTGCAGGTGGATGACAGCAGATTACCTAATGATCCACAACTCAAGTGTGCTCAACTTGCCCTTAAATTGGCCTTCATAAAGAACAACCATCCAGCAAGCCTGATCATAAAGAACAACCATCCAGCAAGGTGTTTTGTTATTATTAACAAGAAAAAACAATTTGAAACGCTATGAAAAAAAAAAAAAAGGAATGCAAAACAATTTCAACAATTAACAACAGAGAAGGACTTGACTACATCTGCCTGAGATTGCAATAAACATTGCAGATCATTGATTGGCCTCCATGGCCACAGACAGGTGCACAGCACCAACTAGTTAATTGTAAGCAAGCTGTATTGTTCGATTGCATGGTGTTGCCTTAGCGTTTAGGGTGCCGGCTTGGGATCCTAGGATCCTGGGTTCGAATCCCGGTCGATCGCTGAATTAGGCCAGGAGGGTTGACTCACGACTCAGCCTGTCATCCCCCAGAGGTCGGCAAATTGAGTACCAGTTCACTGGTAATTCCCTGTGTGTCGCAAGAGACGACTAAAAGGGTTGGTGGCAGGAAGCGCATCCGGCCCATAAAACATTGCTTCAAAAAAGGGGACTACGGTGCCCAAAAAAAAGCCAACCCCGAGCGGAAAAATGGCCTCTAAAAGATGGTTCTGTATTGTTGGATTACAAATAAAAATTTTCATCAAAAATAGAAAAATCACAGACCCTACACACTCCCTTATGCCCTCCCCTTCATCCAATGTGCTCCCCGCATTTTTCTTAATACCATTTATCACCCCTCCCACCCTCTCCTTCCCTCACCCAATTTACTCCTCTTCCTTTTATAAATTCTCTCAAGCAAGCCTCTCCCTGGCACATACAGTGCCCTCCATAAGTCTTGGAACAGTGAAGTCATTAAATTTGTTATTATTGCTATATACTGAAGAAATTTGTATTTGAGATCAAAAGATGAACTTGAGGCAAGAATACAGAAGCTCAGCTTTTATTTCTTGGTATTTCTATGCATATATACTTTACTATAGTAGAACAATACCACTTTTTATGTTCATTCCCCCCATTTTAGGTAAGCACAAGTATTGGAACAGACTAACATTAAGTAAATTAAAGTAGTATAATATTTGAAGTAAATTAAAGTGAATTTAAGTAAATTTGAAGTAAATTAAAATATTCTAATAGTATTTGGTTGCATATCCCTTGCATGCAATAACTGTATCGGGCCTGTGACTCATCGACGTCACCAAACTCGTGGTATCCTTCTTTGAGATGCTTTGCCAAACCTTTACTGCAGCCATTTTCAGTTGTTGTTTGTTTTGGGGGGTTTCTGACTTTAGTCTCCTCTTCAGCAGGTGAAATGTGTGCTCCATTGGATTTAAATCATGAGATTGACTTGGCCTGTCTAAAACCTTCCACTTTTTCCCCTGGTGAACTCCTTGGTTGCTTTGGCAGTGTGTTTTGGGTCATTGTCTTGCTGCACGGTGAAGCGCCGCCCAATGAGTTTGGAGGCATTTTCTTGTGCATAGGCAGACAAAATGTTTCTGTACACTTCCACATTAATTCTTCTGCTGCCATCATTGGTTCGATTATCAACAAGAACTGCACTCTGTAGAGAGCATACATCTGCCAGGCTGAGCAGTTTCTATATTTACGTTCAGTGGCGGAGATAATAAAGATGAGTGAACCAGTTCCAGAGGCAGCCATGCACACCCAAGCCATGACACTACCTAGCTCGCCATGCTTCACAGATGAGGTAGTATCCTTTGGATCATATGCAGTTCCTTCCCTTCTCCACACTTTTGCCTTTCCATCGCTGTGATAAAGGTTTATCTTGGTCTCATCTGTCCATAAAACGTTGTTCCAGATCTCACTTGCTCACCTCTGTACTTCTTGCCAAATTCTACCGCAGAGCTACTCAGGTCTTTACAGACTAGGGTTTCAATGGTAACAACTAAAGTAATGCAGAGCCGCCGACAAAGTTTCACCTATCATTTGGGCTCATTGGGACGGCATACAGCAAAATTGTTTACTTGCGATTAGACCAAGTTGGTTTGCACATGCTTGTTCATATATACGTATAAACCAGCTATTTCGGCATGCATTCTGGCCAATAGGAAATGCCTGCTACATATTAACCTGTATGTGGTACACAAAACAGTTCTGGGGTAGCCAGGAACAATACAGATTTTAAAAAGGCTCTTCTGGCTAAACCGTTGCATGGGCTCTGCTTATTAGACATGAGCTTAGCAGAGCGGCATCCTTCTCAGTAGGTTGTACTGGAGCCTGACCATGAGTCATTCACCTCACTAAGGCGAGGCTAACCTTCACAGATTCACACAAAGAAAAGCCACCTATCTCCTCTTCTATGTGGATGTCAGAATTAAATGGAAGGCACAACTGAAAACGAAGTATGGCCATGGGAGGGAAGTCCCAAATGAGTGCAGCCAATTGCCTCGATGCTCTCGTCTATCCTCTTTTATTTTCTTTCCAAGTCGTTATTGATGTTGTTGTTGTGACTCCTTTTATCATGAGTCCGGCAACTTAAAAGTAAATCTTTCTACCTTCCTAGCTTCTAGAGTTGTAAAGTATTATTATTATGCAAACCATGCAACCCTAAATAATCTTAATTAAATATTAGAAGAAGAACAGATTGGTCCGTAACAATATATATATATTGTTACGGACCGCGGATAAGATGTTAATTTGCCGAGCGGATGGCGCCGCGGCCCGAACCGTTTTTACAATGACTAGACCCGATCCCTTAAACGTGGGCCAAATCGTGCCACAGATATTCAATGGGGAAAAGACAAAAGCGACACGGATGTGAAGAAGAGGAAGACAGAAGTAGGGAATACGAATATAATTTATTTGCTATTTACAACCAAAAGTAACCAAGGAGAAGGAAGGATAATAAAATAATTTACAGAAGAAATCAAGGAGACACAGTGAAATGCTAGCTTATCTAAACAGGCTTAACTTATACCCTGAACAGAACAAACAAAAGACGGACTCACACGAATGGGGAATTTGCAGGCAGAAATGACAGGAGGTGGGTGGCTGGAGGGGGAGGAAGGCACGGAGCTGGCTGGAGCTTGATCCCACACAGGACGTCGGGCTGGACCTCGACGGCCACCGATGCCACCGATCCTGTGGTGTGCGCGGGGTAACGGGTCGGAGCTGCCGGGTGGAGCCAACGCTGCTGGTGGGGGGTCTGGCATGACGGGTTCTCTCTCCCTCTCTCACAAACTCCCAGGACTCTCTTCAGGCTTGTCTGTGATCTGATCTCCTCCCTCCTCGACTCTTTTTCATCACTCTCACGCACTTCTGTCAAAGGCTTCCCCCGCGCTTCTGTCAACGGCTTCCGCGCGCGCTTTTTATAACGCCGCGGGCGATCAAGCCGCCGGCTGCTAGGACACGCCCATCGGTGAGCTCGCCTCGGCCCTGATTGGTTGGCACGGGCCCTCTGGCTCCACCCTTGATGACGATGGGGGGGCACGCCCAGGATTCGGCAGCTCCTCCCCCTTCCTCTCCCAACCTACCTCGTGGCTAATGGAGTCGCGGTGAAAACAACAACCCACAGCTGCAGCAAATGCGGTTGGCAGGAAAGGCTTTGGGAATGGGAATGAAAGGGGATCTATTTATTTGAATTCGGTGCAATGGAGTGTCAATTAATGGAAGACAAATCCTTAGCCTACTACACAGAATAAGGAAATAACTGTCAACAAGGGGGAAATCTATTATTGGCTACATGGGTGCTTATGAAATAACTATGGAACGACCTTTGACCTTTATACACAGACTGGAGGCAGGAGGGTCCAGAATAAAGCAATAAAAAAAACACAATAAAAAAACACAATCCTCATATCCACAATATATATATATATACTGTTATGGGTTTCCAGGGTGGGCGTGGAGTTCACGAGGGGGTTCCTCGAACCCGCTACTCGAACTCTTACGCTGAAGCTGCAAGCCACGATAATTCAGCAACCCCGCCAGCTTAGGAGGAAAGTCTGCCAGGGTCCCCACTCCAAAACTCTTGTTACCATACCAGTGACTTATACTCACCCAGATGGGGAACCATGCTCTCGACGTCCCACCTGTGTATCTACTTCATACAGATGGCTGAGAGAAACTGTAGGTGGGAGGTTGGCTAAACGAATGGAGTGAATTGCTGGGGTTTAACCTCCTGTATATCTATTACATATGCTATATCGAACCAATGATGAAAAAACACAACCGAGCAGATTTGAAAAAGTTTACCAAATAAAGGCGCGTATTTACATGCAAATATTTACAGGCAATGCAGTGTCACAAAGAAAAGCAATTATCTCTTAACACGTAAAGATCCCCTGAAACAATCTTACTAATCTAAAGACAGGATAGGCGCGCCATAATCATACTGAGAAATATAGAGAGAAAGAGAGAGAGAAAGCTTGGAGGGTTTGATCGGCCGATCGCTCACCCTACACAAGCAGGTGGGCTTGCGTTGGTCCAATGGTGGAGAGATGGGAAGGGAAGGAAGGAATACAGTGGTGTGTGGGTGTGACATGCCAGGAGGGGTACAGCATATGCCATTATGCCATGCAAGCTCTAGACTCTAGAGGAAAAGGTATATGAGGTACACACGAATACCTCACCAAATCGGGATGGAGGTTAACCATTGAAAACTATCTTAGACTCTTTGTGTATCTCAAGTAGACAAATTTGGGGGTTTATATACAGAAAGGCAGATCGTGTAAATCAGTATCGAGCCGCGGTGCATCAAGGACCTCGTGTCGACACCTCGTGTCATCAAGGATCAAGGACCCCAGCGCAGGAAGTAATATCATTCTGATTACCTCCGCCACCGAAGTTGGATGGAGGTTATGTTTGCACCCCTGTCTGTCTGTATGTTTGTTTGCCTGTTTGTGACCAGGATATCTCAAAAGGTTGTGGACGGATTCGGATGAAATTTGGTGGAGGGGTTGGGTGTGTGACAAGGACAAATCTATTCGATTTTGCTGAAGATCCAAATTCAGATATGAGAGTTTTAAAATATTTAAGTTATTCTTCACCATTGAGTGATTGATAGGGCCAAAAATGATATATAGCATGATATTTCAAAACGTTGTGGAAGACTTGTGACAAAACTAGGTGGATGGGTTGGTTAGGCGACAAGAACAAGCCATTCGAATTTGGTTCAGGTCAGAATCCAGATCCAGCCAATCAGTGGGATACAAAACGTAAACTGTTCGGCCTGGCGGAGGTATGCGCTCAACTGAGTGCTGTTCTAGTTAAGTTCTGTAATGTAATGTGTGTACTGTAAGACATGTTGCATTGTGTGCATGATTTTCCCTGTTGGAAGGGGTTTAATGGGCAAAAGGATTTGAAGGGATTGAGTACAGAAGGGATTGAAATGGATTTTTTTAAATGAGGGAGGTGGAAAATTCAAGTGGGAAATTACAAAAGGGATAGAGGCTGCTAAATCCACACAACGCATTTTCCCCTATCCCTGTTGCAAAAAGGGGGAGAGGGTGGGAGGGACCTGACTAATTACAATTGCCAATGAAATATCTAAGTAAGGGTTCCTTATATGTTGAGTGCGACACCCCAGAGTCCTTTTTCCATAACCGAAACAATACTCTGCACTTATAACTTTGTTGCAGTCTGTGGCACAGAATTGTCCACTGTTATCTTCAGTACCAGTCAGCCTACAGGCTTAAAAGCCCTTCCTTCCGTCCTGCCTCTCCCAACTTCCCACTCTCTCCCCACTCTTCGTCCTTGGTTGGCGAATCAATGCACAGAAATGTTCTGGCTCATCGCCATCATTAGCCTGGCATGGATTAAGAGGCAATATTTGGACACAATCTTATGCTCTCACACACTCGCACTCACAGAATGACAAAATGATATAATGCCTGGCTATATTCCAACGTTTTGCTTGCTGTGGAAAGTAGTAACTTGCTTTCAGATGGATTTTGGTTGCTATAAATGTTTTACTACCTCTTTTTTTGTATACATAGTCGATGCGGAGAAGCAAAAGGTGTGGGGAAGAATGGGGGGTACTGCGAGGAGAGGATACATGGGGTAGACAGTATATATACAGAAGGAAACTCCAAAGAGGGAAAACTGGAAATTTGGATGGAGGAGGGATTGGGGTGGGGTGAAGTTAACGAGGATAGAAGAGACCATAGACTTGTATTGGGGACAATCTGAGATGGTGGTGAACAGATGTCTTGAGGATGAAGAAGAGAAAAGAATGTCGAAGTTGGTACCACAGGTGGGGAAAAAGAGGAAAGAATGGGTGGAGGTGAGCAATGATCCTGGATTTAGGTCGTTAGTTTCACCAGAAGGGAGTTGATGCCTACTGTGTGAGCCCTGCAGAAACCTGGGAGGGGTGGGGATGGGAGGGAAGTACAGAAGAGCAGAGGATGCAAGACCAGAAAGGAGCCAGAAGAGGACAGAATAGCCACTGACCTTTCAGAAACTAGAAAGTGACAGGCCCATATGCTCACCTTCATCACGAGAGATTCCACTGATCTTAAGGTCTTGGTCTCCATGACATCAAGGTGTGAGACAGGGACGCCGTTCCAGAGAGGAAAGCAGTACTCCATCAAGCTGCGGTTGAAGGCCTACTAGGTAGATAGGAGTTCAGGTGTGCCAAGGAAGGACTGTACGACAGAGGATGCACAGTCAGTGGCTGCCTTTGGAGACCAAATTTTGAAATGCGGTTTGCCCAAGAAAGAACCTGGCTGATAGTGAGACCCAGGAGCTTGAGTGACTGAACTTCCTCAAGAGGATGGTTAAGAAAATGAGAGTGAGCATATGAGATTTGTCAGGATTGAAAAACACATTCCAAGTGTTTGACCAGCTTGTGGTTTTTTTTCAAGGTCTGAAAAGAGAGAGAAGAGGCTGCTGCCTGCCTGTCTGTCTGTCGGATTTGCGGATGTCATGGCAGTGGGTGGAGTCATCAGCAATTAGGAATCATCAGCAATTCTTGCATTTGATGGAAACAGTTTTCGTGTTTTGTCAGTTTTTACAAAGATACTATAAGCACAGCATCTCAGGCAAAATCTCTCAGGAAAGTAATTAAAAAGGAGGTATAGGAAAGCATCATAGTGACGATATTGCACTAGGAGTGAATCTTGGTGTTGGAGAGAAGGATTGGACTTTGAGTTAGAGTGGCATCGTTGTCCCTCAATCAGAGTTTGACTCAGCCTTTCCACACAATATGGGACATCCCAACCCCCAGTTACCTGACACCACATGCATTCATATTTCTCATAGTTACTGTGCATTTTCAATACCTTTCGTAGCTTTTTTTTTGTTCCTGCCTGTTGCATGAGAAGCAACAAATAAAATTAATTGCAATTAATAATAACTAGCCGAAACCCGTGGAACATCCACGGAAGGGAGGATGTGGTGTATGGATAGAGTGTACCATTATGGATGGCATAGGGGATTTGCTTGTCCGAGTAAGAGTTAGGAAGAAAGATGAGAATGAAGAGTGCGTATATGAACAACGTATTTATTGCAATCTACTTAAATGACAACGCTACGATATACTTTTGAAAAATGAATGGATTCGTAATAGGAATCGGCATAGCACCACTCTGGGATTGTCCACTCAGTGGACAGCTTGCTGTCGCCTTCGCCTGTCCAATCAGCGGACGGCTTGCTTCGCCTTCACCCAGCAGACGCCAATACGATGGCGTCATAAGATGGCGTCGTATCGGCAGTTAATCGGATGCTTTTGGGCCCCAACGTCGGCGAATTCAGATTTTTTGAGTATACCTGTACATGATAAACAAAGAGCGCGGTTCGTAGATCGTAAATCCATTAGTGCCGTGGGCATCAGATCACTGGGTGCGGCGTAAAAGGGATAACAAAGTCGAGTCCTTACGCTATTATTATATTGTGGCGGACACGATGGCTCGCTGGCGCGGTGACATCATTCCGCGCACCAAGAGGGTGTCGGCCATGCCCGAGGGGTAGGCGTGGCCTCGGGATATACACGGGGCTCGCAGCCCCGAGCAAGTCAGTGCTACAGTTTGAGCTTTACAATAAAGACTCTTTTGACCCTACGCGTTGTGGCTTACCTTCTTTGGCAAACAAGTTGCGTGCATAGCACCACGCTACACTGGTGACCCCTTTTGGTTCAGCCGTCGCTGACCACAGAACGCGCCATGGCCAGCAACGCGGTCGCGGTAAAGCTCCCTGAGTTTTGGGAAGCACAGGCCGAGGTATGGTTCGTGCAGGCCGAAGCACAGTTCCAGCTTCGAGGAATAACGGCGGACGAGACGCGTTACTATCACGTGATCGCCGTCCTCGGGCCCGGCACGGCCGCCCGAGTCGTGTCCATCCTGCGGCACCCACCGGCGGAGCAAAAGTACAGGGCACTCAAATGTCTCCTCATTGCCACGTTCGGCCTCACGGAGTTCGAACGGGCGGACTGCCTCCTGGACCTTCCCGAACTCGGCGACACACGACCATCGGTACGGATGGAATACATGCTGTCGTTGCTGGGTGACAAAGCCCCTGATTTTTTATTCCGGGCGCTTTTTCTACGCCAGCTACCGGCACAGGTACGCCTCGCGTTGGCCGGTTCCAAAATAGGGGAACCCTCTGGCCGCCGAGGCCGACAAGTTTTTCGCGGCTTGTGACACGCGGGCGAGCTTCGGTGCGGCCGTCGCGGATCCCGAGGCTGATGCGCATGCACACCTCGTGGATCCCGAGGCTGATGTGCATGCACACCTCGTGGCCGCCGCCATGCCCCGCCCACCACCACTGCAGCGGCAAACGCCGCGGCCTCCGCCGCTCCCGCCGCAAGCCTGATGCCGTTTCCATGCCAGGTTCGGCCACAAGGCTAAGAAGTGTTGCCCGCCGTGCTCGTTTGGCAAGTCGGGAAACGACCGAGCTAACGCTCGGCAGCGGCCCTGAGCGTCGGCAATTCCGGCAGCCTCTTAATCATTATGTACACCTTGTCTGGGTGCCGCTTCCTCTGCGACACAGGAGTGCAGGTAAGCATCATCCCAGCCCCCGCGTCCGACAAGCGAACCGGGGGCCGGGGCCCCGCGTTGCTTGCAGCCAACGGTACACCCATACGCACATTCGGGAAGCGCTGCCTCTCCCTGCGGTTCGGAAGGCAGCGCTTTCAATGGTCGTTCGTAACCGCCAGCGTGCCCATGGCATTGCTCGGTGTGGACTTCCTATGTGCAAATGGGTTGTTGGTGGACGTGAAGCACAGAAGGCTCGTCCAGGCCGAAACCTTTAGCTCGCTCGCTTGTTCGCTGAGCAGCTCGTTGAGCGGCTCACTGAGCGGCTCACCGAGCGGCTCACCAAGCGGCTTGCTAAACGGTTCCGTCCAGGCGAGTTTGGTTTGAACGCTTCCGGCAGCGGATGAATTTACCCGCCTCCTCGCCAGTTTCCCGGCCCTCACGTGGCCCACCTTCTCGGCGGTGGCCGTCAAGCACGGGGTGGAGCATCACATCCCCACCGTCAGGCCACCGGTCTACGCCCGGGCATGCCGCCTCGAGCCGACGAAGCTCGCGGTGGCGAAAGCGGAGTTCGCTACGCTGGAGCGGCTGGGCATCGTGCGGCGCTCCAAGAGCGCTTGGGCATCGCCGCTGCACATCGTGCTGAAGCCCGGCAGGGGATGGCGGCCGTGCTGGGACTACAGCCGCCTCAACGATGCTACCATCCCCGACCGCTACCCAGTCCCTCACATCCAGGACTTTTCCGCCCGGCTGGCGAAAATGTCCCTCTTTTCCAAGGTGGACTTCATCGGCGGCTACCACCAGGGCCCCGTCAGGCCGGAGGACATACCGAAGACGGCCGTCATTACACCATTCGGCCTCTTCGAGTTTCTGCGGATGCCCTTCGGGTTGAAGAATGCGGCTCAGGCGTTCCAGCGGCTGATGGACAGCGTCTTGCACGACTTGGATTTTGTTTACGTCTACCTGGATGACATCCTCGCCGCAAGCGCGTCCCGTGAGGAGCACCTCCGCCATCTCCGCACGCTCATCGAACGCCTGGGCCAGCATGGCCTCATCATCAACCCCGCCAAGTGCCGGTTCGGCGTCGCCGAAATCGACTTTTTGGGGCAACGCGTCACCAGGCACGGGGTCATCCCCTTGCCGGCCAAGGTGGAGGCGGTCAGGGGGTTTCCGCACCCCCGCACGATCAAGGGGCTCCAGGAGTTCCTGGGCATGGTGAACTTTTATCACCGGTTGTTGCCCCGCATCGCCCAGCTCCTGCGCTCCCTGCACGAGGCCCTCCGGGGGAAGCCGGGCAAAGGTGACGTTGCTTGGACCGAGCCGATGGATGCGCCGTTCGTGGGCGCGAAGCTCGCCTTGGCTAACGCCACCATGCTCGCGCACCCGGCGCCCGATGCACCGATCGCCCTCACCACCGACGCGTCAGACTACGCGGTGGGCGCGGTGCACGAGCAATGGGTGAAGGGAGCTTGGCAGCCGCTGGCGTTTTTCAGCCGGCAGCTCCGCCCGCACGAACGGCGGTACAGTACCTTCGACCGCGAGCTCCTCGGGCTTCACCTGGCGGTCCGGCATTTCCGCCATCTGCTCGAGGGCCGTTCGTTCACGGCCTTCGTCGACCACAAGCCCCTGGTCTTCGCGATGGCCAAGGTCGCCGAGCCGTGGTCGGCCCGGCAGCAGCGTCACCTCTCGGCCGTGTCCGAGTACACGACGGACATCCGGCACGTCGCGGGGAAGGACAACCCGGTGGCGGATTGCCTTTCCCGGTCCGTCGCCCACGCGGTCCACCTCGGGATCGACTATGCCCGGATGACGGCGGACCAGACCGCCGACTCCGACGTCCAGGCCTTGCGGACCGCCGTCACGGGCCTCCGCGTCACCGAGGTGCCGTTCGATGGCGCGGGCACGGCCCTCTTGTGCGACGTCTCCCTCTGCCGGCCTCGCCCCATCGTGCCCGCGGGCTGGCAGCGCCGGGTTTTTGACGCCATCCACGGCCTGTCCCACCCGGACACGAAGGCCTCCCAGAGGCTGGTCGCCAACAAGTTCGTCTGGCATGGCCTCCGGAAGACCGTCCGCGATTGGACCAGGACGTGCCTCACGTGCCAGCGCGCGAAGGTGCACCGCCACACCCAGGCCCCGTTGGCCCCGTTTACTGTGCCTGAACGTCGGTTCGACCACGTTCACGTGGACTTCGTGGGACCTCTGCCCCCCTCGCGGGGTTTCACCCACGTCCTCACCATGGTGGACCGCACCACCCGGTGGCCGGAGGCCGTGCCTTTGGCGGCGACGACAGCGGCGGACGTCGCGCAGGCGTTCATCGCCACCTGGGTTGCCCGGTTCGGCGCCCCCTCGGACATCTCGTCCGACCGCAGCCCCCAGTTCACCTCGGAGCTCTGGGGGGCGGTCGCGCGGGGGCTCGGCATCCAGCTGCACCGCACCATGGCCTACCACCCCCAGGCCAACGGCCTGTGCGAGCGCTTCCATCGCTCCTTAAAGGCCGCACTCCGGGCCACCCTCCACGACGGCGGCTGGGTCGACAAGCTCCCCTGGGTCCTGCTGGGCCTCAGGACGGCGCCCAAGGACGACCTGCGTGCATCCGCGGCGGAGCTGGTCTTCGGACAACCGCTGCGGGTGCCGGGCGAGTTCCTCCTCGACTCCACGGTACCATGGTCCGCGGCGCAGCAGCGCTCCGCACTGCAGGAGACCGCCGAGAGGTTCGCCCCGGTGCCGACGGCGCACCACGGGTGCCCGCCAACGCACGTCGCCCCGGAGCTTCGCACGGCGGAGTACGTGTTCGTCCGCCACGACGCCCACCGGACACCGCTGCGGCCCCCGTACGATGGGCCCTTCCGCGTGCTGGAGACCGGGGCGAAACACTTCACCCTGGACATCGGCGGTACTCCTGACCACGTTTCCATGGACCGCCTCAAGCCGGCCCACCTCGACGTGGACCACCCCCCGCCAGTGGCTCGGCCCCCGCGTCGGGGCCGCCCCCCGGTGGGCGGATCCCCGGCACCGCCCAGCCCCGCCGGCACGCCACCACCCTGTCCTGCACCCATCCCAGATGCCGCCAGCGGCATCCCAGACGGCATCCCAGACGCCGCCAGCCGCCAGAGGGCACTTCGGCCGGGTCATTCGTTTGCCCCCCAAACTGACCCTTCAGGTGCGGGAATTCTGGGGGGGGCGCGTGTGGCGGACACGATGGCTCGCTGGCGCGGTGACATCATTCCGCACACCAAGAGGGTGTCGGCCACGCCCGAGGGGTAGGCGTGGCCCCGGGATATACATGGGGCTCGCAGCCCCAAGCAAGTCAGTGCTACAGTTTGAGCTTTACAATAAAGACTCTTTTGACCCTACGCGTTGTGGCTTACCTTCTTTGGCAAACAAGTTGCGTGCGTAGCACCACGCTACAATATAGACTAGCCAAAACCCGTGGAACATCCACGGAAGGGAGGATGTGGTGTATGGATAGAGTGTACCATTATGGATGGCATAGGGGAGCGCTCATGGGATCTTCTTCTTCTGTTAAGCTCCAATTTTTTCTCTTTAAGTTAAGTCCAATCAGTCCTCTCTGCTCGAAGTGCTCAGGCCATGCCTTCCCGCTCTCATACTTTTATTGCCGTTCGGTGTAGAAAGAGATTGACATATCGTTCGTCTGTTTCAGCTCGTTATCTTTAAGCTTCCTTACGTCTCGCCACCTGCTACACCTCTCTGAGTTATGAGGATTTATGCAACGCACCCCGAGTATCGCAACGTCACTCCATTTAACTTTATTAAAATGATGATAAAGACGTTTCCTTATATATCCTAATTTAAAATGTTCAAGGGAATAAAAAGACCATTTGGTTCACACCACCCATGTTCACACCACTCGACTGTCCAATCAGCGGACGGCTCGCTTCGCCTTCGCCCAGCAGACGCCAATACGATGGCGTCGTAAGATGACATCGTATCGGCAGTTAATCGGATGCTTTTGGGCCCCAACGTCGGCTAATTCAGATTTTTCGAGTATGTCTGTACGTAATAAACAAAGAGCGCGGTTCGTAGATCGTAAATCCATTAGTGCCGTGGGCATCGGGTCACTGGGTGCGGCATAAAAGGGATAACAAAGTCGAGTCCTTACGCTATTATTATATAGATACCAGAGAATTGTCTGCGGAGGTCAGACACAAGATTGTAACCAAGCATGGACAATCTGAAGGTTACAAGTCCATCTCCAGAGACCTTGATGTTCGTGTATCCACCGTACGCAATGTTATCAGGAAGTTTAAGGCCCATGGCACTGTCGCCAACCTCCCTGGACGTGGCCACAAGAGAAAACTTGATCGAAGATTGCAGTGAAGGATTGTTCGAATGGTGAAGAAAGCACCTCGATCAACTGCCAAACAGATTCAAGGTGACCTTAAGACACAATGTCCGACAGTTTCAACTCCCACCATACGTCGCCAACTCAATGAAAGGCAGTCGCCAACTCAATGAAAGGCGGTCTCCCAGGTCTCCTGGGTCTCCTACCAAATATATTGTAGGAGACCCAGGAGGACCCTACTGCTGAGAGAAAGGCATAAGAAATCCCGAATTGAGTTTGCCAAAACATACCTGAACAAGCCAAAATCCTTCTGTGGAGAGATGAGACCAAATTAGAGCTTTTTGGTAAAGCACATAATCTCTATGTTCATAGAAAACAAAATGAAGCCTTCCAATAAAAGAACACCTTCCCTGCAGTCAAACAAGGAGGTTCAGTGATGTTTTGGAGTTTGCTGTGCTGCCTCTGGCACTGGGTGCCTTGAATGTGTGCATGGTATCATGAAATCAGGAGATTACCAAGGCATTTTGGAGCGCAATGTTCAACCCAGTGTCAGAAAGCTGGGTCTCCGTCGAAGGTCATGGGTCTTACAGCAGGACAATGACCCAAAACACACTTTAAAAAGCACCCAGGAATGGTTCAAGGCAAAACACTGGACTGTTCTGAAGTGGCCAGCAATGAGTCCAGATCTAAATCCCATTGAACACCTGTGGGGAGATCTGAAAACAGCAGTTGGGGGAAGGCATCCTTCAAATCTGGGAGAACTGGAGCAGTTTGCACAAGGAGAGTGGGCCAAACTGCCAGTAGAGAGGTGTATGAAGCTCATTCATGGCTGTAGGAAGTGCTTGACTGCAGTTATTTTGTCCAAAGTCTGTGCTACCAAACTTTAAGTCTCGGGTGTCAATAATTTTGTCAATACCATTTATTTTCATTTTCTGATTTTAAAGGATATATTAAGTTTTGAATAAAAAACAAAGGTTCTGTAATATTAACAGTGAAATAATGAATTTTGGAGACCAAATACTTTTGTCAATTTCAACTTATTTTTCGAGGAAATTGTGAGTTATTTGAAAAAGGTGCAAGGGTGACAATATGTATGGCCACGACTGTAAATGTTTACTACCTTCTAGGTTGGATGGAAAACGAAATTTCGCATCCTGCTGCAACTCAAAGCCAATACTGTATCTAAGGGAAACCCCCCCCCCCCACAAAACAGTCACAAAACAGCCAGGCTGAACAGTTTATGTTTTGTATGCCACAAATAGGCCGGATCCAGATCTTCATCAAAATTGAATCAATTCGTCCTTGTCACACACCAAATTTGTCCAATAAGTTTCATCTCGGAGCATGCCACTCTTCAGGATGTGATGTACTGGCTGTCTCTTCTCCATGTACATTATGGATGTTATTGTTGCAACAGGATTCCCATAGAGTAAGGTATTGTGTACCACGTACCCTGTGCAATTTCCCTCTGTATTGGTTAATGGGATAATTACATCGGTTAATAGTGACAATGGATGTGGGGGAGGGGGGCGAATTACATAGAAGATAAATAAATTAATAGATTAGCATCATGGAGAGTGAATCATCTCATCACCTAATACCCTCAAACACATGATTAAGCCACACTCTGTGCCACTTGGATTACAAATACCTCCAGGCTCAAGTCCAACAAGGAAATCGCCACCAATCCAAGAAGACTTACCGATCTCCGGGTAATTTGTTTCAATTAAGGTTTTTTTTAAAGGTATCTTTTAGCAATAAATATGCAAATCCACAGAGCATTGACAATCATAGATATGTGGCTGTTTGGCTGCTCAATCAGAATAGCCAATACACTTCTGAGACTGGTGACATCTTTAACAATTCAAGGGAGTGTTGTTAGGTCCATCTTTTCCACCAGTTATGTTATGTCCATAACTATGTATGGTAAATGTAACCATAACCAGGCTGCCCTAGTGTTGTTGTGTGCTGGTATGTTAGCTACGGTAAGAAATCATGGGAGTGTTGTTATTGTTTACTGATATGATGCAAACTTGCTGTGGTTACCCCACGCGCACAAAGCGAACAGCGTGGTTAAGCAATGCTCCACGTCTCTCTGTCTGTCTGATCGAGGAACAACTTCATTTCAAGGAATGTTATATTTTGAACATGAATCGAAAACGAACCTGTGGTTTAGCAGTACTTTGCCTCTCAATTCATCCCGATCACACGTGCTCTAAAAGGAGTGAGATAATGTTTTTAAGTGTGTCTGTCTGTCTGGCAGTCAAACAAAATTGAAAATCATTCCAAACAGGAAACTTACTGTTTATAAGGACGTTATAAAGGTCAAACGTTTATAACTATACCTCTCCCACACTCCCTCCCCACCCCCTCTCCGCCTTCCCATGCCTCCTCCCCCCAATTCCTCTCCCTCCCACAGATCTCTCGATGTGCTTGTTCTCTGCTGTTGTACTTGTGTGCTTCCCTCTCTCTCTCCCCATCTTGTCTCCCACTCCCTTTATTGTATGTTTTGTGTGTCCGTTTTTTTTATTTCTTGTGATTGATGTGTTGTGTCTCTTACACGAGCGTCGATCTAACTAATGTAACATCTTTAATTCGGTGATGTTCCAGCCAACATCAACGGTGGTAAAGTTCCAGATTTTCTTTTTCCTTCAACCCTTAAAATGTTTATTCTATATCAATTTAATTATATACTTGAACTTTGTACAACATAAGTCACTGTTTTAGCACTTTGAAAAACCTTTCGTTTAGCAGTACTTGGACAAAATGTTAAGCCATTTTACATCAGCTCGACCAATCAAATTTGCTGCGACAGACTCCGCCCATGTCATTTTTTTTCTCAAAACTGCACGAGGCAAGGTTGTTGATGAATTCTGTTGTTGTTGTAACCTCTGCCACCGAAGGTAGACAAATTTTATGTGTTCACACCTGTCTGTGTGTTTGATTGTCTGTCTGCGTGTTTGATTGTCTGTCTGTGAGCACGATATCTCAAAAGGTTATGGATGGATTCGGATAAAACTTTGTGGACAGGATGAGTGTGTGAAAAGGACGAACTGTTTAGATTTTAGTGAGGATCCGGATTCGGATACTGTAATTTTAAAGTGATTTTCAGCATTGAGAAATAGGGGCAAAAACGATATACTGTACAGTATAGCAAGATATACACAAAGAATTAAGTTAAGCACCCCCCCCGTTTTTTTACAACCTCGCACATTACAAGTTTGTTGTCGTCAAAACAGTGTAATATACCCATGATATTGCTATATTTTCTGGAGAAGTGATATTATGGTCACATAAAAACATAACAATCATGCCGTTTTCAATATTTTATTCTGAATAATTTAAGGTGAAATTTTTTGGGAATTTTAGGCATATTTTCACCTCAATTTAAGTATGGAGCTATAGGTCCATCACGGACAGTGTGGATGACGTTTATGTTTTCTAACGTACAGTCATTGTTCTGTGAAGACCTCTAGCGATCTTTGCGTCAATAACGTGTGTAGGACCCACGTGATCGGATCACTGACTCAACCAATCACTTTTTTTCACTTTGATCACTCAATTTCATCAATGGATAATTGCTAATGTCATACCAATCATTATTTGATCTCACATACCTTAGAATATATGCCAATGTATACATATACACAAAGAATATATATTAGGGGGTGCTTACCTTAATTCGTTGTGTAGGGGTGCTTAACTTAATTCTTTGTGTATATAATCTCTAAAAGTTGTGGACGAGTTGTGACAAAACTTCGATAACAAAATAAAACTTCGTTCTTTAGGTAACAAAGGTTCTCTAGGTAACGGTCTCTAGGTTCTCTAGGTAACGATAAACAAAACTTCGTTCTCTAGGTAACAAAGGTTCTCTAGGTAACGGTCTCTAGGTTCTCTAGGTAACGATAAACAAAACTTCGTTCTCTAGGTAACAAAGGTTCTCTAGGTAACGGTCTCTAGGTTCTCTAGGTAACGATAAACAAAACTTCGTTCTCTAGGTAACAAAGGTTCTCTAGGTAACGGTCTCTAGGTTCTCTAGGTAACGATAAACAAAACTTCGTTCTCTAGGTAACAAAGGTTCTCTAGGTAACGGTCTCTAGGTTCTCTAGGTAACGATAAACAAAACTTCGTTCTCTAGGTAACAAAGGTTCTCTAGGTAACGGTCTCTAGGTTCTCTAGGTAACGATAAACAAAACTTCGTTCTCTAGGTAACAAAGGTTCTCTAGGTAACGGTCTCTAGGTTCTCTAGGTAACGATAAACAAAACTTCGTTCTCTAGGTAACAAAGGTTCTCTAGGTAACGGTCTCTAGGTTCTCTAGGTAACGATAAACAAAACTTCGTTCTCTAGGTAACAAAGGTTCTCTAGGTAACGGTCTCTAGGTTCTCTAGGTAACAAAGGTTCTCTAGGTAACGGTCTCTAGGTTCTCTAGGTAACGATAAACAAAACTTCGTTCTCTAGGTAACAAAGGTTCTCTAGGTAACGGTCTCTAGGTTCTCTAGGTAACGATAAACAAAACTTCGTTCTCTAGGTAACGGTCTCTAGGTTCTCTAGGTAACGATAAACAAAACTTCGTTCTCTAGGTAACAACGGTTCCGAATTACAGTATCCGAATCCTGCCTCACACCTGGCTCGGCTTCACGCTGTTGAATCCAAAGCTTTCAAAATCATTGGAATCTCCCGCGATGAAGCTATCTCTGAGGGCCTTTCACTCACTCACCGCAGGCAGGTGGGTGGTCTTTCTGTCTTCTACCGACTCCTCTCCGGCCTTGCTCCCCCAGCTCTCTCCGTGCTCTGTCCCCCAAATATTCCTACAGGTCGCACAAGATCTGCCAGCAACCCTCTGATGGTTAAACTGCCGAAATCTCGGCTCTCTGCTCACCTTCACTCTTTCATTCCTCTTTTCTCCCGCCTGTGGAACAAACTCCCACACTCCCTTCAATCCCTCTCCTCCCTCCAGGTCTTTAAAACAGCTGTTCACCACCATCTCTTATCTTCCCCCATCCATAACCTTGATCTTTTCTACCCCCACTAATTCACCCCAGATCCACCTTTTTGAAATTCCAACTTATTTCCTGGAAATCCTGGCAGTGTCCATATGTTTATACCTCTCCCACCCCCCCCCCCCCTTCACATGCCTCCCCCCCTTCACATGCCTCCCCCCTTCACATGCCTCCCCCCCAAAGCCCTCTCCCTCCCACAGATCTCTCGATGTCTCCATGTCTCTCGGTCCCTGCTCTCAAATGTTGTGTTTGTGTCCTTCCCCCTCTCTCCCCATCTTGTCTACCGCTCCCGATGTTATTTGTTTTATGTGTCTGTTTGTCTTTCTGTGTGATTAATTTTCGCTCTTTCACGAGCCTCGATCTTGTATACAAAAAAAAATTAAAAAAAATAAAAAAAATAAAAATCTCTAGGTAACGGTCTCTAGGTTCTCTAGGTAACGATAAACAAAACTTCGTTCTCTAGGTAACGGTCTCTAGGTTCTCTAGGTAACGATAAACAAAACTTCGTTCTCTAGGTAACGAGAACACGCCAATTCGATTTTGGTTCAGATCTGGCCTATCAGTGGAATACAAGATGTAAACTGTTCAGCCTGGCGGAGGTATGCACTCTACCAAGTGCTTTTCAAGTTGTTTACTGATATGTTACTTGTGGTAAATGTAACGAGGCTGTGCATCTTAAAAAAAACAATCTCCAATGGCCGGGTGCTGTGCAGCAGAAGGTTTTGCTTTGGGCTCTCAAAACACAGTGATGTTGGACTGGAATCCTGTACAATAGAAGTTGCAGGCAATAAACGATCTCAATGAAGCAAGCATCGATTTTTTTCGGAGATGTAGCCAAGGCACCAACGCTTTGAAAAGGATCTTTAAAGTCTGCCTTAAAGTGCAAGCACCACGTGACTGCCATATGCACTCAGTCTTTTAAATGTTGAAAGTTGCGCTCTGCCAAATCAGCTTAGACGAGATTATTGAGGAGTCTCTGTAAAGTCACACACATGTAACTTTGAATAGACAGTTTTACTTTTATGATATTTTCGTGACTTTACTTGGTCAGATACATTACCATTGTGACAATCTTAATCTGTTCGGAAAATACACCCAATACATTTCCCATAAAGCACGAGTCCATGTTGATTTTTGTTTTTAAAGCAGGGTTTTGTACATGCATGGATCCCACAAAGTTTAGGTGTCTCTGACATGATTAAGGACTGGTTGACTGCTATAAGCCATATCCCACCACCAAGGGTGACATAGACGAGCCATAACCAGCAGAGAACAGAAACATCTGTTATGGTTACATTACATCATGGATGTCCTTACATGAGTATTTTAAGAAAACGTATTGCTATTCAAGTGCTAAATAATGTGAATTACATTATAGTAGTGATTATTTCTTATTCTTTATTTACAATGACAGCAGAGAAGATTTGCTTTTTTATATATAAAATCGTGATGAGACTTGTTCTCTTGTTTAGAGTGGAGGCCTAGGACATCTGAAAGGAAGAAGAGCAGTTGCTGAGACAAAGAGATGTGTATGCTGAGAAGGCAGGTGAGGATCTCTCGAAGTGAAGGAAAGAAAAAAGAATGAAGATATAAGGAGGTGGGCAAGAGTAACGGACATTAGTGAAAAGGTACGAAAGGCCCGTCTGTGTTGGTTGGAACATGTGCTCAGGAGTGCGCTCAGAGAGGTCTTTGATATGGATTCAATGCAGGGGGATAAGGGGCAGACCAAAACTGAAGTTGAAGGAAGTGGTGAAGAAGGACACCAGAGAAGTGTGGGTGCATACAAGTTATAATGGAGATCTAGAGGTGTTGAGAGAAATTTGTGCACCTGACCCCACAAGAAGGTAGCATGATTGTGGCCCTGAAAATGAGTAGTAGTAGTAGTAGTAGTAGTATCATCATCCAGATCCTATCTTAGTAAATTTATCAAAGATTTATAGCATGAAATAAAGTGAGATTGTGAAATAAAATATTTTGACCATAACGAATGAAGGCATAGAATAAACACACATGAGATCATAAATGAGATTCCAGAAGTCTTCTGTTACTCTGACCATTTTGGGAAGAAGGGGTTGGAAAGAAAACTTGGTTCAGAAGATTAATACTGTACAATTATATTAATCAGAGCTTTCACAACTGAAAAAGATTGTTCACTTTGATGCAAGTAATAATGTTGGAGAATTCCTGGTTTGTGAGTAACCTGAGAGCCAATCACTCAGTGGATAATCTTACTATAATTCACCAAATGTCTGTCTGTCTGTTCCCAGGTACCGCAAAAACGGCTGAACCGATTGCAACAAAATTTTGGGTGGGTAATCCTGGGACCCCCTGGAGTAAAATATGCTATATTGTTTTTCAAATTTTTCCCCAATTTTACAATTTTTTCAATTTCAAATTTTTCCAATTTTCTAGTTTTTCCAAACACGCTCGAATAATATTTACCGATATGAACAGTGATGTGGCTTTTATTGAAATTCTACAAATACTGTTTAGATTTTGATGATTTGCGTGTGATATGATTTAACGGATGTTTATATGAATCGATTAAAATAAAAAAAGCCTTCAATTTCTGATATTTTGCCTTTTCATTTGGGCCTCCCAATTGAAGCCCCGCCCATAGGGTGGGTACCGTTGCTAGTAATAATAATAATTGGGTGTATTTAAGCATGTTTATAAAATGCGGTGAAGCTCGGAGAAATGTTAGAATATACTATTATTGAGTGAGTTAAGAGGAGGAAAATCTAGGAATGAACAGAGAAACTAATTTTGTCAACTGTGTGGAAAAGCAATGTCCTATCAAGGAGCCTTGGCTACAAGAGCTGGGAAAGTGAAATAAAATGTCTGCAAAGTTTCTACAAAATCTAGAAACAAGGAGAAAAGGACTCATCTGTGTGGTCGAAAAAAAACTATCATGAGCAACCAGCTGACAATTGATAATGTTGATATGGAGTCTTCGGTGAAGGAATGTGAACATGTCTGGAGTCCGCGAAGCTCAGTTTCGGGCGATCGGCACGAGGATTGTATTTGTGGTCGCAGCAGCTTCTACACTATAAACAAGCGTTACGCCTAGGTCCCCCGTCGGTGAAGTGATGTGAGTTGACAAAGTGGAAGACGCAGGAAACATGGAAGAGTCGATAATATTTGCGAGTGGGTTGGCGACACACCCACACACCAGATTAGACGTTAGTAGTTCGTTTATTTTTCAAGATATTCCGCTCACAAGGTTCAGACATATATGGTGGCGGCCATCTTGGATTTTGACGTGGCGGCCCAATTTTCAATAGAGTTCTTCCTTATGCGTAGATACACCCACACACCACATTAGAAGTTAGTAGTTCGTTTATTTTTCAAGATATTCCGCTCACAAGGTTCAGACATATATGGTGGCGGCCATCTTGGATTTTGACGTGGCGGCCCAATTTTCAATAGAGTTCTTCCTTATGCGTAGATACACCCACACACCAGATTAGAAGTTGGTACTTCGCTTATTTTTCAATATATTCCGCTCACAAGGTTCAGATATACATGGCGGCGGCCATCTTGGATTTTGACGTGGCGGCCCAATTTTCAATAGCGTTCTTCCTTATGCGTAGATACACCCACACACCAGATTAAAAGTTAGTAGTTCATTTATTTTTCAAGATATTCCGCTCACAAGGTTCAGACATACATGGCGGCGGCCATCTTGGATTTTGACGTGGCGGCCCAATTTTCAATAGCAAACTTCCTTATGCGTAGATACACCCACACACCAGATTAAAAGTTAGTAGTTCGTTTATTTTTCAAGATATTTTGCTCACAAAGTTCAGACGTACATGGCGGCGGCCATCTTGGATTTTGACTGGCGACCCAATTTTCAATAGCGAACTTCCTTATGCCTGCATACACCAACACACCAGATTAGAAGTTAGTAGTTCATTTATTTTTCAAGATATTTCGCTCACAAGGTTCAGACGTACATGGCGGCGGCCATCTTGGATTTTGACGTGGCGACCCAATTTTCAATAGCGTTCTTCCTTATGCCTGCATACACCAACACACCAGATTAGAAGTTGTAGTTCGTTTATTTTTCAAGATATTCCGCTCACAAAGTTCAGACATATATGGTGGCGGCCATCTTGGATTTTGACGTGGCGGCCCAATTTTCAATAGCGTTCTTCCTTATGCCTAGATACACCCACACACCGGATTAGAAGTTAGTAGTTCGATCATTTTTCAAGATATTCCGCTCACAAGGTTCAGACATATATGGTGGCGGCCATCTTGGATTTTGACGTGGCGGCCCAATTTTCAATAGCGTTCTTCCTTATGCCTAGATACACCCACACACCAGATTAGAAGTTAGTAGTTCGATCATTTTTCAAGATATTCCGCTCACAAGGTTCAGACATATATGGTGGCGGCCATCTTGGATTTTGACGTGGCGGCCCAATTTTCAATAGAGTTCTTCCTTATGCGTAGATACACCCACACACCAGATTAGAAGTTGGTACTTCGCTTATTTTTCAATATATTCCGCTCACAAGGTTCAGACATACATGGCGGCGGCCATCTTGGATTTTGACGTGGCGGCCCAATTTTCAATAGAGTTCTTCCTTATGCGTAGATACACCCACACACCAGATTAGAAGTTGGTACTTCGCTTATTTTTCAAGATATTCCGCTCACAAGGTTCAGACATATATGGTGGCGGCCATCTTGGATTTTGACGTGGCGGCCCAATTTTCAATAGCTTTCTTCCTTATGCGTAGATACACCCACACACCAGATTAGAAGTTAGTAGTTCGTTTATTTTTCAGGATATTCCGCTCACAAGGTTCAACGCAGACACGCACGGACGCACACACGGACGGAGGGGAAAACCATAGTCCCTTTCGCTCCGCGGTGCGACGGGGCCGGGGGACAACAAATTGACCAGGTAGTTCGCATGTTTCATGTGAACGGCCTTCTTCGGATGTGAAGGGCAACCGACAGTAATGTTCTTTGCCTCAGGCCCGCAAACCCCAGATGATGGGATAAATTATGGAACAAAACGATAGCAGGAAAGCTGGAATCACGCACAAAACACATGGAGGTTTGTGTAAGAATATACCTGCGAAGAATAAAGATAATGGACGGTCGCTCTGCATGATGTTTCTTGTAAATAAGTATCGGTTCAGCATTGGTGATATCTGAGATGCCGAACGTTAATAGTTCAGGACGTCTGGGGTAATGGTGTAAATAGAGGTTATGGATTAGGTTGGCACGATGTGTAAGGGGTGGCATTGCTGGGTGTGGGTTGTCAGGTTTAATGGAGGCCAATGCATGAGCTAATTTGATTCTTGCTAACCACACAACTCTGCCATCTCCAGCTTCCAGCCAACACTGTCATTACCTGAACGGCTCGACAGAAACTGCTCACCTCCACTCATTCGTTTCTTTTTATCTCACATGTCGAAGCAATTTCCACATTCTCTTCAATGTCATTCTTTCCTCCAGGTCTTCAAGACATCTGTCCACCACCATCTCACATCTCCCCCAATCCAAAACCATGACATTTCCTCCCCATCCTTAACCACACCCCAATCCCTCCTCATTCAAATTTCTACTTTTCCCCTCCCGAGAGTTTCCTTCTGTGTCCATATTGTCTACCCTATGCATCCTCTCCTGCCCCGATTCCTCCCCCCACCCAATGTTTATCCAAGTCTACGTCTGCCTTGGCCTTCAACTCTGCTGTTGGTGTTTCCCCCCTCTCTCCACTGTTCCTTTTGTTCTGCTGCATCCTGATTCGTTCAGTGTACGAGTACTAGCTTTTCCACGAGCCTCGACTATGTATACTGTACAAAAAAGTTTATTCTTCATTGTGATTGCAAACCGCAGTCATTAGTACGTAAAGAAGAAAGTTTGTTTGTTTATTTATGCATTCGGACCATGCAGGAATCAGTGAGACCAAACTTTGCATGGCCTCCTCTTTCATCCAGAGGACGGTTGAGGGCTATGTTTGGATAAAAACTATTGCCACCAAATAAAACCAGATAATTGGCCTTCAGGCCTCGATCCGGTCCTGTGCTTATACACTGCCTGGGGTTTTCCCGGGAGCAATTTAGTAATGTGTTTTATGAAGATTGTATGTTGATGTTGCTGCGATTTGTTGTTAACACAAATTTCATTATTATAGTAATATACTATCATATATATATATATTTCTATAATATATAACAAGCGCCTGTTATTAACAAATATTCCTTTACTCAGCACAACTCAGCAACAAGTTAAGATTGTTTCACTGATATATCACGAATGTCTGCATATCAATTAACCTTGCAATAAAAACGTTTTCGTATAGGAGATAACGGGTCGTAAAGGGTCTTAGTGTTCTGAAGGGCCGAATGTAATTAATACACACAACTAACGTTCTGTGCGGACAAACAAACAAATAAAAAAAATCAATCATATAGCGACACTTCGCAAAACAGAACAAAGCAGATTGGCACTCAGTAAAGCATCCTTTTAACCTCAAAAATAATTGGTGGTTGAATTCAGTGATGTGATATGCAAATCGTCTTCAAATTTTTAGGTTAATCAGATGAAAATTGACAATTTTAGAAATGTGGCCTATGTTGACCTTATGGCCTATGTTGACCTCAAATATAATCGGTGGTTGAATTCAGTAAGCTGTTATTGTTATGAAAATCCGATTCAAATTTCAAGTCAATCCGACGAAAATTGAGGATTTTAGAAATTGGAAAAGGTTGTTGACCTTTTACCCTATGTTGACCTTTTGGACTATGTTGATCTCAAAAATAGTTGGTGGCTGAATTCAGTTAGCTGATATGTAAATCATATTCAAATTTCAAGTCATCGGATGAAAATTAAGGATTTCAGAAATTTGAAAAAAAGTGGTTGACCTTTTGACCTCAAAAATAAATAGGATTCAGTTTTTTTTTGTTTTTTTTGTATGCAAGATCGAGGCTCGTGAAAGAGCTAACATTAATGACAAAAAACAAACGGACACATAAGACAAAATAAAGGGAGCGGGAGACAAGATGGGGAGAGAGGGGAAAGCACACAAGCACAACATTTGAGAGTAGGGACATCGGGAGATCTGTGGGAGGGAGAGGGCTTGGGAGGAGGAGGCATGGGAAGGGGGTGGGAGAGGTAAAAAAACAAACACATGGACACTGCAAGGACTTCCAGGAAAGAAGTCAGTTTAGTCGTAGGTTTAGTGAAGATCAGTTTAAATTTGTAACCCGTAGGCAAGTTTAAGTGAGCGGACAGACAAACACACAAACCGGAGTGAACAACAACAAAATTGCCAAGTAACAAACGGACACAAATTGAATACCCTCTCCGAGAGGGTAACAGGTAAGCACTCAGTACAGCCAGCTGAGTAGTTTACGTTTTGTATCCACTGATAGGTGGATATGCATTCGGACCTGAATCAAAATGTAATCGGCAGGTTTTGTGACCTACTAACACATCCACCAAGTTTTGCCATAATCTGTGGATAAATGTTTGAGATATCATGCCATATATCGTTTTTTGGCCAATTGGCCCTATCGCTCAAATAATAGAGTAATAGCAAATTCCTATTTTAGGAGGTGAACCCTGAATTGTTCTTCCTTTACCCACCTCCCCCCCCCCCCCCCCACCCCCCCACACACACACATTTCCTTAAACCATGATCTTTTTTTATGCCGTGAACAAACTTTGATGCATCATGGGTGATGAAGGTTGTGATCAAGTTTCATTGAAATTGCATGTGTAGTTTCAGAGAAAAGAGCAAATACCTATTTGGTGGGGCAACCTCCTCCCCTCACTCCCCCCAGTAAACCCCCTCAGGGCCCGATTTTTTTCATGCCATGAACAAACTTTGGTACATCACAAGTGATGATTGTTGTGGTGAAGTTTCATCAAAATAGTGTGTGTAGTTTCAGAGAAGAAAGCAAATATCTATTTTGAGGGGGGGTGAGGGGGGGGGGTGAAATTTGGGTGTATGGAATTGGATCTTGAAAAATTGATCTTGATCTTGAAATTGAAAAACCTGGATCCACTTTGACCCCGGTAAACCACGTAAGACCACAACTTTTTTAATATCGTGAAAAAACTTGAGTTGCAACATACCGAATATCAATTTTCCCAGGATTGGTCACAATCCCATCAGCGGTTTCGGAGAAGAAGTTGCAAGTGTTTACTGTCTGACAAACTGACGACGCGCCATCGTATAAGCTCCCTGGACACTAGGTTCCAGGTGAGCTAAAATCAGGGTATATGGTCGCTCAGAATGTTTATTTTAAATGTTTACAAGTTACAAGTCAGTTTGGACAACCTGTTGAAATGCATTGCATCTCAAACGCATTTAATCACCACTTTTTGAGACTAATTGCCGATCAAAATGAAATAAAAATTAACTAGAACTGCCACTTTAAAACAGGCTGCAGTGATGGACAGGTACCTCCACCCCTTTGATACAACCCCACTTTGATACAACCCCACTTTTGATACAACCCCACTTTGTGATACAACCCCACTTTTGATACAACCCCACTTTTGATACCCACTTTGTTACAACCCCACTTGTGATACACCCCACTTTTGATACAACCCCACTTTTGATACAACCCCACTTTCATTGGGAACTGCTTGACACAACCCCTTGGATACACCCCACACACACACACACACACACACACACTCACACACCACACACCACCCCCCCTCCAAACACTCATCTCACACACACACCAACCCCCCCAACCCCCAACACACCCCACCCCCCCACACACACACACACTCCCCCCTACACACACACACCAAACACCAGCACATCCCCCACCCCCCCCCTCCAACACACACACACCCCTCACACATACCCCTCACACACACACACACACCCACACACACACACACTCACACACACCCCTCCCCCCACACGCGCACCCCTCCAAATACACACACACATCCCTCCCCCACCCCCAACGCACACACATACACACACATGCACACCCCTCCATACACACACACACACACAAATATCCACCCCCCCACCCACCCACACACACACACACACACACACAAACACATCCCCACATGCATACACACACAAACACACACACACACATACACACATCCCCAGACCCCCCCCCCCCCCCACACACACACACACCCTCCCCCCCACCCCCCCACCCCTAACACACACACACACGCACACACCAAACCCCTCCCACACACACACACACACATCCCTCCCCCCCCCCCCCCCCCCCACACCCACACACACATCCACACATGTCAATCCATGCACTGATTGCAGAAAAAGCCATTTTAAAAAGAAAATTAACTTGGAATTGCAGAGACAGAATTATTTATTTTATCTGAGAAGCTAAACGATTCTTCTTCTTCTTCTGTAGTAGCTCACAACTTTATGTTGAATGCGATCATGTTTAAAAAAGTCAGAATTTGAGCAAATCTGTTTCATTCGTTTGTTAATAGACCTCATCTATTGAGAAATCTGCAATTGGAATTTTATTTGAGGTTCAAATGACCGCGGGAGATCGCGTTATCGTGACCACGTTCTGGAAGGACAAAACGGTAGGTTTCTTCTTCTTTCAACAATAAAGACTTATAGCTTCGAGACCGTACATCCAATCATCTTGAAAGTTTGCACACTTCTTTGGCTTGATTTGAGCTACATTGCATTAAAAATTCAAGTCGATCCATGCAGTGGTTCAAGAGTTACAAGCTTTTTAAAATTTAACTTCCATTATTTATTGCGGCCAAACCATGTGACTTATCAAAACGTCTCAGGTAACGTTGAAACATCCCCCCCCCCCCCCATGAGGAACATTTCTGTAAAGTTTCCACTCGATATCTCCTCAAATTATGGAGGTGATACCATTTCTAGTTTGAGCTTTAAAACGTCATAACTCTGAAACCATGTGTCGGATGACGTCGTGCTCGCTGACGTTTTTGTTCGTCATGGGTATGCGAACATGCATGCCAAGTTTGGGCTCGATCCGTTCAGCCGTTGCGGAGAAAAAGGGTTTGTTGTGTTTTTTCACGAAAAACAATATGGCGGCCGAACCATGTGACGTATGACTTCGAAAATTTTTGCATTCTGAGTTTTGTTTAACTAAGCATCTGGGAAAAAAATCCCATTTTTGGGGGAGAAAATTTTTTGTTTGACGAATTCTAACCTCTTAACGTTAGCATTTTTAATATACTCGATACACATCTCTTTTGTTCCCATTGCAGAGTTCTTTAGAATGAGCCATTCCTCAAATTTTTCCATTGAGCCGTTTCAGAGATACAGAGGGGCAAAGTTGAATGCTTTTTACAAGATGGCGCCCATACCACGTGACCTATGACGTCATAATTAGCATTAAAAAATTCTACGAGCCGAGACGATCATTTGATGAAAATTTCCTGCCAATCCGACCAGGGGTTGCTGAGAACATTAATTATGAAATTTTCGGAGGTGCAAAATAGGGCGGAAGAATAAAAAGAAAAACTCTAGCAGTAATAATAGGTTACTCCTCTATTCTAATTACAAACGTGCATCTTGGGGCAATTTGCCAAATGCTCACTTTATGGGTTTTAGCAGAAAAAGGGGAGGGGGAAACTTCCTTTTACCAGTGGCTAGTTTTTATACTTCTATACATTTATTTTTAAATCATAAACTGCATGTTAAAGTCTAAGTAAAAGTGGGAAAGAAATCCGCTGCTCAAAATCCATCTGGTCATGTATGTTTTGTTTCTGGGATTATGTTTATTTAGGAAAACCGTTATTTAAAACTGTTTATTTATTAACCCTAACCCTAACCCTAACCCGAACAACTCGGTTCCCACTGGAAGCCGATTGTTCTTGTAAAGATTATTATTATTCTCACACTTTTTGTGGAGACGATTCCGAGAAAACCGTAATAGCTGGCTCTACGAAAGTTTAACTCATTTATAGATGACAATGTAGCTTCGTGCATCATGAATTTTGTTTTTGCAATTTTGACTTACATTGGCTGCCATTTTCTATGACATCAAAAACTTTAAACATCTTCTTCTCCAGAACAGTTGAACGGATCAACACTAAATTTTACAAATTTGATCGCTTAGCCACGGGAATAAAAGTTTGCGAAAAAAATGTCATCAGTCACGTGGTTTGGTGGCCATATTGGATTTAAAAAAACTTTTGAAACCAACTTCTCCGAAACCACTTATCCAATGAATATGACACTTGAAAAATATGTTTACATACGAATGGGGGAAAAAATATTTGCAAACTATGATGTCATCAGTCATGTGGTTTGGCCATCATCTTAAATTTAAGCAAAAAGCAAATAATCTTTTCTCCAGAACAGCTCAACAGAGCAATCCAATACTTCATAGATGTGATCAACTCCCTATGGGGAATAATTGTTCTGAACTATGATGTCATCAGTCATGTGCTGTGGTGGCCATCTTGAATTAAAGCAAAAAATTAAATAATATTTTCTCCAGAACAGCTCAACGCATCAATCCAATACTTCATAGGTGTGATCAACTCCGCATGGGGAAAAATGACTCTGAACTATGACATCATCAGTCACGTGGTATGGCGGCCATCTTGGATTTAAGGAAAACCTTCAAACATATTTTTCATCAGAACTGCTGAACAAATCAATACGAAATTTCATATGTATCATGAACTCCCCATGAGGAAAAATATTTCTGAAATATGACATCATCAGTCACGTGGTATGGCAGCCATCCTGGATTTAAGGAAAACGTATTTGAAAATCCATATCTCCAGAACCACTCAAAGGATCAATCCAAAACTTCATATGTATGATTGACTACACATGAGGATATTTCTTTGGAAACTATGACATCTTCAGTCACATGGTGTGGCAGCCATCTTGGAACTGAGGAAAAAATTGAAAATCTATATCTCCAGAACCGCTCAACCGATCCAAACCAAAATGTACAGATATGATAGACTACCCATGTGGAAAATTTATTGAAAATAATGATGTCATCAGTCATATGGTATGGCGGCCATTTTGCCTGGAAGCCTATCATCACTGCTTGCAGTTCTAGTTGCAATTGTTGTTGGTTTTTCATTCCTCCTACCCCCTAAAAAACAGTGGAATTAATCAACCGCATGGATTCTTGTCATTTTCTGGGGCTAATGCTACAATTACACAAAATGTAGGGGAAGGTGCTAATTTAGTGGTTTTGCTAAGAGATGATAGGGTTCGTCCTCAAGCCTCACTAATGGATACTTGTTTATACAATAAAGATGACACACTCACTCTGTAAAATTCAAGTATATATTGTCTATAATTTGTCACAACTACAAACTCTTTTACACCTTTTCAATTGTAACAATATAGTTGCAGCTATTTGTAAGGATGTCATTGTTATGAATATTATTTTATGCAGCCTCTGGCTGCTGGTTGCATCACTGCTGGGAGAGCGGCTGTGCTGCTGATGCAGTGCCCCCTATTTCCAGTAAGCTGTAAATCATTTTGCAGACTTCGGAAAGATGACAGGCTGAGTCCACACACCTGGTGTTATATAACGGCACGACAGGGCTCAAAGTCAAGTCCTAAGATCTTAAGCCAGCCATCTTAACCGTTAAACAAACACCATGGTTTTATGTCGATATTGTATTTAACAGTATGTTGAGGTTAAAGCTTGATATTGAGGTCATCAGATAATTGTTAAATTTTGCTGCATAAAGTTTCATCATAAACGTTTTGCTTCTGACGAATTGCAAGAAGACGCATTTCTTCATTTCTTCTGTCGTCCCAAAGTCCTGCTGCTTATTGTCTGTGAGATATCGATACATAGTATGAACACAGTTCCGTATACAGGTCTCCTTCGGTGCACAAGAGACTGGTCATGTGTTATCTTCTCTCATATCTCCATCTGTCTCTATCCTCTGTTCTTTTCTCTCCCCATCCTCCCTATAAATCATGGAAGATCAATGATCGACTCGAGGTTAGTCTTTGTCACCCACTGCCTAGACTAAAATGCAATTTGTTCGTTCCCTTAAGCAACATTAATGTGGTAAGGACAATGCCCAGTGCCCATCCATGGAGAGGAAATTATTTTCTTCTTTCTTGCCTTTCTTGTGTTTCCATATCCCTCTCTCTTTCCATATATATATATATATATATTATACATATATATATATATATACATATATATATACATATATATATATATATACATATATATACATATATACTGTATATATATATATACATATATATATATATATACATATATATATATATATATATATATATATATATATATACATACATATATATACATACATATATATATACATATATATACATACATATATAAATACATATATATACATATACATACATATATATACATATATATATATATACATACATATATATACATATATATATATATACATACATATATATATATATATACATACATATACATATATATACATACATATACATACATATACATACATATACATACATATACATACATATATACATACATATACATACATATATACATACATATATATATATATATATATATATATATATATATATATATATATATATAATTATATATATATGTATATATATATGTATATATATATATATTACCTGAAAATGGTATATACATATATATATTACCTGAAAATGATATATACATTTATATATATATATATTACCTAAAAATGGTATATACATATATATATATATATATATATATATATATATATATATATATATATATATATATATATATATATATGTAGGGAGCTGTAATGCCCCTCCCCCTTTGTATATCCTTGCTGCTTTACCAATTACCAAGTATAACCAATTATATGTTTTGTTTTGACTTGATACTGTACTCTTTTATGATACTGAGTTCTTTCTACTGCATTGAGGATGTGTAATATCCTAATAAGGAGTTCTCTGCCTGTGTGCTCTGGCCTGCGTGGGCACAATCTCTAGTTCCCCTTTCCAGGCCTTGGAGGCAACTCTTATCTCTCTTTGCCTTTTTCCTGACTTTGCCATTATCTTGCAAGTTGACAGTTTTACGAGTGTCCACTCCCCTTTGTACTTTCCCAAGCCAGCTGCTATACAGAAAGTTGTAAACATGTTGTCACATAATGCTGACCATCTCCTTATCAGAGCTAACCCATGACTGGCCTTGGATGAACTTCCTTTAATTAACTGAACAACAGGATGGGACTATGGTGGGAGGCCCAATGAGCCCATTCTGTCTCTGTGTCTTGTGAGCTAACTCCACCCCTGACTTTCTTTATATAAAGCAATGTTAATTGAATTATTTCAGAGCATCTTGTTGTACTGTTGGTCATTCCTTGTGAGTTTCAATGCAACTTTGCTGTCCTCAAGCTTGAGTACTCGAGTTCCAATAAATATATCCGTTGCTCCTTTCTTCTGAGTCTTTTGAGTCCCAAGTCCTAAGTCCCAATCCGACAACTGGTGGCAGCGGTGGGATCAGTCTGGGCAGTCCGGGACGCGGTCCCAGGCAAGGGAGTGGTGAGAGACCAGCTGGCAATTGATCCGGGTCAGGTGAGCTGTGGTTTTCTTTTGTTTTTTCCTTTTAGCCCGGGGGTCAGTCCAAATTGTAACCCACTCTCTCTTGCTCGGTCGCCGTACGTTCCGTTCCCTGCTCATACCTGTTCCACGAACCTAAATTTAATTACGGACCGCTTGGGTCCTGGAGCAACTGATTGTTTATGGACTCGTTAGGGTAACGTTACGTAAGGAGAAGTGCCCCACGTTGGGCGCCTGAGGTTAAGGGGTAATAGATCTCTGGGTTGTGAGGGTAAGGATAAGGGCGGCGTCCCGATCCGAGGCCTACCCGGGAGACGTTGGGATTTTAAGTAAGATCAGAACTATTATACGGGCGTAGGACGCCAGGAAAGTGCAGTAAGGGTAGGATAGACGGCTGTGTAGGCGGGCGAGCCTCTCAGGAGAGTAGGTAGCGCGGCCGTACCACGCGAGGCGGGCGAACCTCACGGGTACGAGGCTGCGAGCCTCTCAGAGGTAGGTAGTGTAGCTGTGCCGCGAGGCGGGAGATCCTCACGAGTACAAGGCTACGTCGGTAAGCTAAGGTTTCTTAGGATGGGTAACAGTATAGGTAATAAGACAGTAAAGGCAGGTGAACCGCTTAGACATACCCCAGCATTTTTTATGTTTAAGAGGTATGGCTATGCTGCTGTGAGACCAGGGAAGTCATGGGTTGCATTGACGAAGGATTTAGGAGAACCGTGGCCCGAAGGAGGGTCTTTTGCGCTGGAAAAATTGGACGTGTTGTATGAGACATTAGAAAAGTTCGAACAGGCCACGAAACACTTTCCGCCTGACTATTGGAAAGTCTTTGGCTGGTGGAAGGAAGAAGCGATGAAGCGACACGCAAAGTCGAAACAGGCCAGCTTGGCTGGTGAGGTAACAAAACTCAAGGGTCTGAGGAAACAGGCGAATAAAGAGCAGGATGAAGCGCTTAAGGAAATAGAGAGACAGGCCAACGCGCGACTGATGCCGCTCGTTGAAAACCCAGACCCCGCGAGAGGGGAGGCAGTGACCAATCTACCCTCCCCAGCCCCAGTCCTAAGCTCTGTCCCGGGGTTTCAGGCACCACCTATCCTTTCTGCGCCCCCGCTACCACCTCCCTATAACCCCGCTACCATCGCGCCCCAGATACCCCAGAACCACCCGAGCCAGGGAAGGCCGTTTGCACAACTCGGGGCTAACGGAATAGATGACGGGACCGACATCGCAGGGTTCCCGCCACCGATAGGACCGGATGGGTTATACCCCTCACTGGTAGGTTGTAAGGGGAAAAGGACCTCACAAACTACCCCATCGGAATGTCAGGAAATAGAGGAAAGGAAAACATTGTGCCCTGTACAAGTTATCGGGGTTGACGCAGCAGGTCATGGGGTTCGGGAAAGAGTACCATGGAAAGAATCCTCTTTAACTGTAATGCGGGCA
Organism: Myxine glutinosa; assembly: GCF_964187855.1. Classification (NCBI taxonomy): domain Eukaryota; kingdom Metazoa; phylum Chordata; class Myxini; order Myxiniformes; family Myxinidae; genus Myxine; species Myxine glutinosa. Next base: position 52,550,034 of record NC_136269.1, on the reverse strand, counting down.
AGGATTCAACATTTGCTTATTGAGGATCCACGGCAGATAGTGCCGACCATGTCGAATTGGGTTTTGGATGGCGAGTGCGACTATCGAGACATAACCCATATGGGAGTGTCCGTGCTCCCACCCAAGGTATGGGAAAGGGCTAGACAAAGAGCACACTGGCCGGTGGCAGACCCAAGGGCTGGTGCAAACCCCCTGTTAACACAAGCGCAATGGGATGCTCTAAAGGTCCTGCTGCTAGATTCTATTGAGCAGGCGCTGTTGCCAGCAGGAGGTCCGGATTGGGGAAAGATCGGGGCCATAAAACAAAAGGCAGGAGAACCAATTGGAGAGTACCGAGAAAGGTTGGAAAAGGCCATTGCGCGCTGGGGAGGACTGGGTCCGATGCAGCTGGGAGGGCTACCCCAACCATTGGTAAATCAATATCTAATCGAGGGGCTTCGGCCGGTGTTAAAGAAACAGGTACAGACCGTCCTCTTCGGCTGGAAGGGAATGACAACCAACGAATTATGTGACAAACTGGAACAATGCCCGGGCTCCTCCCTAGAGGAGAAGAAGGATATTAAGGAGGAAATATTGCAAATGTTTGTCCAGGAGAAACGGGCTCAATTTAACCAAAATAAAAAAGGGGATCAGAGTCAGAACTACATACACGAACAGTGCCAGAAGTGGGGACCTGTTCGAGGTCCAGAGGAACATAGGAGGAGTTGTTATCCTTTTTTCTATAAGGGCCAATTCCCCAACGGAGAGTGGATCCCCAGCGAAAATGAAAACTGCGACGGTTGTACTGAGGAAGATTTTGGACTAATTAATATGAACGAGGTAAAACAGCAATGGACAATACCACCCCCTCTTCCCCTTCCTCCTCAAAACCCTCAAACTTGGAATGTGCAAGGGCCCCCTCCCCAAAATTGGTATCCACCAAGACCCCTTCTCCAAAACCCCGGACCACCCCCCAATAGTGGGATGCAGAACGGACCAAGGGGGAACTGGGCCCCGCCTCGGGGTCCGCCGCAGTGGCAACCAGTGAACCAGTCACTTTGGGGGCCACCAGAACGTAGGCAGGGCGGAAGGGGAGCTGTAGAGGGACGACCTATGCCCTCCGCACCACCGGTTCCGCAGGAACCGTGCCATTATTGCAAGCAGATGGGACACTGGATACGTGATTGCCCAAAGGCTCGTAAGGGGTTTCAGCCCCAATACAATAGAGGGGCCTATTGACGGGACGCTGGCGAGTCGCCCAAGGAGTGTCCTCTCTTGACCATGACACCGGCAGAGGAACCAACTATGATGTTGGACGTGGAGGGAAGACAATTAGAATTTCTCGTAGATACGGGCGCGACTCGCAGCACAATTAACAAGGGGCAATTGCCCTCTTTGCGCCCTACGGCCAGGAACGTTCAAATACTGGGTGTTTCGGGTTTACCCCAAGCGCTTCCTATTTCGGAGGAAGTGCGAGTAACATGCGGCCCGCTGGAGGCTAAACATGCTTTCTTGATGACCACTACCGCCCCGACGAATTTGCTGGGACGGGATTTATTGTGCCGTTTGGGCTGTCAAATCTCATGTACCGAGGAGGGAGTTTTCGTAGACGTCGCGGAGTCTAAACGCGACTTGTTGATGACGGCACTGGCTCGTCCCGGCCCCACCGCGTATTGGTGGCGCTTGGATCCAGGGGCTTTGTCTGCTTGGACATATATCATAGATAATGTGTGTTTCGACAGTTCAGTGCTGCGAGATTGGATGCAACAGCACCAAATTTCGATAAAGGACTTAAAGGATAATCCACCCCATTGCACTGCGTACTATGATGCAACGGGTGAGGACGAGAACTACCGGGAAAGGGTTAAGGAAAAGCTGGGCGAATGGATGCCTCTACACTTGTCACGGGTATGGATCGGGCGTGAGGGAATAGGAATTGAGGTAGTCCTAACCCCGAGTCAGCATGCGCTGACCCAATACCCCGAAGGAGCGGTCGCCCATGTTACCCTCACTACTGCCAAAGGGTGGCCGCCGGAAAGTGTAGGTTGGATGGTAGGGAGGTTACGAGAAGTTCCCTTACATGGTTATCGGTGTAAGAGGGGCCGCTGGACTTTGAAACAGCTCGAAAACGGTGAAGGGTTCTCAATTGACATTAAGGCAGAACGGAGGGACGGAAAGTTCGAAGAGGCAGAGTTGCCCCCCAAAGGCACCTATGCCATGAGGGCAGTGCTGACGGACCCGGGTGAGTCTGATTACCTCCTAGCGGAGGTGCCAGACAATTTATGGCCCAAAAGCGACGGTGAGGTTGGACGGATGCGAGACGCCAAACCTCTAGTGATAGCAGTGCAGCCGGGGATGCGCTTGCCAAACGTAAAACAGTATAAGCTACGACCTGAGGCCGACGTAGGCATAGCACCAGTGATTCAATCCCTAGTGGAACAGAAGATTATCGTAGAAACTAACAGCCCATGTAATACACCAATTTTGCCAGTTAAAAAGCCGTCAAAGGACAAATGGAGATTTGTACAGGATTTAAGGGAGGTGAACAAGGTGATACAGGGCATACACCCACTAGTTCCAAACGGAGAAACCCTCATGATGTCAATTCCGCCGGACGCAACATACTTCACGGTCATCGACCTTTGTTCTGCGTTTTTCTCTGTGCCCATCGCGCCTGAGTCACAATACTTGTTCGCTTTCACCCATAGGGGGCGCCAGTATACTTGGACAGTACTACCTCAGGGGTTTTCAGATAGCCCCACTCTGTTTTCCCGGGCGCTGCACCGCGACCTGGCGGATGTGGAATTGAAGGGAGGGTCAGTGTTGCTGCAATACGTTGACGATTTGTTGATTTGCTCCCCTTCAAAGGAGGCGTGCGAAATGGATTATTTGGCCCTATTAAAGGCCTTGGCGGCCAAAGGCCACAAAGTAGGCAGACCAAAACTTCAGTTTGTGCGGCAGGTTGTAACTTACTTGGGACACGCCATTTCGCACGGAAAACGAGAATTGGATGCTGGACGAGTGACCGCTATCACGGAGCTGCCTCGCCCTCGCTCGCAACGGCAAATGCTGCGCTTCCTAGGTATGACGGGATACTGCCGCACTTGGATACTTGATTTTGCGCTGCTGGCTAAACCACTGTACGAGGCGACCAAATCAAATGCCCCGGACCTATTGATATGGACGGATGAATTGAGGCGATGTTTTGACGGGCTGAAACAGGCGCTGGTTACGGCACCGTCATTAGGACTCCCGGATTATGCGAAACCATTTACCCTTTACACTCACGCCGTGGGAGGTTTCGCCCAGTCAGTTTTGACACAGACCCATGGGGATAAGGAGCGGCCGGTGGCTTACTTTAGTAAAAAGTTAGACCCGGTCGAACAAGGGTTTCCGGTGTGCTTGCAAGCCGTGGCAGCGGCCAGGTACGCAGTAGAAAGAACAGCGGACATTGTTATGGGACACCCAGTAACGCTACGGGTACCACATTGCGTCACTTTGCTGCTGTTACAGCGAAGCACACAGCATTTGTCTAACACTAGATTAATGCAATACGAATCCGCACTGATCACTGCAGCCAACATCACGATCGAACGTTGCACGACGCTCAACCCAGCCTCACTGATGCCCAATCCTGAGGAGGGCGAACCTCATGTGTGCACCGACGTTGTGCAGCTAGTCTCCACGGTGCGATCGGATTTAAAGGACAATCCCTTAGAATATCCCGACTGTACATATTATGTCGATGGATCAGCTAGGCGCGCATGGGACGGGTCCCTGTTGTCCGGGTACGCCGTGTGCTCGGATAGCGAAACGGTAGAGAGCGGGCGTCTTCCACCTACATTTTCCGCACAGCAGGCGGAGCTGTGCGCCTTGACCAGAGCGTGCAGCTTGGCGGAAGGCCTTGCCGTCAACATTTACACAGATTCGGCCTACGCTCACGGCGTAGTCCACGATAAAGGAGCCATCTGGAAGATGAGAGGTTTTCTGACATCTGCCGGTTCAGTGATAAAGAATGGCGCGTTGGTAGAAGGGCTCCTCCGAAGCATTTTACTTCCCCGCGCTATCGCGGTAATTAAGTGTCGTGGCCACCAAAGGGCGGACACTGACGTTTCCCGGGGCAACGCAAGGGCGGACGAGGCGGCAGGAAAGGCCGCCAACCAACAGATAGAACGCAACATGCCGATGGTGACACGAGCACAGAAGACAGCCGCACAGATTGCTGACATACCGACTGCGGGACCACCCGCCACACCAACTAAGGACGATATCATAAATTTGCAAAATGCTGCACCGACGGCCGAACACGAGGTCTGGCTCAAACGAGGAGCGATACGCCCTGGGCCAGGGGAAATGTGGACCCTTGATGAAAAACCTATAGCACCCCAGGCTTTACTGCCCTGGCTGGCACGCATGGCTCATCAGAATGGTCATGTGTGCCAGAGGGGGGTGATGGGACAGATAGACTACACTTGGGCAGCGCCAGGACTGTCACGGATTGTATCCGAAGTGTGCCGATCGTGTGTGGTCTGCCAGCAACACAATAGAGGGGCGCCACCGAGACATGCACATGATGGGGGACGACCCCCGCCTAGTGGGCCGTTCGCAACTATTGAGTTCGATTTTACAGAATTGGAACCAAGCATGTCGTTTCGCTATGTGTTGGTAATCGTAGATACGTTCACCAAATGGGTCGAAGCATACCCATGCGTCAAATCCGATGCTCCGACAGTAGTGAAGCGCCTCGTGCGGGATTTTATGTGCAGATTTGGCATTCCCCAGATAATTTCGTCAGATCAAGGAGGCCATTTCACGGCGCAGGTGGTTAAGGGCATCCTGAAGGCGTTGGGCGTTAAACAATCCTTCCATTGCGTCTACCACCCACAGTCCTCAGGACTTGTGGAACGAACGAACAAGACTTTAAAGAATAAACTAGCGAAACTTTGCGCAGACACAGGCTTGAGGTGGCCAGAGGCTCTTCCGCTTGCATTGATGAGCATTCGTTCCACCCCGGGTCGCACTACGGGCCTTTCCCCCCACGAAATATTAATGGGACGACCTATGAGCTTGCCCGTTTCAGCACCAACAGACATGTCCACCCTTGCTTTGCCAGTAATGGATGACATGCTTTTGAGATTTTGCATAGGCTTGTCGAATGTGGCACGCAGCATCCATGCTCGAGTACGAGAGGCGCTGCCTGAACCAATAGGCCACGCCATCCACAACTTTCAGGCCGGCGACTGGGTGCTCGTGAAGCACTTCACCCGCAAGGCTGCTTTGGAGCCACGGTGGAAGGGACCATTCCAGGTGCTACTGGTCACACCGACGGCAGTCTTCTGCGAGGGTAAACCTTCGTGGATCCACGCCACCCATTGTAAGTTGTCCATCCCCGCACCACAAGCCACACAAGACACCGCACCTCACATTGCTGCAGACACCACACCTCACACCGCTGAAGACAATGCACCGTCTGGGGCACCACAGTCTCCTAAGGGCGGCGATGACGGTCATGATGATGGGAATTCTGGGCAGCTGCCTAACAAACCCCGCCAAGGATAGGCTTCTGCAGTTTAACCCACTGAGAGAGGATCTTCCCAAATACCCAGGACACGACAACTACACGTTATTTAAACTTTACTCCGTCAAATACATAACGGCTCCCCGGGGACAGGGGATAGTAGTACATTGCTGTGAGTTGGAGACACATTTCAAGTGGTTATCTGTAAGATGGATGGAAGCGACGGTGGTACATAATGGGACACCACAGGCACGCATGACAACCCCACGCATAGTCTTAACTAAAGTTAGACAGGTGGAAAATGGAAGGTTTACTGGGACCGTGAATAGTCACGCCGCCGCAGGATATCAATGGGGCACGGGCATCGACAATACTACTCTCCTACTGTCGCATGCCCTCGTCGGCCCACACACCACGATAATACTTGAATGTGGAATATGGCCCCCGCGCACGCTGATTAGAAGGAACAAAAAGAGGGGAGATACCCAACACCAATTCCGGCCTAGTTGTGCCGCCTACGTTATTAAACCCCCTCCTGCCCAGGAAGTAAGAAGGAAGCCAGAGGAGAACACATACTGGAAGGTCGCACGGCATATGGCCACAGTACAGAATAGGACACAGTGTTGGATGTGTATGCACCTTCCCCGCACCAGCACAGCAGGCATACCAATGGTAGTGTTACCCCTATCACTCAATGATTTGTGCTCGATGCCATTAGATACCAAATGCATTAGTACAACTCTGACAAGCCAAGGTTCTGATGAAACCGCGTGTAAACGAGTTTTCCAGTACTCCCCTCCCATTCTGTCCCGACACTTTGAGGAACGTCCGGCGCCGGTTTGGGTCAAGCCGGCATGGGGGGCCCTCTGCTTAGAAGGAAAGGGCCAAGTAATGGTAGGCAAATCCGTGTGTAGAGATACCCTTCCCGCGGACCCGAGAAAAGGGAAACACACGCTGCTAGTGAACGTTACAAGCTCGCCCTTGCATAACCTCACACACCTCCAGTTGGCATGGAAAGGGGAAAACGGGACAAACACTATCCCAGGCCTTCTCACTTGCATGACCACCCATTTGGTGGCTCCGCACGGGACCATGTTTGTATGCGGGAATAAAGCTTACCCGTATTTACCTGATAATTGGGGAGGAATTTGCTATTTAGGATCAGTTTTCCCAGAGATGGAAATGCGACAGCACTTGCATAATACCACCGCACTCATAAGGACACAACGAAGCACCTATTGGCACGAAGACGACACCACTACTTTACACGGCGCTGATTGGGAGAAAGCCGTTAGTTTCTTCTTCCCATGGGCTGGGACGGTCATGAACAGTTACCGCATTGACAAAATTGCGTTAATCTTAGAAAGGGTGGCCAACGACACCGCTACAGCACACGACGAAATGTTGGACACGGTTGTCCACCTGCGTACAATGGTTATGCAAAATAGGGTTGCGTTAGATATGCTACTGGCAGAACGAGGAGGGGTATGTGGGATAATTAAGGGTAAATGTTGTACTTTTATTCCTGACCCTTCACAAGGGGTCAGTGCTGCTATTATAAGGTTAAGAGAAAGTGCTCACACATTGACAAAGGATCGCATGGATCGGGAAGCCTCCCACCAGTGGCTTACCGACTGGTTTAAAGGATGGACAGGGACGATAGTAAAGTGGATATTGACCGCCTTGGCAATAGTCCTTGGACTAGTGGTTTGTTGTGTACTAATCAAGGCTTTAGTCCTTGCGTGTGCGAGAAAGTTTACCACAGGATGGACACTGAAGACGACACCGGAAAAGGCCATGGTGATGATCGACCAGCGGATCGCGGGTCCGGATGACACACCAGCTGTCAACTCAACTGCCAATCGCGGATCCTGGGACGACGACCTGAACGAGTCCCTGGGCCGCGACAATGAGATCTCCGCTTCCGAAGATTGTTCTTCCATTGTTGATATTACCGATAATGATGTCGAGTACACTTATGCGGACCTCGAAGCATTTCAGGCTACCAGAAGGCCGTTTAAACTGGGCCCCGACACGTCGGAAGAAGAAATTTGCCTTTTTCCTGACTTTGCCATTATCTTGCAAGTTGACAGTTTTACGAGTGTCCACTCCCCTTTGTACTTTCCCAAGCCAGCTGCTATACAGAAAGTTGTAAACATGTTGTCACATAATGCTGACCATCTCCTTATCAGAGCTAACCCATGACTGGCCTTGGATGAACTTCCTTTAATTAACTGAACAACAGGATGGGACTATGGTGGGAGGCCCAATGAGCCCATTCTGTCTCTGTGTCTTGTGAGCTAACTCCACCCCTGACTTTCTTTATATAAAGCAATGTTAATTGAATTATTTCAGAGCATCTTGTTGTACTGTTGGTCATTCCTTGTGAGTTTCAATGCAACTTTGCTGTCCTCAAGCTTGAGTACTCGAGTTCCAATAAATATATCCGTTGCTCCTTTCTTCTGAGTCTTTTGAGTCCCAAGTCCTAAGTCCCAATCCGACATATATATATACAGTGAACCCTCGTTTATCGCGGGGGTTACGTTCCAGAACCCCCCGCGATAAACGAAAATCCGCGAAGTAGCGACCATATTTTTTTTTTTTTTATATATATTTTAAAGCATTATGAACTCCCCACACTCTTATTAACCTTTCCCATACTCTTATAAACACTTCCTATACTCTTAAACACTTTTTACACTCTTAAACATACATAATTTTAACAACATATAAAATTCTAATGGGTACTCACCATTGAAGATACTGTAGCTACCCATGGGTTCCCCAAGCAAGACCAGCATCAGAATCTCCTTGCTCCAGCCGGTGACGTCACCGGCGGGGATTCCCGACGCGAGAGTGGCTGGTCACGTGACCGCTAAAGCGTGCCGCGCTTTGCGGGTATAATCAGCTACACCTGTTGATCACGTGACCACCGATTCACCGAAGCACGCCACGCTTGAGAGGCGTGGCTTTCGGTTTCTGGTTGTGCTTTATAATGCAGCCCGATAAATGGGCTTTTCAGTGTTCCCGAGTTGGTTTTGAGAATAAATATCTTCTCGGACGAGTTTGTGTCTTGCCCGTCATTTCGTCCGTATCAAGCAAGAGCCCCGGCTCTTCAATACTACAACTTGCGTGATGAAGATGATGATGAATTAGCTGTGCAGTACTGATGACGATGAAGGTGATGACGATGATGAATGTACTGGCGTTTTCCATACGCACGACTCTTTGTCTACCCTTCTACTGTACACTATGTACAGTATTTTATTTCTTGTAATATGTTTTAAATACTGTATTTTTCTTATTTCTTTACGTTTTTTAATTTTTTAGGCTAGAAAATGCTTATTTTACCACAAAAATATTTAAAATAATAGTATATAAAAATACATTTATACCGCAAAATCCCGCGATATAGCGAAAAATCCGCGATATAATTTTACATATACTAGCGAGAAAAAACCGCGATGTACCGAATCCGCGAAAAGTGAACCGCGATATAGCGAGGGATGACTGTATATATATATATACAGACTTGGCATTTAATATGGAATATTTTTTTTGTGGGGGTGAACTTACTTTTCAAGATGTCTTAGAACCAAAAGTTCATTGGAATTATGTTGAAATTATTCTAGATTTTGTTAATGTGACCTTTAAAAGAAACAAAAACCACATTTGACATTTTGAAACAAATAAGTTGATCCTTGAAAGTGATGTAAACAGATATCGAACTCAATTCATGGACAGTACTGTGTTAAACTTCTGTACGTTTTCCAGAAGTATCTCTTTATTTTGCACATTAGCCAAATTTTTTTCTAACAAAAACAAAAGTTAAATTATGACTGGGATTACGGACAGTAAAATTACAGTTCAGTACTTCCTGTAACCCCCACGAGCATTCAGGAGAGCATGTACACATTGAGGCATGCTGTTCACGAGATTTGCCAAGGTTTTGACAGGAATCGCTTGCCATGCAGTGACAATAGCCTGCTGCAATTCGCGCACAGAGGTCGGCTGCTGGTCCAAGTGGTCGATTTGACGCGTTAATTCTGCCCACAAGTTCTCTATCGGATTCATATCCGTGGACATGGCAGGCCACTCCATATGCTCTACACCACGGTCAGCAAGAAAGTGTTGGATCATGCGAGCACGATGAGGCCGTGCATTGTCATCTCGGAAGACAAAGTTTCCTCGAAAGGCTGCAAGAGCAAATGGAAGCAATGTTTCTTCCAGAATGGCCCTGTGCTTGAACTGGTTCGGGTTTCCATTCAGAACAACCAGGTCAGTTTTGCCCCCTGCATGAAAAGCAGCCCAAACGGTCACCCCACCACCTCCAGCTTGGACTCTTGGTACTATACAATCTTTGTTGTAGGCTTCATGCACTTGTCTGCACACTCGGACGCGACCAACTTGACGATAGACCAGAAATCTAGACTCGTCACTGAAGATCACGTGATTCCAGTGTCCTGGCTGCCATTGACGGTGCTCTCTGGCCCACTGCAATCGGCGCTGGCGGTGTTGTCTGGTCAGGCGTGGCTTTCTCAGGGGACGCCTGGCACGATAGCCTGCCTGAACCAGTCGTTGGTTGACTAGCCTTCTGGATACAGGCACATTTGTCAGTTGCTGCCACTCAGCCCTAGGCCGATTAGCTGACTTGGTACGGCCATTGCGGACTAACCGGTGCAGCTGGCGATCATCCCTCCTTGTGGTTCTGCGGGGACGTCCTGGCCTCGGTATTGGAGTAGGGACACCCCTCTGAGCATTTCGTTTCAGGATCTTTGACACCTGACCTTGAGTGATGCCATACTGCCGAGCAATAGCACGCTGTTTCATGCCGTAATTTCGTAAAGCCACCACTCCATGACAAACAGCATTGTCGAGTTGACGGACCATCTCCAGAGGAAGCGGCAATAACTTTTGGAGACGTGCAGCAGTTGTTTTCCACTAATACAGAACGCAATAACCCTTGTATACCCGACTGTGAAGCCAATCATCAATTGCACCTGTCCGTACATTTTGCCACGCCACCTGTGATATAATCCTGTTGTTGACTTCTTGCTGTGACAGACAATCAGTGACATGGTTCTTTTAACAAATAAATCACCAAAGTATAAAAGAAACTCACAAGATTGATATACTGAGTTAAGAAAGTAAACGCAAGTCAAGAAAAAAAATATAATCCATATTAAATGCCAAGTCTGTATATATATATATATTGTTACGGCCCGCGGATAAGGATGTTGGTTTGCCGAGCGGATGGCACCGCGGCCTAACAGTTACCCCGATTAACCCGATCCCCGAACGTTGGCCGGATCGTGCCACAGCTATTCAATATGGAAAAGACAAAAGCGACACGAATGTGAAGAAGAAGAAGAAGAAGAAAATGTTGAAAATACTACTAAATTTATTCCTACTATATACAGGCTCAAAATAACCAAGGAGAAGGAAAGATAAGAAAATAATATACAGAAGATTTTAGAGACACAGTGCAACGCTAGCTTATACGAGCTTAATTAAATACCCAGGACAGAGCAAACAAAGACAGACTCACGCGTGGAATGATGATAGGACTGGCGGGAGGTGGATGGCTGGAGGGGGAGGAAAGTCCAAGGGGTCCTGCAGCACGATCGGAGCGTTTAGCAGCCGCCGTTCCTTCGCGGCCCTGCTCAAAACCGCCGTCCAGGCCCCAAGCGGCTGTTGGGTGTTGTTGCTGCTGTGGCCGCCGCTGCTGCTGCTGCTGTGGATGTCGTGTGCTTTTCCAGGACTACAACAGGCTTTGTGCTTCCCTGGATGATGATCTCCTTAATGTTCTCTCGCAGTTGGTTCTCTCTGTTCTCCTGGATCATCTCTCTTGGACAAGAATCGCTGCTGGATGCTCTCGCTCGCAGTACCTTGCGCGCGCACTTTTATAACGCCTCCGGCGATCAAGCCGCCGGCCTTCAGGACACGCCCATCGGTGTGCTCACCTCGGCCCTGGTTGGTCGCGCGACCCTCTGGCTGCGTCCTTGATGACGACGGGCGGGCACGCCTTTCTTCCCCGACCCGAGCACATGTTCAATGGTGGTTTTGGAGGGGACGTAATTTGCAATCGAGGCTTGGCCATGACGAAAGGGGAAATGGAGGTTTTGGGAATGGGAATGAAGAATGAAGGGAATCTATCTTATTTCACTTGGTGCAATGGAGTGTCATTTTAATGGAAGACAAGGCCTTACCCTAATACACATAATAAAGATATAAACTACTGAACAGGGATATTATAGTGTCCTTCATGTATGCTTTATGGAACTAACTACGGGAACGCCCTTTGACCTTTATACAACACTGGAGGCAGGAGGGTCCAGACTAAAGCAATATTCACAACAATTGGTATACAATACAACACAATCAAAAAAACTCAATCCTCATATCCGCAACAATATATATATATATATATATATATATACAGTCGTCCCTCGCTATATCGCGGTTCACTTTTCGCGGCTTCGGTACATCACGGGTTTTTCTCGCTAGTATATGTAAAATTATATCGCGGATTTTTCGCTATATCGTGGGATTTTGCGGTATAAATGTATTTTTATATACTATTATTTTAAATATTTTTGTGGTAAAATAAGCATTTTCTAGCCTAAAAAATTAAAAAACGTAAAAGAATAAGAAAAATACAGTTATTAAAACATATTACAAGAAATAAAATACTGTACATAGTGTACAGTAGAAGGAGAGACAAAGAGTCGTACGTATGGAAAACGCAGATGCGGCAGCTTCCACTTGCGCTAGTTACCCACGTAATGGGTAATTGTAATGCTCTTTCTGGCTGTGCAGTACATTCATCATCGTCATCACCTTCATCGTCATCAGTACTGCACAGCTAATTCATCATCATCCTCATCACGCAAGTTGTAGTATTGAAGAGCCGGGGCTCTTGCTTGATACGGACGAAATGACGGGCAAGACACAAACTCGTCCGAGAAGATATTTATTCTCAAAACCAACTCGGGAACACTGAAAAGCCCGTTTATCGGGCTGCATTATAAAGCACAACCAGAAACCGAAAGCCACGCCTCTCAAGCGTGGCGTGCTTCGGTGGTCACGTGATCAACAGGTGTAGCTGATTATACCCGCACGCACGACACGCTTTGGTGGTCACGTGACCAGCCACTCTTGCGCCGCGGATCCCCGCCGGTGACGTCACCGGCTGGAGCAAGGAGATTCTGATGCTGGTCTTGCTTGGGGAACCCATGGGTCGCTACAGTATCTTTAATGGTGAGTACCCATTAGAATTTTATATGTTGTTAAAATTACGTATGTTTAAGAGTGTAAAAAGTGTTTAAGAGTATAGGAAGTGTTTATAAGAGTATGGGAAAGGTTAATAAGAGTGTGGGAAAGGTTAATAAGAGTGTGGGGAGGGTCATAAAGCTTTAAAATATATATAAATAATAAAATTAAAATATGGTCGCTACTTCGCGGATTTTCGTCTATCGCGGGGGGTTCTGGAACGTAACCCCCGCGATAAACGAGGGATCACTGTATATATATATATATATATATATATATATATATATATATATATATATATATATATATATATATATATATATATATATATATATATATTAAGATCTCCAACCTTTAATTGAACAAACAATGACTCAACGTTTCGATTAACAACATGTGAAGCCACACGCCTCCGTTAATCTTCCTCAAGAGTGATAAAATCATCTCAACATCCCCTTATATGCAAAGTGGGCAGGGTATATGCAAAGTGGGGTGGGCAAAGCTGGACAGCCAATGAAACCGTATCACACCGCTCTCGTGAACGGAGACGTTATTGACCAAATTCAAAAATCAACCACATATTAACGGCTTAAAATAATCCTGTAAGCAATGTTGGATTATAACTCAAGTCTTTAGAAAATCAGGAACAATAATTACATTTAATTAAAAGTTAAACTTGTAAACAATTAAATTGTAAATTAAATTAAAACTGCAAATATATTAAAGCAAAAAAATGTTTTAAGGTAAAATAAAATTGCCATAATATCAAGATCATCACATGTGGCCCTATGCGGTAAACGGGAATGCGGGATGGTGGGGGGTTATAGGGGGGGATAGAATGGGGGGGGGGGGAAACCAGAGGGAGGGTGGAAGCGGAGGGGGGGGGTTGGGGAGAGGGGTGGTTTGGAGGGAGGGGGGGAGGGGGAGGGGGCAAATTGTCCGAATAAAAACCTTGTGTGACATATGATGTGGACTCGTTGTTCAAAGTACGGAATGCCTGCTTCGTTTATACAAGAGTGGGTCAAACGCTACCGGTAAGTCAACTACCTCTTGTGTGATCACACGTGTTGCTCGTGGACTAACTATGGGGGGCAACCCTTTAACCTTTAATGACCAATATGTGCCAATCTCAAAACCGTCGCAATATATATATATATATATATATATATATATATATATATATATATATATATATATATATATATATATATACCATTTTCAGTTTATATATATATGTATATATATATATATATATATATACCTACTTCACGGTATGAGCTGGGGACCGGAGAGAGAGCTGCATGGAAGCCATCCCTGGACGCGCTGGTGACCATCAACCTGACCTTCCTCAGCAAGCCCCGTGTGAGTGTGTCTGTGTGTGAGACGGGCCCGTTTGTCTTGGGTAGTCAGTTAAGACTGTTTTTAAGGCTGCACTGTGTCCCCTTTTTTCTGAACCATTGTAAATAGTGTGAATAAATCTTGTTATTCCTTTTCTTCTGAATTCGACCGCTTTTGTGATTTCTCCATTGGGTAAGCGTGGCACGAATAAGAACTGCTTGGATCGGGGTCTAGTAATTGATAACGGCTCGGATCACGTGTTCGCTACCGCTCGGCGTATCCACCAACACACGTGATTCGTGCGAGGCTTATCTCCTCGTTTCAGGACAGCGCTAGTACTTAGGTAATAGCAAATTTGGTCCTACAACCCTATTTAGCGCTGTCCGGAAAGGACGTGATAGGTCCCGGGTCCTGTCGGCCAGTCAAAGACAAGGGGACTAATCCCCCCTTGGTAAGGGGAGAAGGCCGGTGGCGAATCCCGCAACAATATATTACCTGAAAATGGTATATATATATATTGTTGCGGTTTTTAGAACCCTCCACTTTGTAAATATTTGTAATAATCCCTTATAAATAATCCCCTGTAAATATTCCCATTTTTGTGTAAAGGTCAAAGGTCGCACCGTAGTTAGGTCATATTGCAACACGTCGGACACATATAAACCTCTTTAGATATCTCATTACTATGGTTGTTGCAGAGGATGTAATCGAGGAGTGGGCGCGAGGAGGTGTGTTAATGAAGTGTGCGAACGAGGAGTGTGCGCCAAGGTGTGCGAGGAGGTGTGCAGTGGTCAGGTGTGTAACGGAGTGTGTGAGTGTGCCTGGGTGGTGTGCACGGACAGAGAGTGTGGTGATAGAGTGCAGGGAATGTATGGAGTGTATGAGAGGCGTTGGAGCGCCGGGTTTTGTGAGCAACGAAAGGAACGCATGGTGTGAGCATGCGAATAAGGCATCGATGTTAACCGGGACAGCGTTCAGGCCAACATTTAGCCGACGCGAACTCTCGGTGCGTGGTGTTCGTTGTGTGCTGCGGGAGCCGGCGGGGATCGGTGTCGCGTCGCTCCTGCTCGGGGCGCCGTGCACGATTCAGGCCGGGCCCCACCCTGCACGGTCGAATCCGTGCTTTGCCAGGCAAAGCGACCGGCCCGGTTCGAGGGGAGGTAGGAGGGGTCGGAGCAGCGCCCCCTTGTGGTGGTGGTGTTCCGCCCGGGCAAGGCTGGGCCATCACGCTTGGCAGCGCAAGGCCTTGCGTAGGGATGGTGCCTTGAGCTTGGCCCGAGTAAACCTCCTCCCCCTGAACCGAATGCCGGACGGACTCAACCTACAGTAGACCAAACAACCCGTATGCATTGCTCGGCTTTGCGAAGCATGGACGCACCGAGGGGCTCAAGTTTAGCGGACTAACGGATGATGATAGTGTTTTGATATTTTATTGTGTTTTATTAGATATGATAGATATGATGATAGATATGATGATAGATATATTATATTAGATATGATGATAGTGTTTATTAGATATCTCATTAGTATGTGTTCTAGTTAAGGATCTGTTCCCAATAGTTTGACTCTGCGTTTGCATTAATCAAATAAGATAGGCCCTTTCAATTATCCCCAATCTCTCTCTCTCTCCAGCCATCAATTAACACCTACAGTCAGGGTTGCTCATTTTCCTGCCCTCCCCTGCCTTTTTGTTGGCCGCGTTTTGCTGCACAAGACGCCATTAAGCACGCGGTCAATTCCGGAGAAAAAGGGGGGGGGGGTGGAGCTATCGAGTGAGGCAGATCCCTGTTAAGGGTGGAGCCAAGGAGCCCTCATCACCCAACCAGGGCCGAGGCCAGCGCCTCGGTGGGCGTATCCAGATGAAACGTGGCTTAATATGCGATCGGCCAATATAAGCAGCGGTGTGGGACTGCTTCGGAGAGCCGAGCAGAGTGGCAGGGTTGCAGAATGGGTTGTGAGTTCGGGCTTTGAAGAGAGCCGAGCAGAGTGGCAGGGTCGCAGAGAGAGAAGTGAGTTGGTGCTTCATGGCTTCGGGCAGAGCAGAGCGCAGAGCGTGGTGGTTCGTGGCAGCCGAGAGGAGAGAGGGTTGGCACGACGTGTCAGAGCTGGAGAAAGAGACTGCTTGGCAGAGTTGGAGAGAGACGGTCCGCTGGCATTCAATAACGTCCATACCAACCGCGCTGCCTGCCGGAGTTTCGCCGCGGCACCAAAAACGTGAGCCGGAGTGAGCGTGGACGAGAACCGGACCGGTGCCCACACTGATCGACTGGACCTTTCTGCCTGCTATTCCCCATTCGTGTAAGTGTGTTTGTTCTGTCCTGGGAGTGATAATATA
The DNA here is from genome assembly GCF_964187855.1 of Myxine glutinosa. NCBI lineage: Eukaryota > Metazoa > Chordata > Myxini > Myxiniformes > Myxinidae > Myxine > Myxine glutinosa. The sequence goes on along the minus strand of NC_136269.1, from coordinate 52,533,592 downwards.
AGACTGTATAAGGTTTGCCCTGTGTATCTGCTTCTATTTCCTTCTTCTGTATATTGTTGCCCTTTCGTTTCCTCTTGAGTATTGTATAATAAATCATATTTGTTCTTCCTTCACCCATCTGATTTCTTCTCATCCGATCGCTTTCGTGTTTTCCCCTATTGATATACGTGGCACGATTTGGCCAACGCTCTGAACCGGGTTAGTCAACTGCTAACGGCTCGGACCTCGGATTGCTAAAACCGCTCGGCAATTTCCCTCTTGTCCGGGTCTGAGCAGGGAATTATATCCCTGCTTTGCGGAGGGATTGGCAAAGGTATCTGGGAACCCATTGACCAATCACCCTGGCCAATCTCACCCCGCAAAGGAGCGTGTAATTTCCAGGACTGGGGGGAAATCGGCCAGTGTAAAAGACAAGGGGATTAACCCCCCTCCCCTCCCCCCTTGGTAAGGGGAGCGCCGACCCCCAGATCCGCAACAATATATATATATTGTTACTGATCGCGGTTTAGGATGTTGTTTGCCGAGCGAAGGCTCCGCGACCGAACAGTTGTTCCCCGACTCACCCGATTCACCCAGAACTTTGGCCGTATCGCACCGCAGCTGCCCAATCTGGAAAAGACTAAAACGACGAAATGCAAAGAGGAAAAGGAATAAGACGAGAAGACGGACAGAAGAGTAATTGGATTTATTATACACACAAGCAAAAAGAAAGCAGTCACGTTTATTTACAACACATAAGATGCAGGTGACACAGTGCAAATACTAGCTTATACAGACTTAATTAACCCAGGGACAGAACAAACAAAACAAACTCACGTACACAAGAAGGGTGGAAAGGCAGGAGGTGGATGGCTGGAGGGAGAGGAAGGTCCAAGGGGGTCCTGCAGCACGATCGGCGCGTTTAGCAGCCGCCGTTCCTTCGCGGCCCTGCTCAAAACCGCCGTCCAGGCCCCAAGCGGCTGTTGGGTGTTGTTGCTGCTGTGGCCGCCGCTTGCTTTGCCAGGACTCGTCTGACTCGTCTGGTCCAAACCCTCAACTCAACAACACTCTTGCACGTCTCCCTGTCCAACCACTCTTTCTCTCTTGGTCCAACCACTCTTTCTCTTTCTTGGTCCAACCACTCTTTCTCTTTCTTGGTCCACTCACTCCTCACCACCGACCACCCACGCTTCTTGCGCGCGCGCCTTTATAGCGCCTCCGGCGATCAAGCCGCCGGCCTTCAGGACACGCCCATCGGTGTGCTCACCTCGGCCCTGGTTGGTCACGCGACCCTCTGGCTCCGCCCTTGATGACGACGGGCGGGCACGCCCCTCTTCCCCGACCCGAGCACATGTTCAATGGTGGTTTTGGAGGGGATGTAATTGGCAATCGAGGCTTGGCAATGACGAAAGGGGATGTGAAAGGAAATGGAGATTTTGGGGATGGGAATGAAAGGGGATCTATTCTCTCTCACTGGTGCAATGGAGTACTTCAATTAATGGGAGACACAGCCTTACCCTAAAACACAGAATAAGATATAACTATCGAACAGGGGTATTCTATTATTGGCTGACGTGTATGCTCGTGGACTAATTATGGGATGCCCTTTCACGTTTACACAGCTCCGGAGGCAGGGGGCGCAGAATAAACAATAATAATAATAATAAAGCACACAATCAAAAAAAATACAGTCCTCATATCCGCAACACTGCACCCTCCTCCTCTTAGGCACGTCCCGGGCCTACAACTTTTATTTAGTGTGACACGTAGGTGTAGTTCCCTCTACTTTTAACCTGACCCTGAGTGCGACAGTTTTAAAACATAAATAAATGTGTCCCGCTGCTCCATTGCACCCTGCCTAACAGACTTACGCCCACAGTTAACCGAATTGCGGAATGGTCTTCAAACTATACACTGACGGTGGGGAGCATTATTTACAATGACGCTATTTTTATTTACAAAACTAACCCAGGACCTGTGATTGTTCTTTCTGGGGGGGGAGACAGTCTGCTCTGCATCAATGCACCATGAAAGCACCCAAAAACGCACCAATACACACCCAAGCACCAATCGGTGCAGTCACCATTGTTCAAGAATAAAAAATAAATCAACAACCCCTAACCCTGCAGGTGATCTCTTGCTCTTCGGCTCCCTCTGCTGGTTATTATTATTTGTTCTTCCAGATGTTGTCATTCCTTTGCTTTGCTTACTAGCGGCCTATTTGTATTAAAACTTGCACCCAATGTGTCCATTTTTATTTATTTTATTTATGGCCCACAGGGCCGACTACGTGTGGTTCACCTGTGGGGCATCGGTGCCCTGTGGCCAAGGTCCGCCAGCAAGATGTCGGGCCCTCATGGCCGGTTCCAGCAGAGGGGCCATGCCCCAACCCATGGGGTCCATAAGTAGTGCTTGGCCACAGACATGTGGTCCATAATGTGGTGCATCGATGCAGACAGCTGGTTCTGGGAATTCCGGGCGCACAATGGAGGACTCACGCACGCTCCCCTCGGCACCCAATGGCGCACAGGTCATGTGGGAGACAAAAGAGACAATTGAGCGAGGGGTAAGGTCACAAGGGTACACATCAATAAGGCAATGCAAGGCGAAATGCGTACGGAGGGCGAAGTGAGAAAGCTCGTCCCTACCGTACGTCACCCCCCTGTCACCTACACTACCCTTGCCCTTACCCCATATTTACAAAATCTACCCATTTACAAATTCGTCACTACTGTCACGTCTTCCCCATATTTCTCCTATACCAAATTCGTCTCCACAATCCCTCTACTTCAAAATTTGCCATCACCAAATTCATCATCAATCCTCATAAGGAGGAAGAGATGAAACATCAAAGCACAATGTCACACCCACGTCATGATGCGTCTCACAATCCAAACATTTGCATAGTAAAAAATAATCAAAACATGGCATGGTGTAGAGTACCTGTCACCTCAGGTGAGTGGATGCAGATGGTGCGAGGAGACTTCATCCTAACTACTTTCTAAATGACATTAACACACTTTACACTACCCGGGGTCTTTCCCCGCCAATCCATTGGCCAACTTACACTATGGGTTCTAAAAACCAATTCCCATTGACCAAACTGTGGTGCTTCTCAATTTGGAGTCTCACTCCCCCGATTCATCTCCCGGTGCCCTTGCACAATTTCTGGGCTGTGACGTGTAGCTCTCCCAGCAGGTCTACCCACCTGCACACCTCCACCACTGCAGTTGCCACCCGAGCTTACCTAGCTCCTCACCCTAACCTAACTAACTGGGGAAAGCCCCTCCTGGCTCTGTCACCCCACTCGGTGCCCTCTGGCACTGGGCTACCCGGGTCCGTCCTCCGGATCCTCGGGCCCCATCCACAACAACTACTACCGGCTCCCAGAGCCCACCTGCGGCCTCACCTGGCCGACATCCTCACAGTGGTGGAGTGCCCAAACCAACTACACACACTAACAGGCTACACGCCCAGCCATTTCCACAACACTAATGCACCCATCCAAAGACCATTCTTTCACCCGCACCACAGATGCCAATATCCAACCACAATTTACCTGTACCCTCTACCTAACACTTACACTACCCGCCCCGGGTATCCGTGATGGGGGTCCACTCTTCCCCCATTCACACCTTCGCACCATCCACTCCACTCCACAATTTCCACCATACTCACTCCACGACCATCCATTCCAATACTCCATACCATTTATTCCATACACCTGTCCTCCATTCACCTGTCGTTGCACACCTGTGCAATCATACCTGGTGCCACCTGCACCCTCCTCCTCTTCCTAGACCATTTGGTCAGCACAATACACAATCACCTTCACTCACTCATACACTGCTCCACACACCTGTTCAGTTGCACACCTGTGCAATCACACCTGTTCAATCCTCAAACACACGGCATCATCTCAGCTAACTACTCCCCTCTGAAACTTGCGCTTCCCAGTCGTCCCTTTAAACTATTGCGCTCCCACGTCATTATCATCCACGCTAATCTACCTGCATCCCCACTACAGGTATCCTTGTCACTAACTAACCTTAACGTCACCTAATGTCATCTTCTAGGGCCCTACACACAATATCCTAACCCACCCGGGCTAGTTTTCACTGCCATCAACCCCATAATCTAGTGCTCCTTTGCCCCCCTTCTGTGAGGGATGGTGGATTGCCCATCCCACCACATCGGGGAAGTCCCACTATCAATTTTGCTCACCAAATTTCAGCCAATCCAAATTTTTGGCAATTACTGCCAATTCTATTCACTTTTCTAAATTTCGGATCAAAACACTATCACTATCACGATCACCATCATCACAGTCCGCTATATCCTAGCCTCGGTGCGTCATGACATCATTAAACTCGGCTTCGCAAAGCCGAGCAATGAATTCGGGTGGTTTGGTCGCCTGCAGGTTGAATCCGTCCGGCTTTCGGTTCAAGGGAGGTGGTTTGGTTGGGCCGAGGTTCCACGCACCATCTCGGCGCGGCACCTTGCGGTCCCGGGCCCGATGGCTCAATCTCCCTCGGTCGGAACCCCGTCCCCACGAGGGGGCACCGTTCCGCTCCCTCCCACTCGCCCTTGAACCGGACCGGTCGCCTGGCCCGACAAGGCCCGGACTCGACCGTGCGGGGCGGGGCCAAGCCCGAATCGGCAACGACGCTTCGAAGAGAAGCGACGCAGCATCGATCCGCGCCGGGCCTCGCACCCAACAAAGCACACCGCGCCCCGAGTGCTTGCATCGGCTATCCGTCGCCCTAACCGCTAACCCGGTTACCGTCGATGCTTCACCTGCATGCTCACACGCATACGCTACCCCTTTCACCCTCACAAAACCCGGCGTTCCAACGCCGTCCGTACATTCCACCAACGCTCTCCCTGTTACACACCACACCTCTCGCGCACACTCTTGCGCCCACCTCGGTCCACACCTCTCCTCCGTTATGTCCTCCGTAACACTCACCATGGGCGTGCACTCTTGCATCCACCCACTAACGCGCTCGGATGGGCTCTCCCACACTCGCGCTACCACCAACCCAGGTGTGCTTCCTCGCACACCCTCAACCATTCCAAGCGTGCATTCTCGCACCCGCTCCACCACCAACTCACTCCTCGTGTCACTCTCACCCTCGCACGTACACTCCGTACACCCCGACGTGCATTCTCGCTCGCACTCGGTTTCACTCCCACACTTTATAACACACCCACTCGCCGACGCACACTTTTTCCTCCCACGCGTGCCATTTCCACTCACACGGGACCCTTCACCAACGCCCGGATGCCTCCTCGATCCCAAGCGCGCGAAAATTCTTTTGTCGCCAAACATCCTCTTACAAAATCTCCCCGCACAATACACAGCACGTCTCACCTTCGGGGTTCTTCTTCCTCCCTGCACCAAAACCTGCAAATCTTTATACGGATTAGCAAGTACGGCATCAGGATGTGCATTTAGACTTTGAGCAATTTCCATTCCTTCCTCCGATTGTTGCTCTTTTAACTTTAAGTCCCCGGTCTCTCCAATTTCAAATATACCCATAATTTCTTTGTTCACCTCGACGACCGTTGGCTTTAATAAAATTCCCTCTACCTCATCGGTCGCTGGCTTTTCCAAACCCCGGGTCGCGATTTCTACCCCGGTCATTGTACCCGTGCTTTTCTCCGCTTTGTTCAACCAGTGCTTCTCGACCCGCGTTACCTCGTCGTGCACCCCTGGGACCCTTTCACCCAACTTGCGGTCTCTGTCCCTCTGCTCCCTTTCCTCCCTATCGGCCCTCATTCCGTTTATTCTGTTTTCCATTTCTAGCATGAGGGCCTCCATTTGTAGCAAAAGGTTCGAATCCAACAATACTACGGTCACGGGCGCCGTCGCCGTAGCCATGTGCGAGGCGCCATTTTGCACGCCCGTAACCTCGTGCGCGAGAGCGCCATTTTGTGCGCCTGATACCCCCTCAACCGCCTCCTCATTGCTCCCCTCCATTTGATCCTGGGTTACTCCTAACCCCTCCTCTAGCTCACCCACCGGCATCCGATCGCCTTGACCAGCCATGGCGCGATTTCAAAATTCGGGTTTTTGTAAAACAAAACAAATTTCACCGCTAATAATTTCGAGCGCGTGAAGCGCGCTTCGGGTCCAATCCCACTTCCCGACACCAATTGTTACTGATCGCGGTTTAGGATGTTGTTTGCCGAGCGAAGGCTCCGCGACCGAACAGTTGTTCCCCGACTCACCCGATTCACCCAGAACTTTGGCCGTATCGCACCGCAGCTGCCCAATCTGGAAAAGACTAAAACGACGAAATGCAAAGAGGAAAAGGAATAAGACGAGAAGACGGACAGAAGAGTAATTGGATTTATTATACACACAAGCAAAAAGAAAGCAGTCACGTTTATTTACAACACATAAGACGCAGGTGACACAGTGCAAATACTAGCTTATACAGACTTAATTAACCCAGGGACAGAACAAACAAAACAAACTCACGTACACAAGAAGGGTGGAAAGGCAGGAGGTGGATGGCTGGAGGGAGAGGAAGGTCCAAGGGGGTCCTGCAGCACGATCGGCACGTTTAGCAGCCGCCGTTCCTTCGCGGCCCTGCTCAAAACCGCCGTCCAGGCCCCAAGCGGCTGTTGGGTGTTGTTGCTGCTGTGGCCGCCGCTTGCTTTGCCAGGACTCGTCTGACTCGTCTGGTCCAAACCCTCAACTCAACAACACTCTTGCACGTCTCCCTGTCCAACCACTCTTTCTCTCTTGGTCCAACCACTCTTTCTCTTTCTTGGTCCAACCACTCTTTCTCTTTCTTGGTCCACTCACTCCTCACCACCGACCACCCACGCTTCTTGCGCGCGCGCCTTTATAGCGCCTCCGGCGATCAAGCCGCCGGCCTTCAGGACACGCCCATCGGTGTGCTCACCTCGGCCCTGGTTGGTCACGCGACCCTCTGGCTCCGCCCTTGATGACGACGAGCGGGCACGCCCCTCTTCCCCGACCCGAGCACATGTTCAATGGTGGTTTTGGAGGGGATGTAATTGGCAATCGAGGCTTGGCAATGACGAAAGGGGATGTGAAAGGAAATGGAGATTTTGGGGATGGGAATGAAAGGGGATCTATTCTCTCTCACTGGTGCAATGGAGTACTTCAATTAATGGGAGACACAGCCTTACCCTAAAACACAGAATAAGATATAACTATCGAACAGGGGTATTCTATTATTGGCTGACGTGTATGCTCGTGGACTAATTATGGGATGCCCTTTCACGTTTACACAGCTCCGGAGGCAGGGGGCGCAGAATAAACAATAATAATAATAATAAAGCACACAATCAAAAAAAATACAGTCCTCATATCCGCAACACTATATATATATATATTGTTGCGGATCTCACCGTCGGCCCGTTTTCCCCTTACCAAGGGGGGATTAATCCCCTTGTGTGCGACTGACCGACGTGAGTCCTGAAGTTGCCCAGCTCCCTCCAGAGAGGCAGGTGAGCAACCTCGTTCGCGACCGCGGACAAGATGTTAATTGCCGAGCGGATTAGCAGCCGCGGCACGAACCATTAGCAGAAACTAGACCCGATTCTGAAACGTTGGCCAAATCGTGCCACAGGTATTCAATGAGGGAAAAGACAAGGACGAACGGATGTGAAGGAAAGAAGGCAAGGTAGGAAGAACAGGATTTATTACTAACTAATTATGTACAAGTCAAAATAAACCAAGGAGGAGGAAAGAAACGAAAATAAAGACAGAAGGAGTAAGACACAGTGCAAATATTAACTTATCTAAACAGGCTTAACTTATACCCCAGACAACATAAAGGACGGACGACAATCAGACTTACACGGGGAATGATGATAGGAATGAATGGCAGGAGGTGGATGGCTGGATGGACGAGGAGGTGGGATCACAAGGCGGAAAGGATGCGGGTGGTTGGTATGATCGCACGGCTCGAGGTGAGCAGCCGCCGACCCTCCCCAATCGTATCCGCACGGCGGCGTTCTTCGCGGCCGCAACTGCCGTCAATGCTCAAAGCTGCCATGGTAAAAAGCTGCGGTGGATTCCGCTGCGGTGGGGTGAACACGAGAAACAAGTCCGAGGTCACTTGGAGCTGGTGGGGGCTTCCTCGGTCATCTCCTTCCTCAATCGTCTCTCCGTCGGGGCGTCGCGTGACGGGTTATCTATGCCACGCCCTACCAAGCCATGACCACACCTTACCAAGCCGTGCCCACCGAGTCCTGGTTGGGCGCAAGGGCTTCCTGGCTCCACCTCCTGATGATGAGGTGCGGGCCGTGCCCGTAATGTAGCTCCTCCCCCTTCTTCTCCGAGGCTTGACCACGTGCGTAATGGCGGCAATGCAATTGGCAATAGAGGCTTTGAGGGAATTGAAAGGGGATCTATGTTATTTCAATTCGGTGCAATGCAGAGTCAACTAATGGGAAACACAGCCTTAAACTAATACACATAATAAGGGAATAACTATTTAGAAGGGTATATGGTGGCCTACGTGCTTGCGATGGATTAACTAAGGGAACGACCTATGATCTTTACACTTAAACGGAGGTATTTACAACGATCATGACACTACTTACAATTGACAGAGGGTGATATTTACAACAATTCTCAAATCCGCAACACTGCACCCTCATCCTCCAGGCACGTCCCGGGCCTATAAAATTTACTTAGTGTGACACGTAGGTGTAGTTCCCTCTACAATTAACCTGACCCTGAGTTCGTGAGTTTTAAAACACAAATAAGTATGTCCCCCTGCTGCATTGCACCCTATCTAACAGATTCACGCCCACAGGATAACTGAATTGCGGAATGGTTTTCAAACTAAACATGAACGGTGGGGAGCATTATTTACAGGTGACGCTAATTGTATTTACAAAACGCAACCCAGGACCTGCGATTGTTATTTTGGGGGGGGGGGGGGCGGAGGGTAGAGACAGCCTGCGCTGCATCGACGCACCAGCTCCAATAAAGAGCACCATAAAGCACCATAAACGCACCAGTCAGTGCACAGTCACCACAGTTCATAATAAAAACAAACCCCTGCTGGTGGTCTTGCTCTTCGGCTCCCTCTGCTGGCCGTTGTCGTTCTTGATGTTGTCATTCTCATCTTCTTGGTTGCGGCCTATTTAGACATAATAAAAAGCACAAAACGTGTCCACTTTTTATTTATGGCCCACAGGGGCCGACTATGGGTGGTTCACCTGTATGGCATCGGTGCCACGTTACCGAGGTCTGCAATCAAGATCTTCCTCTGTGGCTGGTTCCAGCAGAGGGGCCATGCCCCAACCCGTGGGGTCCATGAGTGGTGCTCAGCCACAGACATGTGGTCCATAAGTGGTGCATCGATGCAGGCAGCTGATTGCGGGGATTCGGGCACACAATGGCGGACTCCCGCACGCTCCCCTCGGTGCCCAGAGAGCACGATCCATGGGTCGGGGAAGGAAGACAGAGAGGGCAGGTTAGCGAGGGATAAGGTCACAAGGGTACACATCAATAAAGGCAATGCAAGGTGAGGTGCGCCTGGAGACCGAGCGGAGAAAAGCTCGTCCCTATCGTACGTCACCCCACCCGTCACCTGTTCTACCCTTGCCCCTTACCCCCGTATGTACAAAAAATCTACACATTGCACTACAATTTACAATTCGTCTCTACCGTCACGTCTTCCCCATATCTCCTCTAATACCAAATTCGTTTTCACTCCCTCTAACCAAATTTGCCATCACCCAAATTCATCATCAATTCCTCATAAGGAGGAAGAGATGGAACAACAACACAATGTCACACCCACGTCATGATGCGTCTCACAATCCAAACATTTGTACAGAAAAAATAACAACAAACCATGGCATGGTGTGGAGCACCGTCGTTACCTCAGGTGAGTGGATGCAGATGGTGCAAGGAGATTTCAATCCTAACTATCCTCTAAATGACTTTAATACACTTTACACTACCCGGGGTCTTTCCCTGCCAATCCATTGGCAATCTTACTCTACGCGGTTTTAAGAACCAAATTCCCATTGACCAAACTGTGGTGCTTCATCAATTTGGGGTCTCACTCCCCCGATTCAACTCCCTGTGCCTTTGCACAATTTCAGGACTGGGTCGTGTGGCTCTCCCAACAGGTCTACCCACCTGCACACCTCCACCACTGCAGTTGCCTCCGAGCTTACCTGCTCCTTTCCCTAACCTATCTACCTGGGGAAGGACCTCTGGCGCTCTCCCCACTCGGTGCCCTCTCTGGCACTGGGCTACCCGGGTCCGTCCTCCAGATCCTCGGGCCCCATCCACAACTTTAACGGCTCCCAGAGCCCACCTGCGGCCTCACCTGGCCGACATCCTAACAGTGGCGGAGTGCCCATTTTACAAACACACTAACAGGCCACACGCCCAGCCATTTCCACGTCACTAATGCACCCATCCAAACACCATTCTTCCACACGCACCACAGATGCCAATATCCAACCACAATTTACCTACTCCCTCTACCTAACTCTTAAACTACCCTCCCTGGGTATTCGTGATAGGGGTCCACTTTCCCCCATTCACACCTTTGCACCATCCACTCCACTCCACAGTTTCCACAATACTCACTCCACACCATCCATTCCATACTCCATATATTCCACACAACCATTCTCCATACACCTGTATTTGCACACCTGTGCCATCACTCCTAGTGCTTCCTGCACCCTCCTTCCTCCAGGACCATTCGCTCAACACAACACACAATCACCATTACTCACTCATACACTGCTCCATACACCTGTTCACTTGCACACCTGTGCAATCACACCTGGTGCCTCCTGCACCCTCCTTCCTCCCAGGTTTCTTCAATCATTCCATACAATGCACAACCACAATTATTCCTCATACGCTGCTCCATACACTTCCACGCTCAATACAACTCACAATCACCTCACTCACTTTTCGCAATACACTTCCGAATACACTTTCAATTCTCAAACACACGGCATCATCTGATCTACCTGGTGCCCTGCTAAAATTTGCGCTTCCCCGTCGCCCCTTACATTATTGCGCTCCCTCGTCGTTATAATCCATTCTAACCTCTCTATATCCCCGACTACCTGTCCAATGTCGCTACTTACCTCTACCGTTACCTATGGTCATCTCTAGGTCCCTATACATTATCCTAACCCTCCCTCGGCGAGCTTACACTGCCACAAACCCCATAAAACTATAGCTCATGTGCCCCGTGAGAGAGATGGCAGAGTTGCCATCCCACCACATCGGGCATCTCCCATTATCAATTTTGCCATCAAATTCCAGCCAATCAAAATTTGCCAATCACTGCCAATCATTCTACCAATCATTCTACCAATCATCAAATTTTGCCAATCACAAATTCCCTATTCCAAAATTTCGAATCCAAAACACTATTACCATCACAGTCCACTATATCTGAGCCTCGGTGCGTCGTTACATCATTAAAACTCGGCTTCGCAAAGCCGAGCAATAAATTCGGGTGGTTTGGTCGCCTGCAGGTTGAATCCGTCCAGCATTCGGTTCAGGGGAGGCGGTTTTGTCGGGCCGAGATTCCACGCACCATCTCGGGGCGGCACCTTCCGGTTCCCGGCCCGATGGCTCAATCTCGCCCGGTCGGAACCCCGCCCCCGCCAGGGGGCACCGCTCCGCTTCCTCCTACCTGCCCTTGAACCGGACCGGTCGCCTTGCCCGACAAGGCCCGGATTCGACCGTGCGGGGCGGGCCAAGCCCGAATCGGCAACGACGCTTCGAAGAGAAGCGACGCAACACCGACCCGCACCGGGCCTCGCATCCAACAAAGCGCACCGCGCACGCTATCCGTCGCCCTAAACGCTGCCCCGGTCAACGTCGATGCCTCCTCTGCATGCTCACACCACGCGTTCCGTTTGTTGCTCATACATCCCATGCTCTTCGTCAATTCCACCACCGTACTCCCTGTTACACACCACACCTCTCACGCACACTCGTCACTCACACACTTCGTTTCACACCTCTCCTCCGTTACGTCCTCCGTAACACTCACCATGGGCGTGCACTCTCGCATCCACCCACTCACGCGCTTCAATGGGCTCTCCCACACCCGCGCCACAACCAACTCAGGTGTGCTTTCTCGCACACTCTCACCGTCCATCCCAAACGTGCATCCTCGCACCCGCTCCTCCACCAACTCACTCTCTGGGTCACTCTCACCCTCGCACATACACTCCGTATCGCTCTCACTCTCTGTGTCACACTCCGTACACTTTATAACACGCTCCCTCTTTGACGCACACTTTTTCCTCACAAGCGTGCCATTTCCACTCACACCACTCCCCACGGACCTTCCACAAACGCCCGGGTGCCATATCGACCCCAATCGCGCGACAATTCTCTTCGTGCCAAACACTTTGCCGAAAAACCTCTTAGCGCCATACACAGCACGACTCACCTTTGGGATCCTTTTCTCCACGCGCACCTGCAAATCTTTATAAGGATTAGCAAGTACGGCATCAGGATGTGAACAGGGACTTTGTACATTATCCATTCCCTCCTCCAACTGTTGCTCTTCCAAGTCTGTCGTCTCTACAAGTTCAATTTCAACTATACCCATTATTTTTTCTTTCCTCACCTCGACGACCGCTGGCTGTATTAAAATTCCCTCTACCTCAGCGGTCGCCGGCTGCCCCATACCCCGGGTCGCGATCTCTATACCCGTCATTTTACCCGCGCTTCCCTCCGCCTTGCTCAACCAGCGCTTCTCGATCCGCGTTACCTCGTCGTGCACCCTTCGGAACTTCTTGCCCAACATGCGATCCATGGTCTCCCCACATTTTTGTGCACTCTCCCCACATTTTTGTATGCTCTCCCCACATTTTTGTATGCTCTCCCCACATTTTTGTATGCGGTCACCCATTCTATCCCCAACTTTACCGATTCGCTTCAATTTGCTTCCTAGCCGCTCCCCCATTCTGTTTTCCAATCCTATTTTCCCCATTAGTATGGCTGCATTAATCTGCGCCATGAGGTCCCGCACATCAATTCCCCCTATTTGTGCAGTGGGCGCGGCCGCCGCAGCCATGTGCGAGCCGCCATTTTGTGCGCCTCCCACCTCATGCGAGGCGCCGCCATCTCGTGTGCCTGAAACCTCCGCGACCACATCCTCATTGCTCTCCTCCTCCATTATTACTCCCACCTCCTCCATGGGGTCCTGGGTCGCTTCTACCCCTTCTAACTCTCCCACCGGCACCCGATCGCCTTGACTATCCATGGCACGATTTTAATTTAGGATGTCAAATTTAAAAAAATTGTTTCCACTCGTAATTTGAGTGCGCTAAGCGCACTTCAGGTCCAGATCTCGCTCCTGACACCAATTGTTGCGGATCTCACCGTCGGCCCTTTTTCCCCTTACCAAGGGGGGATTAATCCCCTTGTGTGCGACTGACCGACGTGAGTCCTGAAGTTGCCCAGCTCCCTCCAGAGAGGCAGGTGAGCAACCTCGTTCGTGACCGCGGACAAGATGTTAATTGCCGAGCGGATTAGCAGCCTCGGCACGAACCATTAGCAGAAACTAGACCCGATTCTGAAACGTTGGCCAAATCGTGCCACAGGTATTCAATGAGGGAAAAGACAAGGACGAATGGATGTGAAGGAAAGAAGGCAAGGTAGGAAGAACAGGATTTATTACTAACTAATTATGTACAAGTCAAAATAAACCAAGGAGGAGGAAAGAAATGAAAATAAAGACAGAAGGAGTAAGACACAGTGCAAATATTAACTTATCTAAACAGGCTTAACTTATACCCCAGACAACATAAAGGACGGACGACAATCAGACTTACACGGGGAATGATGATAGGAATGAATGGCAGGAGGTGGATGGCTGGACGGACGAGGAGGTGGGATCACAAGGCGGGAAGGATGCGGGTGGTTGGTATGATCGCGCAGCTCGAGGTGAGCAGCCGCCGACCCTCCCCAATCATATCCGCACGGCGGCGTTCTTCGCGGCCGCAACTGCCGTCAACGCTCAAAGCTGCCGTGGTCAAAAGCTGCGGTGGATTCCGCTGCGGTGGGGTGAACTCGAGAAACGAGTCCGAGGTCACTTGGAGCTGGTGGGGGCTTCCTCGGTCATCTCCTTCCTCAATCGTCTCTCCGTCGGGGCGTCGTGTGACGGGTTATCTATGCCATGCCCTACCAAGCCATGACCACACCTTACCAAGCCGTGCCCACCGAGTCCTGGTTGGGCGCAAGGGCTTCCTGGCTCCACCTCCTGATGATGAGGTGCGGGCCATGCCCGTAATGTAGCTCCTCCCCCTTCTTCTCCGAGGCTTGACCACGTGCGTAATGGCGGCAATGCAGTTGGCAATAGAGGCTTTGAGGGAATTGAAAGGGGATCTATCTTATTTCAATTCGGTGCAATGCAGAGTCAACTAATGGGAAACACAGCCTTAAACTAATACACATAATAAGGGAATAACTATTTAGAAGGGTATATGGTGGCCTACGTGCTTGCGATGGATTAACTAAGGGGACGACCTATGATCTTTACACTTAAACGGAGGTATTTACAACGATCATGACACTACTTACAATTGACAGAGGGTGATATTTACAACAATTCTCAAATCAGCAACAATATATATCCTCAGGCTAGAGAAAACCCCAATGATGAGAGCTGCAGTAGGGACACCCGCAGATCTGAACAGTGTTGTACACTTCAGCAGGTGATCTCACCATGTCTAATTTACACCATCTCACGGTTTAATTAAAGCAACGAGAACAAGCGGGTTGCTTTAATTAGCATCTGTCATGAGGAATTAGGGCTGCCGGTCACACGTACATGGTAGTTGGGGGAAAAAAACGCAGAGAAATTCTGAGAAAGCGACCATGAAGGAGCAAATAAATGTAATGTGGGCTGGCAGAAGATTGGCTATCTGGAGAAATCTGTGGGCAAACACCTGAGTGTCTTTCTGTTTGAACACCTTAAATGTGCCAAACGGTGTTGCTACGCAAGTAAAATGATTTTAACTCGAATGTTTTACATCTCCTTGGCCAATTACACTCCCACATGTAAAAACCCAAGGAACTGATAAAACAGCTTCAATGGCTCACAAAGACAGCACATGGTTACCTTAGAAGACACAGACAGTGAAGTTTTAAGAATCCGATTTTGTTTTGATAATTGTATACTCCCACGAATGGAGTCTCATCAGGCAGCATAAGCAGTAGGAATGACCCGAGTGAGGCAAAGCTATGGTCAATCCTAACCTCAATTCAGACTGACAAATTAGAATTCAGAGAGGGCAATGACCTGCAAAGTCTTGAGAATACCGACAATGTTGAGACGACACAATGACACAACAGGCTTAACGCCTTTCCTCAAAGAGCGACATTTTCTACCTGGTGCAACATCTATTGCTAATTATATATATATATATATATATATATATATATATATATATATATATATATATATATTTGGAGAGGTATTTTGAATTACATATACAGCAGTTTACGTAATTATATCCTAACCTGAAAAATAAGCCACAAACCACACAGCCCAGGGGGGCACAACTCGTTTGGAAAAAGCAACTGCATCCCCTTAACGCTACACCATACTGCTGAGCAGCTTCGAGCTTTGGGAATAGTTTTGTGTATGCAAGTCATTTTCAGGTAATAAAAATGAAATAATTTTTCATTTTTATTAATTCGGCTAATTGGATGGCATTGTCCTTTCCTCCATAGTATGAAAGAACCTGTCCCAAGATACCCTGAAAGCATCAAGGCAAACACAAAGTGTGGACTGCATCACAAGTGGAACAAACCAGGTGGGGGCAGGAAGATTACCTCTTCCCTGAAGGTCATTAGTGAGCCAGCTAAGTTTTTATTGACAATCCAATAACGACATAGTAAGTCTCCTGAGATGAACTCAGCTTCCCCCAAGCTAAGAATAGAGATCCCTATTACTGCTATCTTCAGGCACATTATAAAACTGCTTCTCTTGGATTCCTAAATAATTTCAGTTTACCTGCCTATAACGTTATTGTTGTTGTTGTTGCCTCGATCGTTGGTCAAGCAAAAAGACAAGTGGAGTTTAATCAAGACTCTGCTCACCTTCACTCTTTCATTCCTCTTTACTTCCGCCTCTGGAACAAACTCCCTCACTCTCTTCAATCCCACTCCACCCTCCAGGTCTTTAAAACAGCTGTTCACCACCATCTCTTGTCTTCCCCCATCCAAAACCTTGATCTCTTCTACCCCCGTTAATTAACCCCAGATCCACTTTTTTTTGAAATCTCGACTTCTTTCTTTCCTGGAAGTTATATCAGTGTCCATGTGTTTTATACCTCAAAACACCCAGCCCCCCCCCCCCCTCCCGCCTTCCAATGCCTCCTCCCCCAAGCCCTCTCCCTCCCACAGATCTTCCGATGTGTTCTCGGATCTGTTCTCTGCTGTTTTACTTGTGTGCTTCCCCCTCTCTCCCCATCTTGTCTTCCACTCCCTTCATTGTATGTTTTGTGTGTCCGTTTTTTTTTTGCGATTGATGTTAGCTCTTACACGAGCCTCGATCTTGTATACAAAAAAAAAAGAAAAAAAGTATCCCACCAGCATCCACCAGACGCTCACGTAGATTTAGTGTCGAGATGTTGAAAAGGTGTGTTTTTTGGACCAGGTAAGGGACAGCTAGTCATAATATGTGTTGTGGTTTGCGAGGCAGAAAGACAGAGGGGACATGATGGATTTACTGTGGGTTGGAGCCTATGTTGACATTGTATAAGGAAGGAGTGGTGTCTACAATGGAGATGGGGAGATGTGGAATAATTATCCATGAAAGAATAACAATCGCCATATTGTTGCTACACACCCATAGATCACAAAAATATAGTGTTATCAATGCCATGGTCACGTTTTGATGTTACGTCAGCAATTTTATGATGTCTCATTTTGAAGTGTGAATAGATGTCTCATTTCATGAATTGTTTGCACGTTTCTAACCTCAACTTATTGTTAAACATTTTTAATCTCGATTTGTGAGTTTCAGAGGGTGGAGAGAAGTTCTCCCAGAACTCAAAATCTCCACCTCCTTTTTCGGTAAAGGATCATTATTCATGAAACAAACTGCGAAACTTTGTTCGGCCGTGACTGCCAACTTTGTTCATTTCAACTGATTCATGAATCTTTCTCCTCTACCGTTAGTCCCCATGCTTCATGCGTGGAATATGCTTTGCAGTGGAGGCCGATTCCCTTCTGCTCTAAGCTCCAGCTCATTTAATCTTCTTCGATTCGTCTGGAACCTAGTGGTTGTTGGTTGTGGAATAAGCGACACCTTTTTAGCTTTGTTGTTGAGCTCTGTCCCATCGTGAGGCAGGGATCCCCTCCCTCACTGGAGAAGGTGCAGTCATTATCCTTTTCAGCACATATTCTGGCTGCCCAGTGTGGCCGTACAGACTTAGGCCTCAGCCTACGAGGTGTCAGTGTCCCTTTAGTCATTTTCTATGACTGTTTGTCATTGTTAAACATCAAATTGAATGCATTTGTCTTCATATTTGATTGCTGTCTGTGTTAAAGGGATTTTAAATGATGCATATGAGATGCTTGTATCTCAACTTCTTAAGTCCCAAACTTAGCTAATGACCAAAAGGTGTTCACAACAAGTCATGAACTGCTCTGGCTGAGAAGCAATCATACAGAGGTTGCCACACCATCACAAGGTTCTGGTGGTTAGGTTTGAAATTTGGTCTACTCTTACGAAAAACAGTAAAAAAAAATCTTTATCATCCACCAGGGAATGTTCTCAGGTGGGACACCTTGCTTAACTTGCATCCAAGGGAGGATACGCTCATCGATGCAATGCCCGACCTGGGAAGCATCAGTTTGAGCTTAAAGGTGTGCAATGATTCGAACCATGACTATACATCACAAAAGCACGTAAGCTACCTCCGCAATATCATGCCAGGCCCTTTCAATTGATCTGAAATATAAATATCAATATAATTTTAGTATCTCACATAGTAACTTAAAAATTAAACTCTAAAGCTTGTGACTCCCATTGTAAGTGGTTAGGTAAAAGCTTACGAGTGTCTGCATGGCAGTTTCTCATAGATAGTAGAAGTACCTGAAGTTTCTGTGTACTTGTTTCTAGTAAAACGTAGGTCAGAGCAAACGAACCATAGCTCGAATTTCGCCAGCACGTTCCAACCGTTATACAAAGAAGTGTCACATAAGGCACAGAGCTGGGGTCTTGTAAAGGCCTCCCTTAATACAAGTGACTGCAAAACAACACAACAAAAAGAGCAATCAGAGATTGCAAACTCTCACCAGGATGTATTTTCAGTGGTTTTTAAGGCTTTTGTGTTAAAACAAATATTGCGGCCGAACCACGTGACCGATGATGTCATCATTTTTTTTTCTAAACTAATTTATTCCTAGATTATGCTCAAGAAATTTCATCTTGATCGGATGAAGTTTTGTACTTGTCGAATTATGACATCATAATGGAGGCACCTATGACATCGTCATCAACATATTTTCTTCCCCATGGAGAGTTCTTTACAATGAGCCATGTCTCAATTTTTCTATTAAGCACTTTCGGAGATATAGAGGTGCAAAGTTTTTCCGTTTTTCCAAGATGGCGGCCGAACCACGTGACCTATGACGTCATGATTATCATTAAAATATTCGAAAGGAGGAGGCGCTCCTATGGTGAAAATTTCGTGTCCATCAGACCAACAGTTGCTGAAAAAATAATAATAATAATGATCGGATAAGAGTTGTACTTGTCGAATTATGACGTCATAACGAAGGCACCGATGACATCATTAACATATATTATTCCCCATGTGGAGTACTTCACAATGAGCCAGGTCTCAAATTTTTCCATGGAGTGGTTTCAGAGATATAGAGGTGCGAACTTTTTTCCAAGATGTCGCCTGTACCACGTGATATATGACGTCATAATAATCATTAAAATATTCTACAGGAGGAGACGCTACTATGGTGAAAATTTCATGACAATCGGACCAACGGTTGACGAGAAAATGAATTTTTAAAATGCAGACACATGGCACACAGCATACGTACCTGAATGCTTAACCCCGCTTTTCGCTTTGCGAGCGCAGGGTAACCACGGTGAATGGGAAATCATGAGAACCGTAATGAACGTCAAAATGCAGAGATCGCTAACTGCCCAGAATATGATAAAACAGAGAAAATAATGTGTTATTTCTTGCATGACTATGATACTGTGAACTCATTTGACTATTAGGGCTAACCCTAACCCTAATCCTAACAAAGGAGAAACAAATATAGAGCAGCAAATATTGTAATTGAGTGACTGGACCCAGGTGACTGGTAAAAAAACCCTCTCATAAAATCTGGCACCACGACAAATCTCGTGGCACCGTAGCACAGACCAAGCTCCAGATGAAACTCTGCCCAACTAGGTGATTTCCAACTTCAGCTCTGCCCAACTTTGCACTTTAATTACGCAAGGCAGTACACGCAAAACAGCTGAGCTCCAAGGCAAGGTTTTGAAGGAATGATCGTTTTAAGGCCATTTTCCCCGCTAGAGCGGGGGTTAGCCTTGCGGGCCCCATGACAATCATGGTTCCCTGTTTTTGAGGCAATGTTTTTATGGCCGGATGCCCTTCCTGACGCCAACCCTTGGTCACGCTCTTACGATGCGCAGGGATACGGTGTACCTATTCCAAAATCAGGGTACACACCATGATCATTCATCCCAGCAAGCTGGTACTCAATTTGCCAACCTCGGAAGGATGACAGGCTGAGTCAACCCCCCTGGCGTTAATTCAGCGATCGACCGGGATTCGAACCTTGGATCCTAGGATCCCAAGCCGGCACCCTAACCGCTAAGCCAACACCATCCTCACTATAATTCACGGATCGGTGTGTTTGTTTGTTTGTCACGCTACCCCTCCTACAGTTATGGGCCGATTACATCCAGACATGCTACATAGGATCAGCATGACCCCAATTAGTGTATAAAGGTGTTTTATATTTGTGAGTGGTCTTAGAGTGGGGGGAGGAGAGTGGGATGCAAATTCTCGATGTGAACATGTATCGTGTAGCGCCACTCCAGGTGGGAAAGGGTATTACAAGTCCCGCCATTTGCCGCACAGTATTCCTGCCCCACGTTTTCCAGTGCAGTGAGGTGTTTTGAATTACCCAGCGAGAGGTATTTTGAATTGCATGTTTGGATAAGGATAATGACATAACCCCGGCCTGGCCACCCCCATAGGGTCCCATAAGCACCGCTTCTGGTCAGTTAATAAAATAATTCTAAGGCCCATTACAATCTGTATCAATTACTGTCAAGTACTTACCTTTCAAGTGGATCTAACTTGCACACTTTTGGCTGTCAAGTAATTTCCATGAAAGTTAAGTCCAATTAATAAATATTCCTCGTTGTACTCGCGTAACCATAGACTGTAATCACGTTATATGCGCGAAAGTTACATACCGCGAAACAACTGTAAAAGAAAAACCACGAAAGATAACTCCCGCGAACAATAAGTACTTTACAGTCTGCCATTATATGGACTGGTTTACCCAACGAACTGGAAGAATTAACTCAGTACGAGCTATCTCAGGGAAGTGCCTAGAAGTGTTTAGCCAACCAAGTTTAAGGTGCAATGCTATGGTAGTCTCTCAACAGGTGATACGATAAGGGAATGAGTCATCAAATACAATTATAAGGAGATGTGGAGGTTAATGGGAAGTCGATACTGCACTGGAAAAATGGGCCAAATGGCCTTCTTCCTTGTCTCAGTTTACTTGTACATCCTGGCATCCATACGATGGATACCATACCCAACCAGGTGAGCTAAAAATGGCAGAATATTTAATCAGCAACTCCCAAGTCCCCCCATCACACCCTTTCACCAATGCTACCTTGACATTTCGTCCATTCTTCAATGTACATTCCCCTTTAAAATATAATATAGTATTGTTATGAAAATGACTTAGGGGTTAATGAAACGTTAATTATTAATTAGTTATCTCTGAATAAATGTTACCTCGAGTGTTTTGTAATATCAGTGAGCAACGACTAGGATTGGAAGTGCAGGACGCTCCCTGTCGCCATAGTCCCTGTGCCTGTCTCTTTTCCCTCTGAAATATTCTTCTCCTCCTTCTCCTCCCTTTATAAGGGGTGAGGTCCAATGGTACGAAGCTTCTGCCTTGCCTTGACTAGAATACCACTTACCCCTGTCCTCAGCCAACAATCTCTACCATACAACCACCCAACTTTATTGATATCGCTCCTCACAAAATCTTCCCATCATAGTCAGGTTCGCTATGTTAACAAATATAATTTCGTTCAAAATTTTGGGAGATTAGCAAACCTGTGCAATTTTGGAATCATCAGAGCATGGAGAATCCGAAAATCAATGTTGGCATTTGCGCAGACACCTGCATGGCCGCCATTTTGGATTTTCAAAATGGCCGCCATAAAATACATATTGTTACGGGTCGCGGACAAGATGTTACTTTGGGCCGAGCGGATGGTCAACCGCGACCGTTACAGGATCCCCGATTAGCCCGACTCCCCCAAACGTTGACCAAATCGCGCCACAGGTATTCAATTTGGAAACCTCTAAAGCGACCGAAAGAGAAGGAAGAGAGAAGAAGACAGAGTACAGAGGAATAACAGGATTTATTATACACACAAGCAAAAAGAAGGAGCGATCAAGTTATTTACAAGCAATGGATGGAAGGAGCAGTCACACAGTGAATCTTTAGCTTATCTATGCAGTTTACTTATAAACCCCAGGACAACATTCAAGACAGACGACGTTCACACTTACATGGGGAAAATTGCAGGCAGGTATGGCTTGAGGATGGATGGCTATTGAGAGGCAAGGAAGGTTCAGCTTCCACGTGTATTGCTGCCTGGCGCGCCCTTTTCGTGGCCTGCGTCCTCTTAACTGCAGCGCAGCTGGTCGCACGATGGCTCGCAGGCTCGGTCACACCTGCTCGTTCAGGCATCTTCCTTCTCCCCAGCAACAACGAGCGACAGCAAGCAAGAGGACGGGGTAAGAGCAAGAGGACGGGGTCAGAGCAAGAGGACGGGGTCAGAGCAAGAGGACGGGGTCAGAGCAAGAGGACGGAGTGCGTCCCGCGGCGGTTTATATTGGTTTCTCACCAAACCTTCGCACACTTTCTCGGGGGTTCCCGCTCCGCCCTCTCTTAGCCAAACCCCTTGTTCTGGGTTGGATGAGCGGGGCCGACTTACTCCTCCCCCCTATGACGAGGGGGGCGACCCGTCTTCTCTAGCCACTCCCCTTGTTCGTAATGGCCGCAAATGTCGAAAACCGGTCAGCAGCTGCAGGTAATGCGCCGTCACGTTGCACAGCAGTTCAGTACTGCAATAAACGGTTGCTGTCAAAGCTCAAGTGGGTGAATCCCTGGCACTTGAACTGCCATGGATCATCGGAGGGGCCTACGCTTATTTCGTTTGATGCAATGCAGAGTCAATCTAGTGGGAAACACATATTTAGCCTACATAGAATAAGGAAATAAGCTATTTAAAAAGATATATCGTGGCCTGTCTGTAGGTTCATGGAATTAACTAGGGGGGATGTCTTTCGATCTTATTTACTCTACGAGGGGCAGTTAAAACACAGCAAACCAGTTCTCACATTCTTTACACTTTCCAAATTCGTTACACTCCACCCTCCTTTCTTCAGGTCCGTGCCCGGGCCTACAACTTTAATTTAGTGTGACACGTAGGTGTAGTTCCCTCTACTTTTAACCTGACCCTGAGTGTGACGATTTTAAAACACAAATAAGTATGTCCCCCTATTGCATTGCACCCTGTCTAACAGACTCAAGCCCACAGCTAACCGAATTACGGAATTGTTCTCAAACTATACATTTACGGTGGGGAGCATTATTTACAGTGATGTTATTTCTTATTTACAATGCAACCCAGGACCTGTGTTTTTTTCCTTTTTAGGGAACAAGAAAAAGAAATTCCTGTTGGGAGGGAGGAGACAGCATGCATTGCATCGATGCACCAGTACCAATACCACCAAAGCACCCAAAAGCACCAAAAGCACCACAAAGCACCAAAAGCACCACTCGGTGCACAGTCACCACTGTTCATAATAAACACAACAAAACAACTGGTGGTGGTCTTCTCTTTTTCTGCTGGGCCGATGTTCTTCCCGACGTCTTCTGGCTTCATGCGGCCTACTTGGAAATAATAAAAAGCACAACTTGTGTTCATTTTTACTTAGGGCCTCAGGGGCCAACTAAGGGTGGTCCACCTGTTTGGCATAGGTGCCACCTTACCGAGGTCCGCAAGCAGGATTCCCTGGCCACTATGGCCGGTCTCCAACAGAGGTGCCCTGCCCCAGAACCTGGGGTCCATCAAGTGGTACTTGGCCGCAGAACAGCGGTCCATAAAGTGGTACATCAACGCAATGCATGCTGGTTCTGAGAAACTCGTGCGCACAATGGCCACCTCACGCACGCTCCCCTCGGCGCCCAATGGCGCACAGGTCCTCAAGTGGGAGACAAAAGGGGGGAAGACAAATGAGCGAGGGGTAAGGTCACAAGGGTACACGTCAATAAAGGCAATGCAGGGTGAAGTGCGTACGGAGAGCGAAGTGAGAAAAACTCGTCCCTACCATACGTCACCCCCCCTGTCACCTACACTACCCTTGCCCTTACCCCATATTTACAACAATTTACACCTTTACAAATTCGTCACTATGTCTTGTCTTCCCCATCTTTCCCTTCGACACCAAATTCATCTCCAATCCCTCTACTTCAAAATTTGCCATCACCAATTCATCATCAATCCTCATAAGGAGGGAGAGATGGAATTACGCACAATGTCACACCCACGTCATGATGCGTCTCACAATCCAAAACATTTGCATTAATGAAAAATAATAAAACATGGCATAGTGTGGAGTTACCTCATCTCAGGTGAGTGGATGCAGATGGTGCGAGGAGACTCCAATCCTAACTATCCTCTAAATGACCTTAACACACTTTACACTACCCGGGGTCTCTCCCTGCCAATCCATTGGCCAAGTTACACTATGGGTTCTAAAAACCAATTCCCATTGACCAAACTGTGGTGCTTCTCAATTTGGGGTCTCACTCCCCCGATTCATCTCCCGGTGCCCTTGCACAATTTCTGGGCTGTGACGTGTAGCTCTCCCAGCAGGTCTACCCACCTGCACACCTCCACCACTGCAGTTGCCACCCGAGCTTACCTAGCTCCTCACCCTAACCTATCTAACTGGGGAAGGCCCCTCCTGGCTCTGTCACCCCTTGGTGCCCTCTGGCACTGGGCTACCCGGGTCCGTCCTCCGGATCCTCGGGCCCCATCCACAACAACTCTACCGGCTCCCAGAGCCCACCTGCGGCCTCACCTGGCCGACATCCTCACAGTGGTGGAGTGCCCAAACCAACTACACACACTAACAGGCTACACGCCCAGCCATTTCCACAACACTAATGCACCCATCCAAATACCATTCTCTCACCCGCACCACAGATGCCAATATCCAACCACAATTTACCTATACCCTCTACCTAACACTTACACTACCCGCCCCGGGTATTCGTGATGGGGGTCCACTCTTCCCCCATTCACACCTTCGCACCATCCACTCCACTCCATTGTTTCCACCATACTCACTCCACGACCATCCATTCCAATACTCCAGATATTCCACACTACTATTTATTCCACACAACCACATACCCCTGTTGTTGCACACCTGTGCAATCATACCTGGTGCCACCTGCACCCTCCTCCTCTTCCTGCACCATTTGGTCAACACAACACACAATCACCTTCACTCACTCATACACTGCTCCACACACCTGTCCAGTTGCACACGTGTGCAATCACACCTGTTCAATTACACCTGTTCACCATACACTTTCACAATACACTTCCGAAGACACCTCCAACACTCACACGGCATCATCTCATCTACCTTTTGCCCTGCTAACTTAGTGCTCCCCGTCTTCCCTTTAAACTAAGCACATACCACGTCATTATCATCCACACTAATCTACCTGCGTCCCCACTACAGGTATCATTGTCACTAACTAACCTTAACGTTACCTAATGTCATCTTCTAGGTCCCTACACACAATATCCTAACCCACCCGGGCTAGTTTTCACTGCCATAAACCCCATAATCTAGTGCTCCTTTGCCCCCCCCCCCCCCCTGTGAGGGATGGTGGATTGCCCATCCCACCACATCGGGGAGGTCCCACTATAAATTTTGCTTACCAAATTCCAACCAATCAAAATTTTCTATTTACTGCCAATTCTATTCACTTTTCTAAATTTCGTATCAAATCCACTATCACTATCATCATCATCACAGTCCACTATATCCTAGCCTCGGTGCGTCGTGACATCATTAAACTTGGTTCGTAAA
Source organism: Myxine glutinosa (assembly GCF_964187855.1). Taxonomy (NCBI): domain Eukaryota; kingdom Metazoa; phylum Chordata; class Myxini; order Myxiniformes; family Myxinidae; genus Myxine; species Myxine glutinosa. Next base: position 52,508,188 of record NC_136269.1, on the reverse strand, counting down.
GCCGAGCAATGAATTCGGGTGGTTTGGTCTCCCTCAGGTTGAATCCGTCCGGCTTTCGGTTCAAGGGAGGTGGTTTGGTCGGGCCGAGATTCCACGCACCATCTTGGCGCGGCACCTTGCGGTCCCGGGCCCGATGGCTCAATCTCCCCCGGTCGGAACCCCGTCCCCACGAGGGGGCACCGTTCCGCTTCCTCCCACTCGCCCTTGAACCGGACCGGTCGCCTCGCCCGCCAAGGCCCGGACTCGATCGTGCAGGGCGGGGCCAAGCCCGAATCGACAACGACGCTTCGAAGAGAAACGACGCAGCTTCGATCCGCGCCGGGCCCTGCATCCAACAAATCACACCGCGCCCCGAGTGCTCGCATCGGCTATCCGTCGCCCTAACTGCTAACCCGGTTACCGTCGATGCTTCACCTGCATGCTCACACGCATACGCTACCCCTTTCACACTCCCAAAACCCGGCGTTCCAACGCCGTCCGTACATTCCACCAACGCTCTCCCTGTTACACTCCACACCTCTCGCGCACACTCTTGCGCACACCTCGGTCCACACCTCTCCTCCGTTACGTCCTCCGTAACACTCACCATGGGCGTGCACTCTGGCATCCACCCACTAACGCGCTCATATGGGCTCTCCCACACTCGCGCTACCACTAACTCAGGTGTGCTTCCTCGCACACCCTCGACCATTCCAAGCGTGCATTCTCGCACCTGCTCCACCACCAACTCACTCCTTGTGTCACACTCCGTACACCCCGACGTGCATTCTCGCTCGCACTCGGTTTCACTCCCACACTTTATAACACACCCACTCGCTGACGCACACTTTTTCCTCACACACGTGCCATTTCCACTCACACGGGACCCTTTACCAACGCCCGGGTGCCATATCGATCCCAATCGCGCGACAATTCTTTTGTCGCCAAACATCCTCCTGCAAAATCTACCCGCACAATACACAGCACGTCTCACCTTCGGGGTTCTTCTTCCTCCCTGCACCAAAACCTGCAAACTTCCATTCGGGTTAAGCACAGCATCGTGATGTGAGCAGGGACTTTGCACATTTTCTATCTTTTCCTGCAATTCCCGGGCTACCTCCGTCATCCCTTCAATTTTAATTCCCAGCACTGCTTTTTCTTTATTCACCTCGACGACCGCTGTCTTTAATAAAACACCCTCCTCTACCTCAGCGGTCGCCGGCTTTTCCAAACCCCGGGTCGCGATTTCTACCCCTGTCATTGTACCCGTGCTTTTCTCAACTTCGTTCAACCGGCGCTTCTCGACCCGCGTTACCTCCTCGTGCACCCTTGGGACCCTTTCGCCCACCATGCGATCCATGGTCTCCCCACATTTTTGCATGCGGTCACCCATTCTGTCCCCAATCTTGTCGATTCGCTCCATATCGGCCCTCATTCCGTTCGTTGTTGCTTCAATTTGCTCACTATTAGCCCTCATTTGCTCACTCTGAGCATCCATCCGGTTCCCCATTTGCTCACTCTGAGCATCCATAAGGGCCTTCATTTGGATCATAAAAAGATTCCAATCTACCAGTGGCGCTGCTACGGTCGCGGGCGCGGCAAAATTTGGTGCCGCTACACCCACGTGCGCGAGGACGCCATTTTGTGCGTCTGATACTCCCTCAACCACCTCATTGCTCTCCTCTTCCCTTTCTTCCCCGAAGTCCTGGGTTACCCCTAACCCGTCTATCTCCCCCACCGACATCCGATCGCCTTGATTGTCCATGGCGCGATCTCAAAATTTGGGTTTTATAAAACAACAAAATTTCGGCAGCTCGTAATTTTGACCAAATTTTTTCTAGACGTTTTAAAAATTTGGTTCGGGCCTCGTATCCCACTCCTGACACCAATTGTTACGGGTCGCGGACAAGATGTTACTTTGGGCCGAGCGGATGGTCAACCGCGACCGTTACAGGATCCCCGATTAGCCCGACTCCCCCAAACGTTGACCAAATCGCGCCACAGGTATTCAATTTGGAAACCACTAAAGCGACCGAAAGAGAAGGAAGAGAGAAGAAGACAGAGTACGGAGGAATAACAGGATTTATTATACACACAAGCAAAAAGAAGGAGCGATCAAGTTATTTACAAGCAATGGATGGAAGGAGCAGTCACACAGTGAATCGTTAGCTTATCTATGCAGTTTACTTATAAACCCCAGGACAACATTCAAGACAGACGACGTTCACACTTACACGGGGAAAATTGCAGGCAGGTATGGCTTGAGGATGGATGGCTATTGAGAGGCAAGGGAGGTTCAGCTTCCACGTGTTTGCTGCCTGGCGCGCCCTTTTCATGGCCTGCGTCCTCTTAACTGCAGCCCAGCTGGTCGCACGATGGCTCGCAGGCTCGGTCACACCTGCTCGTTCAGGCGTCTTCCTTCTCCCCAGCAACAACGAGCGACAGCAAGCAAGAGGACGGGGTAAGAGCAAGAGGACGGGGTCAGAGCAAGAGGACGGGGTCAGAGCAAGAGGACGGGGTCAGAGCAAGAGGACGGAGTGCGTCCCGCGGCGGTTTATATTGGTTTCTCACCGAACCTTCGCGCACTTTCTCGGGGGTTCCCGCTCCGCCCTCTCTTAGCCAAACCCCTTGTTCTGGGTTGGATGAGCGGGGCCGACTTACTCCTCCCCCCTATGACGAGGGGGGCGACCCGTCTTCTCTAGCCACTCCCCTTGTTCGTAATGGCCGCAAATGTCGAAAACCGGTCAGCAGCTGCAGGTAATGCGCCGTCACGTTGCACAGCAGTTCAGTACTGCAATAAACGGTTGCTGTCAAAGCTCAAGTGGGGGAATCCCTGGCACTTGAGCTGCCATGGATCATCGGAGGGGCCTACGCTTATTTCGTTTGATGCAATGCAGAGTCAATCTAGTGGGAAACACATATTTAGCCTACATAGAATAAGGAAATAAGCTATTTAAAAAGATATATCGTGGCCTGTCTGTAGGTTCATGGAATTAACTAGGGGGACGTCTTCGATCTTATTTACTCTACGAGGGCCAGTTAAAACACAGCAAACCAGTTCTTACATTCTTTACACTTTCCAAATTCGTTACAATATTTTGCGCGATCTCGGCTTCTAGTCAACCTAGAAACTTAATTAAATATGCTAATCCTATGTTTTCTGGGTCAAGGAATCCAATAAAGGCCTCAAAATAGTGCTCAGGATTATAGAAAAGCAACAAACAAAGGTAATTGAAAACCATTGTCTTTATATTTGTGATATAACTGTATTACATAATACATGAGTCCTTTGAAGTTATAGGTTGTTATAGGAAGTTATAGGTAGTATCAGATTGAACTATAAGTCCTATACACAGGATCTACGAGGTCTATACCGTTCAGGAATATGCTTTTACAGATCTTCATCACTGTCCTGAGTGTCATTTTCGCAAAGGTGTCTTCGCAAATGCCAACATTAATTTTTGGATTCCTCAAGCTCTGAATATTCCAAAAATGTAGCTTTGCTAATCTCCAAAATTTTTGAACGAAAAAACATAGTGAACCTGACTATGACATAGGATTTTGTCTCAACCCGCAAAGTCCCGATTTCCACTTTTTGTTCCACTGTGAACACCAAAGTTGATGTAGGGTCCTACTGACTACTTGTTAGAAATGGTATACCACCCCCACCATAACCTGCCAGAGAGAAGGGTATAGCATTAGAAACGACAGAATATCAGGCTGCTCAAATTGTCCACTTTTTTGAAACACCCTGCATATCCAATGCAAGTACCAATTTCTGGCAAGGACCTTAATATTTACCATCAGGCCAATATTTCAGCTCTGCCCATAGATATTGAGTGCTACACATCTGGGTGCGGGACATATTTCGTCTTCGTGCCGATGGAACAAATAGGTGCTGTACAACAGAAGTGATGAAATGGAGGCAGGTGGAAACCCTGTAGTTGGGGTGAGGCTTTCCTGCAGTTGCTGGAAACCTTGCTGCAGAGGGAGCCTTAGAGACCTTGCCGAGTTGGAATTCCGAGCCTCGTAAAGCTGCATTCGGTTCAACAGTGCTGTGGGGGTTGGAAATACACTGAGAGTGCGAGGTAGGCCCAGCCTGGTAGACATGAGATTCTCAATGCAAAGGTTAGATACGGGCAGGTTGGGGAAAGTCCAAAGGAGCTACAGCCAGTCAAACCCACTTATGAGCCAGGGAAGCTGCCCTCAGAGGCCTCATTCCTTCCTACCTTCAATTTCAAAGTTATTTTTAGCTGCCCTCGCTTCCAGTTTGTTTATTATTTTGCTCCCCCTGCCACTTCTCCATCCTTGTGTAGGCTTGCAGCATATAGATTAAGATATTATCATATTATTTCCCACTGTTGTGTTGATTTAAATTGAGGACAAAGGGGCCAACAGAATTTGGCACTCTATAATACAAACCTCAGCCTGTTCTGGGCATCTGGGCTAGGTCAAAGTGTTCGGGATGCTCAGCTCATCTAGAGTCGAATCCAATGGCCCAGGCAGCAACTATTGTTACTGCAATTAGGATTGAGTATTGAAATACCATAAATTATTTGGTCATTCACTTAGCATAGCAAGCTTATAAATGCTCAAATTTTGCAAAAATATTTTCTTCATAAAATGAACTTTTAAGAACCTGTCAATTCCCATGCACGATGCAATCAATACGTCATGCATTCAGCATCTAATGTGCAGACCTGGACGTGGGCATCACCTGTGGAAAATAAATGACGCCAAACATCCCCTTGTCTCCGGGGAAACGTTCGTTTTGTCTCTTGGGTTTTGCTGTGGATAATATAAATTGCAATTGTCCTTCTTGCAAGGCTGAATGTGCTAAGGATATAATATAATGTACGTTCTTTAATAAAATAAAAGCAATCAAAAGCAAATGCCAGACCTGAAACAGGATATTGAGTAATTTCTACGTAGTTATGATATACCGTGATACAGATATTATCATATTTGTTTTCTATCTCGTATCTTATACAGTATTGTTGTATGGTTCCTACACATCTATCAGATCACATAATAATCTCCCACCAGCACACAATAGTCTCTTTTATGCAAATATTGTAATAATTACGTCATGTGGTTCTGGGGCAGTCTGCTTTGTCTTGTAGTTTGAGCACTTGCCTTACAATGTCCTTATCACATGTTTCATTCTGCTCGTGAATACAAAGTGTCATGTGTCCCAAACTGTTTCATATTCATACTTCAAATCTCGGCTGGCTCTATAGCTGTCTAGTCTGGGTTCGACTCCCGATGAGTTAAAACGCCAATAATCCTGCTGTTCTGGTGAGTTGCCCACAGGGGCTTTGCACCTTGGAACATGGAATTATTTATTTCTCTTTTTTTACAGGAAAAACAGGGAAAATGGCCTTAAAACGATCATTCATTCATTTTTTTTCATTCTTTTTTACAGGAACTGGTAGATCTGCTCAAAGTAGAGCTGCCACATGTCTCACACACTGACATACAGACAAATACACGAGACACAACACAGGACTGTTAGACGAGACAAACACAGCCACTGGACTTGAGGGAAGTGCTGTCTGTCACCTACTGGGGCACTGTGGGTACCTGCGACCGCACAACAATGGCGCCGCCCTTCTCACTTCACTGTATTCAGTGGGGCTTTTCCTTAGGAATAATTCCCTCCTCTCCATGAATACCAACCTATGGTGATTGTCTTATCCTTTTAAATGCTGAACACCAAGCAAAGAAGCAGCACGTACTATTTTTAAAGTCTTTGAAAGAACTCTGCCGGGGTTTGAATCTCCGACCTCCTAGAATTGGAGCGGATGCTCTAACCATTACAGGACTGAGTCAGGTAAAACTGTAGCTGAAGAGAAACTGGTCTTCAGAGGGTGATGTGTTAAATTGGAGCATTGGAGAACCTTCAGCCTTTATTACTTTCATCAGTGAAGGTGTGCAGAGATTACATTTTCACCCACGTCTATTTGTCTGTGTATAGGATATTTCAAAAAAAGTTGTGGACGGATTCGGACGAAATTTGGTGGACAGGTTGGGTGTATGACAAGGACGAAATGCTTCAATTTTGGTGAAGACCAGATCCGGCTACTATAATTTTTAAAATGATTCTTCACCATAGAGAGATGGGGCCAAAACGATATAAACCACCGTTTAGAGGCCATTTTTCCCCGCAAAGCGGGGGTTGGCCTTTTTCGGGGACCGTGGTTGTTGTTGTTTTTTGGTCCCCTTTTTGAAGCAATGTTTTACGGCCGGATGCCCTTCCTGCCGCCAACCCTGTTTGTCGTGTAAAGTCCCTTGTCGCCAAAACGATATAAAGCATGATATTTCAAAATGTTGAAGACAAGTTATGACAAAACTTGGTGGATGAGTTGGCTGGGTGACAATAACAAGCCAATTAGATTTTGGTCCAGGTCCAGCTCCAGATCCAGCTTATCATGGGACACAGAGCATAAACTGTTCAGCGTGGCGGACTCGTGTACTCCAACGAGTGTCGTTCAGGATTTGGTTGTGAACGTTGAAGATTATATGGTAGTTCTCGAAAAAGTGAGTGATTATCTTACATTTAGGTTGTGAAGGTTAAATATCCCACAGTATCTTATAAAAATAGAAATAAAACAGAAAAAATTGAGACCTGGCTCATTGAGTCATTATAAAGAACTCCTTATGGGGAATAACATATCTTAATGATAATGTTATAGATGTGTTAAGTGTTCCTCCCAAAACCCCGGTTACAGTACCCCTCAGAGTCTCGAGCAGGAACACGGCAGAAAGATTTGTTATTTTGAGTGTTCTAATAAACCATGGTAAAACCACACCAATGCAATTGTAGAACAAAACAAGTAATTGTATTAAGAACTCTCACACACAATAATAACACTACAATACAATGAAAATATCACTTGCATCAAATGAACAAATGAACAACATATGATGGTACGATCATTCCCCAATGCTCTCAAAGCAATGAACTCACGACACGCCAAACGTGAGTGGAATGTAACATTCCCCAAAGTCCGTGCACGGATCCCCACGCTGGTTGAAGCCGTGCAGAACGACGAGAACAGGCAGGTATCGGCACGACGGCAAACGAGGAGTTACGAGGTGAGAGGTCGATATGGGAATTGAGCCGATATGAGAACCAACGGCAATCAACACGATGAGGTCGAGATGGAAATCCCAACGACAAAACAAGATGTACCAAGCAGACAGGCTCTTCGAGGACAAAATGGCATATCAGCCTGTAATGGAGGTGCTTGATTTTTCCCCAACAATAACTCACCCTTGGTGATAAAACCTGAGACGCAGGTTTAATTGCAATCGCAATATGTGACGATGTAGCGGGCAATCTCTTTCACGGGAAACCTGAACTCATTCGCGACCAATATAAAAAAAAGCCCGCTCGCAGCCACGATGCGACTCACAGCTGTCTCCTCCTCTCTCTGCCCATCTTGATCTCTTCTCTTCCGGTTCCTTTGCTGCGTTTTCCTTTTTCCTTCACAAACATTAATTTTTACCTTTTACTGAAGTCATCTCAATTTCACACAAAAATCTGAACAACAATATTACCTGAAACTAAAAATCCTACAAGTATATAATAACAACAAAGGCGGAAGTGACGGCTGAAAGCGCTGCATAGAAAAAATTGAGACATAGCTCATTGTAAAGAACTCTCCATGGGGAATAAAAGATGTTAATGATGATATCACAGGTGCCTCCATTATGACGTCATAATTCGACAAGTACAAAACTTCATCCGATCAAGATGAAATTTCTTGAGCATAATCTAGGAATAAATTAGTTTGGAAAAAATAATAATGATGACGTCATCGGTCACGTGGTTCGGCCACCATATTTGTTTTAACACAAAAGCCTTAAAAACCACTGAAAATACATCCTGACGAGGGTTTGCAATCTCTGATTGCTCTTTTTCTTGTTATATATGCAAGTGAATTCAAAAAACATTTGGGCCACAAGCATTTTGGGACATTTGAGCAAGCCACCTTCAGTCAAAGTCCTCAGCATCATCCCGTTTTGGCCCTTCAATCTCAATTCAGTCCGCCAAGGGGGAAGAACACAAACCACAACACACAAAACCATATTTAGCTCTCAGAATCCAATGCACCGGAAATAAATGATTGAGAAACCATAAACTAACCATATAAATGTGGTGTTCCAGAGCTCCATTGCTTTCTGAATCGGTTTGATTATTAGCGGGTTGTCGACCTGCAAACATTTTATCATCCATGAATGTGGGACACTATCAAAAGGTTTTTTTATTGTCTATCCAGGCTGTGGACAGTTTGGTTCTTCTGGTTTTACAGTTTCCGAGTATGGCCTTCTTTTGTAGTAGGTAGTATATTGTTCCGTATCGTCCTCTCTTACATCCCTTCTATTCTGCCTTTAGGCCTGAGACATAATATTGGTCTGAAGGAACTGCGCTCCAACGCGAGTCGAAAGAATTGACGCGACCAAAGACGGAATTCGTCCGAGTTGCTTTATTGAAACAAAACAGCTCAGGTATTCTCACAAGCCCGTTTTTCGGGCAACAATATATATACACATTTATGTCGGGAAGTTTGCCCGGCAAAAGCTATACCGGGCATGCCCGGGTATCAAGGGCGAGCCTTGGAAAGGCGAGTCTGGACCTGCCCGGGCGTGTTTGGCTGCGGCCTGGCAAGTCGAGGCTGGGCGTGCCCGGGCGCTCTGGGCGAGCACTGGAAAGGCGATAGCGGGCATGCCCGGACGCTCTGGGCGAGCCCTGGAAAGGCGATAGCGGGCATGCCCGGACGCTCTGGGCGAGCCCTGGAAAGGCGATAGCGGGCATGCCCGGACGCTCTGGGCGAGCCCTGGAAAGGCGAGAGCGGGCATGCCCGGGAAAGACGAGACCGGGCGTGCCCGGGAGGTTCGGGCGTGCCCGGGAACAGTGAGTCCGGGCATGCCCGGGAGAGGCGCGTCTGGCCGTGTTCTGGCTGGTGCAAGGCGATTATGTACATCCAGCGGTAACCGCTACACACGCCCCTCCAGAATTGACCTGCACCGGCAGGGTCAATTTAAGGGGGGTCTGGATGACCCGGCCGAAGCGACCCCTGGAGGGTCGTGGGGAGGGGTCTGACGTGGTGGTGGGTGGTCGAGCGGGGGGAACTGTGGACGGGGGGCGGCCTCGCCGCGGAGGAAGGGCCAACCGTGGTGGTTGGTCGACGTCCATGTGCGCCGGTTTGAGGCGGTCCACAGAAATCCGGTCCGCCCGGCCGCCGAAGTCGACGATGAAAGACTTGTCGCCCCGTCGCAGGACCCGGAAGGGCCCGTCGTACGGCGGCCGGAGTGGCCCCCGGTGCGCGTCATGACGCACAAAGACGTACTCCGCTGTGCGAAGCGCCGGGGGGACGTAGGACTGGGGGCCACCGTGGCGGGACGTCGGCACGGGGGCAAATCGTCGGGCGGCCTCCTGGAGGTCTGAACGCTGGCGAGCGGCGGACCAGGGACTGGTAGCGTCAGGCACGAATTCGCCCGGGACGCGGAGTGGCTGGCCGTAGACGAGCTCGGCGGCGGACGCCTGGAGGTCTTCCTTGGGGGCCGTGCGAAGGCCCAAAAGGACCCACGGCAGCCGGTCGGCCCAACCATCGTCCTGAAGGCCGGCCATGAGTGCGGCCTTCATGGAGCGGTGAAACCGCTCGCACAACCCATTGGCTTGGGGGTGGTAGGCCGTGGTGCGGTGCAGCGTGACCCCCAACGAACGGGCGACCGCGCCCCAAAGCTCAGACGTGAACTGTGGGCCGCGGTCGGACGAGATGTCCGCTGGTGCGCCGAAGCGCGCGACCCAGGTGGCGATGAACGCCTGCGCCACGTCGGCGGTGGTGGTGGAGGTGAGGGGCACAGCCTCCGGCCACCTGGTGGTCCTGTCCACCATGGTGAGCAGGTGGGTGAACCCCCGCGAGGGGGGCAGGGGACCCACCAGGTCCACGTGGACGTGGTCGAAACGCCGTTCAGGCACGGCGAAAGGTGCCAGCGGGGCCTGGGTGTGGCGGTGGACCTTGGCTCGCTGGCAGGCCGTGCAGGCGTTGGCCCAGTCGCGGATGTTTCGTCGAAGGCCGTGCCAGACGAAACGCGCCGACACCAGCTTCTGAGAAGCTTTCCGGCCCGGGTGAGAAAGGCCGTGGATGGAGGCGAAGATGCGGCGCTGCCAGGAAACGGGCACGATGGGGCGAGGCTGGCCCTGGGAGACGTCGCAGAGCAGGACGGTGCCCGCGAAGGGGATGTCGGCCAGGCGGAGGCCCGTGTCCGCCACGCGGAGTGCCTGCACCGAGGCGTCGGTGGTCTGGTCGGCCGCCATGAGCGTGAAGTCCACGCCGAGGTGGACCGCGTTCGCGCTGGCCCGCGAAAGGCAGTCGGCCACGGCGTTGTCTTTGCCGGCGACGTGCTGGATGTCCGTGGTGAACTCCGACACGGCGGAGAGGTGGCGCTGCTGGCGGGCCGGCCACGGCTCCGTGACCTTAGCCATTGCGTAGACCAACGGCTTGTGGTCGACGAAAGCCGTGAACGGGCGGCCCTCCAGGAGGTGTCGGAAATGGCGAACGGCCAGGAATAGCCCGAGCAGCTCGCGGTCGAACGTGCTGTAGTTTAAGTCGTTCGGCCGGAGTTGCCGGCTGAAAAAAGCGAGTGGCTGCCAAACCCCGTCCACCCATTGCTCATGGACGGCGCCCACCGCGTAGTTGGAGGCGTCCGTAGTGAGGGCGATGGGCGCGTTGAGCACCGGGTGAGCCAGCAGCGTTGCGTCGGCGAGGGCCCGTTTGGCACTGGCGAAGGCCGCGTCCATGGCCGCGGACCAAACAATGTCATGCTTGGCCGGCTTGCCCCGGAGGGCCTCGTAAAGGGGCCGCATGAGCTGAGCAGCGCGGGGCACGAATCGGTGATAAAAATTCACCATGCCGAGGAACTCTTGGAGGGCCTTGATGGAACGGGGACGCGGGAACGTGGTGATGGCCTCGACCTTGGTCGGCAGCGGCACGGCCCCGGTCTTGGTGATGCGGTGGCCCAAAAAGTCAACGGTCGTCACGCCGAAGTGGCATTTGACCGGGTTGACAATTAAGCCGTGCTCGCTGAGGCGACCGAACAGTGTTCGGAGGTGGAGGAGGTGCTCGGCGCGGGATGTGCTGGCGACGAGGATGTCGTCCAGATAGACGAAAAGGAACGGCAGGTCGCGCAGCACGCTGTCCATCAAGCGCTGGAACGCCTGGGCCGCGTTCTTGAGGCCAAACGGCATCCGCAAAAATTCGAACAGGCCGAACGGCGTGATGACGGCCATCTTCGGGACGTCGGCCGCCCGGACAGGTACCTGGTGGTAGCCCCGTATCAGGTCAATTTTCGAAAAGATGACCCGTCCCGCCAAACGGGCGGAAAAGTCCTGAATATGCGGGATCGGGTACCTGTCGGGGGTGGTAGCGTCATTGAGACGGCGGTAGTCGCCACACGGGCGCCATCCACCCCCCAGCTTTGGCACGATGTGCAGTGGCGAGGCCCACGCGCTATCGGAGCGCCGCACGATGCCGAGGTGCTCCAACGCGTCGAATTCGGCCTTTGCCACGGCGAGCTTGGCTGGGTCGAGGCGGCGGGCCCTGGCGTAGACCGGCGGGCCCGTAGTGGGTATGTGGTGCTCGATCCCGTGCCGCACCGCGACGGCCGAAAACGTCGGCCGCGTGAGGGCCGGGAATTCCACGAGCAGGCGAGCGAATTCGTTCGTTGCCGGGAGGGCGCACGCCAGTTCGGTCGGCGTGGAGCTGCTCATTGTGCACGCCAGGGAGCTGAAGGTCTCGGCGTGGACAAGGCGACGTCGTTTGACGTCGACCAGCAGCCCGTGCGCGCAGAGGAAGTCGGCGCCCAGCAAAGCCACGGGGACGCTGGCGGTAACAAAAGTCCATTGAAAGCGCTGGCTGCCGAAGCAGAGGGTGACGACGCGTGGGCCGAAAGTGCGTATGGCCGAGCCATTAGCAGCGACCAAAGAGGGGCCGCAAACTGCGTCCAGCCTGTCCTGCTCGGAGGCAGGTATGACGCTCAGTTGGGCGCCGGTGTCGCACAGGAAACGCCGTCCAGACGCTTTGTCCCGAATAAACAGCAAGTTGCCCGAGTGGCCGGCGCTCATGGCTGGGAATGAACGCCGGCCCGGCCGTTTCCCGACCTGCCGAAAGTGCACGGGGGCCGGCACGTCCGAGCCTTGTGTCCGAACCTGGCGTGGTAATAACACCACGCCCGGTCAGGTGGAGGCCCCGGCCGTCGTGTTGGAAGCGGGCGGTGCGGCGTGGCGGCCGCCAGTTGCACCGGCAGTTCGGCCTCCAACCGCGCAGGGCGCTCGGGCGTCGCCTCGGACGGCGGCGGGCTCCAGGTAACCTCGCCGATGTGCTGGCCCGCCGAGGAGATCTTATCGGCTTCCCTGGCGAGGGCGCGGGAATCCGTGATCAACGTGCCAGCCAGGGCGAGGCGTACCGGGTTAGGCAGCTGACGGAGGAACAGCTCCCGGAACAGGAATGCTGGAGAGTGCTCGCCGAGCAACGAGAGCATATAGTCCATGCGCTCGGACGGGCGCGTGTCGCCGAGCTTGGGCAGGTCAAGCAGGCGCCGTGCGCGTGCTGCCGGTGAGAGGGCGAAAGCGCCGAGGAGGAGCGTCTTCAGCGCGTCGTATTTGTCAGCAGCCGGCGGGTGCTAGAGGAGGCTCAAGGCGCGGGCCGCGGTAGCAGGACCGAGCGCCGCCACAACATGGTGGAAGCGGGTGTCGTCCGTGGTGATGCCTCGCAGGGCGAACTGGGAGTCCGCCTGGGCGAACCAAACAGCCGCGTGAGCCTCCCAGAAGGTAGGCAGTTTAAGCGTCACTGCCGTATCCATGTCGGTAGGTCACCAATGAAGGAACTGCGCTCCAACGCGAGTCGAAAGAATTGACGCGACCAAAGACGGAATTCGTCCGAGTTGCTTTATTGAAACAAAACAGCTCAGGTATTCTCACAAGCCCGTTTTTCGGGCAACAATATATATACACATTTATGTCGGGAAGTTTGCCCGGCAAAAGCTATACCGGGCATGCCCGGGTATCAAGGGCGAGCCTTGGAAAGGCGAGTCTGGACCTGCCCGGGCGTGTTTGGCTGCGGCCTGGCAAGTCGAGGCTGGGCATGCCCGGGCGCTCTGGGCGAGCACTGGAAAGGCGATAGCGGGCATGCCCGGACGCTCTGGGCGAGCCCTGGAAAGGCGATAGCGGGCATGCCCGGACGCTCTGGGCGAGCCCTGGAAAGGCGATAGCGGGCATGCCCGGACGCTCTGGGCGAGCCCTGGAAAGGCGATAGCGGGCATGCCCGGACGCTCTGGGCGAGCCCGGGAAAGACGAGACCGGGCGTGCCCGGGAGGTTCGGGCGTGCCCGGGAACAGTGAGTCCGGGCATGCCCGGGAGAGGCGCGTCTGGCCGTGTTCTGGCCGGTGCAAGGCGATTATGTACATCCAGCGGTAACCGCTACAGGTCAATATTTGTGAGGTAATAGGGTTTCTTCAGATTTTGGGATGAGGAATGTGTGTTACCATCTGTAAGTCACTCATCCATTACCTTTTCCTTTTGGATAAGCTTGTTGAAGGCTCAAGCATAGTGATTGTGGAGAGCATCTAGTTGCTTTATCCAGAAATGTAGAAGTCCATCTGGGCCAGGTATTTTAAAGTTTGGAATTTTTCCCAAGTCACTTGTTCATTCTCTCTTCATCATATATCACTGGGGCAATTCACTTCGATGTTTTTTATTTTCCATGTTTTGGATCCAGTCTGCCTCCTTGTTCTGTTATTTTGGGTCTTCATAAATTTATTTCCAGGAATCTTCAAGGTTATATATTTCAGGGAGCAATCTCACAACCTATGCCACTCAAATAAACAGACAAACAAAACAAATACCATACCACACATACATCTCCATACATCTGCACTCACAATATACTATACCAGAAATAACTTAGGCAGAAGGAATAATCAAACAACCAACATCAAAACCTACGCTGCTCAACTTGCCTCCATAATATTAACTCTAAAACCGGCAGATTGATTAACTTGATTTAACTTAGATTGAGCCTTTCACCACTATCTGAGCTACTTTCTCATATTTCGTCCTTCTTACCTTCCCACACAATCCAGATCAACCCATAAGAGCATAAATGAGTCACTAACATATTCTCTACACTCAACCTAAAATGGATGACAATATACTCACCAACCCTTCTCCCTACACTCTGCCTTCAACTTGCTGTACCAATGCCACTGCACATTAGCCAATGTTCGCTAATGCAATGCAACAACATTGTCCATGACAAATCTTGTACAATCTTGTTTTGTCAGATACTACAGCAGACTTTCAACACACAAAACCACTGTCCAGAGCAGTTTTGTGATAAACAAAATGGCGATGAAGAAGAAATGCAGGAAGAAGATGAGAAACGTGAGAGTTCTTAACACTACTGCTTTGGCACTAGTGCTGGTATGTCGCCGACATGGTGCGAGGAGAAAGAAACAGCTCTGAGTAAAGCTCTGGGTAGAGAGAAGGCTGGCTAAGAGAACATTCAACAACTTGCTTGTGGAACTTGCTGAACACACACACACACACACACACACACACACACACACACACACACACACAGTTGGACAGATTAGGAAATTGGGAAATTGGGATTGGGAAATTAGATTGGGAAAAGACAAAGATGGCTCTTTGGAATGGCTAAAAAGAGGTCAGCTCAACTGGGATGGAGAACGAATCTCTGGGATGGAGAACGAATCATTACAAATGCCCAAGACCAAGGACTCTACACCAATGTGTTTAAGAAAATGAAAGAACTGAGTCAATCGGATAAGTGTGGGTTCTGCAAGGTAGAAACAGAAAGTACGAGCAACCTCCATTGAGGATGTAAAAAAAAACCTCATGTCAGAGCAGCTGTACACCCAAAGGCACACCAAAGTATGCATAGTAATCCACTGGCACCTCTGCAAAAGTCTCATTTTCCCAGTTCCAGAAAACTCATGGAAGCATGAACTAAAAGCAATCACTGAAAACAAGGAAGTCATGCTCACGTATGACCGAATGATCCCATGAAGCGTGAACATAGAAAACAAAGCATTGCGACCAGATATAGTACTGAGGTACAAACCGAGGTACAAAAAAGAAAAGGGCACTTAGCATACTTCAATCAATGTCCTGTCGATTTCATGCATTGTTTTACCTGTCCACCGATGCAGATCAACACGAGCTTAATCTGCAAAACTAGTTTTTCATGGACCATGAAAATAGGAAGGTTTGTTTGATCATGCTTGTGACAGTGTGAGACTGTGAAATTTTCCAGGATTGAAAGACATGTTCCATTTCTCAGACCAGTATGCAATCATTTCCAGATCAACAGAGAGTGACGCAGCAGCTGTCTTCATGTCAGTAAGATGGGGGCACTGGTATGACACAATATGGAAAAATTTGCGAAATAGGAGAATGGAAAAAAACCTATTTGTAGTTTTCCTTTATCAACCTATAAACTCATACATTTAAAATGAAAAGGCCTACAAACTCATAACCACATACATTTCATTACCAAAATGAACCTCATGAGAACTTGGACAGTCCTTGGACTGACTGACAGCGAAATGTCAGTCAACACACGGGGTGCCAACGTTTGCCATGAGAAGGATAACGTTGGCAGTACAAGTGTGTCCGACATTGTCCACCAGTTTGATCACAACTAAAGAGGGGATAAATCACAAGGCCTTCGCGCCTTGCATTGTCGAGGCATGAACATGATCTTCGAACGACCTTTTCATCCCAAGAGCGGCACACTTCCACGCTCGAGTGCAAACAGCACATGGAGGACACAGTTGTGATCTCTGCACCTTCCTGTCACCATACTGTGTAATGGGTGTGATGGAAAGCACAGGTGGAAAACCAAAAACTCACAGCCTGAAGGTATCATCGCTTGAATAAAATCAGCAAAAACACCGCTGTTTACAAACGTTAGGCACCACTGTGTCATCCACAAAAACAATCTGCCCCTGGTCCTGTTTACTTACTGAAACAAACCAACCTGGATCAAAAAATAATCTTTCTTTCCTTCTCCAACAATATCCTGTGAAATGCTGATAAGGTACAATATTATTTTTCGGTTTTAAGCAGTACGGTATATTCATACTTATACACCTGTCAGGTCAATCTGATTGCCTTATATCCAACTAGGAAGAGTACCCATCCCAGGTGATGGGAAAAGCTAGCAAAAGTATCCCCCTCCTCTCTCCCTCTTCCTTTCTCCCTCTCCCCCTCTTTCCACCCTCCCCCAATCTCTCTCTCTCTCTCCCCTACTTCCATGTCCCTCCCCTCTTATCCTCACTGCTATCCCTCCCCCCCCCCCACTCCCTTCTACCCTCCCCACTCCTCTCCCTTCCCCACTCCCTTCTCGTATCCCCCACTCCCTTTCTCTCCCACTCCAATTTCTCACGCACTCCCTGTCTCTCCCCTCCTCCTCTCTCCCTTCCCCACTCCCCTCTCCCCCAATCCAGGCTCCCTCTCCTGTCTCCCCCACTCCTGTCTCTCCCACTCCCATTTCTCCCCCACTCCCTGTCTCCCCCACTCCCTGTCTCCCCCATACTCCCCTCTCCCTCCCCTCACATCTCGCTCCCTGCCCCACTATCTTTAACATACATCAACTAATGTCGGAAGACAGGACGCCCGTTGAACGTCCAGACGTTTAACGTTTAACGTCCATTTAACGTCCATCGGAGTCATCCTGTCAGCACACACATTGTTACCCAGTCTGTGAAACACCGGGATGATAGCTTATAGCTGGGGTCGGGATTCAAACGCAGCCTCGACAGCTTAGAGGAGAGTGTGCGTACCTCAGAACGGTTAGAAGTCATCCTGTCAGCCCAAGGTCGTCCTTCAATGCAGTGTTAATAATCAAACTGTGATTCCATGTTGTACCGGCATGTATTAATATACGTTAAAATGTAAAATAAAAGTGGAATCCAAATCCAAAAATATCACGACCGATGTTCCTGCACGGTGTAAAATAAAATCAGACTTACAATAATTACCTTTAAACAAGTGAAAAAATGAATTTTGGAGCCGTTGTACCTCACTCATGTCCAGTGGAGCGTATTTATTTATTTATTTATTTGTATCCAGAATCGACGCTCGTGTAAGAGCCAACACATTGTACATGAAAACATGCACAGATACATTAAAAAAAACATACAATGAAGGGAGCGGGAGACATGAGGGGGAGGAAAAGGGAGGCACACAAGCACAACAACAGTTGAGAACAAGGACGTCGGTAGATCTGTGGAAGGGGGAGGGCTGGGAGAGTAGGGATGGGTACACGGAATAAAGCAAATGAACACTACTAGGAATTTCACTACTAGGAATTTCAGGAAAGAAGTTGGGGATTGAATGAGGTGGATTTGGGGTGTTTTAACAGGGGTAGAAAAGATCAAGGTTTTGGATGGGGGAAGCAAAGAGATAGAGGTGAACAGCTGTTTTAAAGACGTGGAGGGAGGAGAGGGATTGAAGAAAGTGAGGGAGTTTGTTCCAGAGGCGGGAGAAAAGAGGAATGAAAGAGTGAAGGTGAGCAGAGAGTCTTGATTTTGGCAGTTTCACCAGAAGAGGGTTCCTGGCAGATCTTGTGCGACCTGTAGGAATATTTGGTGGACAGAGCTCAGAGAGAGCTGGGGGAGCAAGGCCGGAGAGGAATCTGTAGAAGATAGAAAGACCACCAACCTGTCTGCGGTGAGTGAGTGAAAGGCCCTTGGAGTTAGCTTCATCGCGGGAGATTCCAATGATTCTGAAAGCTTTGGTTTCAACAGCGTGAAGCCGAGCTAGGTGTGAGGCAGGAGCACCGTCCCAGAGAGGGGAACAGTATTCCATTGAGCTGCGGATGAAAGCCTTGTATGTGGTGAGGAGCTCAGGTGTGCCAAGGAAGGACTTCGCACGACGGACGATGCCCAGTCGGCGACTGGCTTTGGTGTGCAGCTTGGAAATGTGGTTTTCGCAAGAAAGATCATGGCAGATAGTGAGACCCAAAAGCTTGAGCGAAATAACTTCTTGGAGAGGATTGTTGAGAAAGTAGATGGGAGGGTTTTCCAGTCGGTCTTTTCGGAGAGACATAGTAAGAGTGTGAGATTTGTCAGGATTGAAAGACATGTTCCAATTGTTTGACCAGTCTGTGATTCTGTCCAGGTCTGCAGAGAGTGAGGAGGCTGCAGACTGCCGATCTGAGGGATGAGGAATGGAGCGGCATAGAGTGGAGTCATCAGCAAAGAGATAGAGAGGATTTTCCAGAGAGTCGGAGAGATCATTGATGAAGACCAGAAATAGCACAGGGCCCAGAACACTACCTTGGGGAACTCCAGCCAGAACAGGAAGGGGAGATGAGAGAAACCCATTCAGGGCCACACGTTGACTACGACCAGAGAGGAAGTCCGCAAGTCATGCGTGGAGATTTCCATGGATACCATAGGAGGAGAGTTTGGTGAGCAGAGCTGGGTGCCAGACCGTATCGAAGGTACGTGATATGTCAAGTGAGACAGCTCTGATTTCCTGTTTGGCATTGAGGACCTCCATCCATTGTTGAGACAACAGAAGCAACATATCCAGAGTAGAATGACCCGGTCTGAATCCAAATTGATGATCAGAGATCAAGCCATTGGAGAAGAGGAAAGATTTCATATCCGAAGCAACGATGGATTCCATCACTTTGCTGATAATTGGGAGCAGGCTGATTGGTCTGCAGTTGCAAGGATCTGTTTTTGCACCTTTTTTGTGGAAAGCGGTAGGTAACGTTTGCTGATTTCCAAGATGCTGGCAGATGACCTTGAGCAAAAGAGAGGGTGAAAACAAGAGAGAGGGTGAGATAGAGCGGCAGAGCAGGATTTTAGGACCCGTGGGCTGATGCCGTCTGGTCCAGTTGCAGAATCAGAGTTGAGGTGTGACAAGAACTTCTCCACCTTATCAGTAGAGAAGGACACAGAGTCCAGGAGCAGTTGGGTTCGACTGGGTAAGGTGGGAACAGAGAGAGATGGGTTTGGGACACAATATTTTGAGGCAAACACAGAGTTGAGGCATTCGGCTTTGTCACGTGCGGTGTCAACTGTGTTGCCATTTGAGGTAAGGGAGGGGATGGAGGGGGAAGAAACACCAGAAACGGATTTGACCAGACGCCACCAGGATTTGGAGGAAGGAGACAGGTTTGAGAGCTCATTCTTGAGTGTGGAGAGATAGTGCTTCCTGGCACTCCTGAGGGTAGACACACACTTGTTCCGAGCTTGGTGGAAGGAACTGAGAACTAAAGGAACTACATTCTACCTGGTTCTAAGGTAATCATTGTCTACCCCCTACAAATGTAACAATACATTATTCAATCATGCGAGGAGCCAATCACTTTGCACCAAGCCTCACACGAGCAAATCAGAGTAACCGCAAACGGACTAATGGACAGCCATCTGTTTTATGTATATAGATTGATATTCGGATAAGAATGGAACCATTGTGCCTGTTAAAACACTCTTGTTCAACATTTAGTCTTCAACAACCTCAATTATTCCCACCTTGTGGTCAGGAGGACCGGTTCTGGCCTGAGATTTTCACGAACTGACCGGCCAGGCCTGATGGTCAACTGAAGATGATTTTGGCAGCAATTTGCATCCCAGGATGCTGGCAATAATTCGCTTACTCTTCGCAAAATACACTGTGGATCTTTGACATCCACCAACAAGTGCTGGCGAACAGGTCATCCAGCTTTGCGTTCTCACGATGGACAGCACAGCACACCACGATTTGATCCGTCTCCCTGCATACAAAACACCAGGGTGACTTTATCGCTGGATTGAGATTTGACCCCAGGATAGAGAGAGCGCAAAGTTGAGTACACATATCTGTAAACGATCAAGCAGTCCTTATTGCCGAACCTCCGGGTTCGGTTGCGAGAGTACGCTGGCGTTGCATATTCGCCGCTTCTCCGACTGGATGGATGTACAGGGTCTGCTTCTACTTTTCTGACCTGACATCTCACACCTGTCCTGCCTTTTCACACCCGCACGTGCCGCGTGTTCTCCGGCTGGATAACGGAATCTGCTTTTGATGGTACGGAATACGGAATCGAAAGGCCCGCTCCCGTTGTTTGTGGCCGTGGCCTTGTTTGCCGGTGGCCTTGTGGTCTTGGTGGCCTTGTGGCCTTGTTTGCCGCTGTGGTCTTGATTAGCGGCTGCAGTCGTTTGCCGCTGCGTTTGCCGCTGCGTTTGCCGCTTTGACTCCTCGACCTTGGCCTCGTACTCGTCCCTTCGCTCCTGCCTGGCATGGCTCTGAAGTACTCCGCCGCAAGGCTTCTTCTGCTCAATACCCGCTCCACCCCATCATGCATCTCTGCCATCAAATCAAATGGACTCCTCCGACGACCCAGGTACATTCACCGTGGCTCCGGTCGCAAGTTTGTTTATTTGCAATCAGGTCACTCCATCCCCGTCCTCTGGTCGGCTCAGCGCACTCTCACTCTTCGTCCCAGCGCACCTGGTCACAGCAACCCACACGATCGCACCTCCTGCCTACGAACCCTGGCTAAATCACCTGAATTCATCCCTGCTGTTCAAAACAACATCAAGCTCACCCTGTTCAACACCCGGTCCCTCAACAATAAATGCCTCATCCTGAACGAATACATCCTGGATAACAAACTGGACTTTCTCTGTCTCACCGAAACCTGGCAACAACCTCTGGACTACTACACACTCAACCTCACCACACCCAATGGATATTCCTACGTCAATAAACCACGCTCGGAGGGCCGAGGTGGTGGAATTGCCGTTATCCACCGTCAAGACATCAAGACCAACCTCATCTCCATCTCATCTGCTCCATCATTTGAACACCTGGCTTTAAAACTCTCTGGTCACACGCAGTCAGTCATGGCTGTCGTCTACCGCCCTCCCAAACCACACCCATCATTCCTGTCTGACTTCTCCTACTTTCTGACCCAGCTATGTTCCCTCTCCCCCTCAATCCTCCTCCTTGGTGATCTCAATATCCACATGGACTCCACTGACTCCACAATAACCACTGACTTCACTGATTTACTCACCTGCTTTAACCTCACTCAACATGTCGACTTTCCTACCCATATCCGTGGTCACATTTTGGACCTTGTCTGCTCCACTGGATTAAATTTGCACCATCTCTATGGCTCCGACCTCACCCTCTCTGACCACTTAGCCATCACTCTGACCATCAACATCCCCGCCCCAACACCAAGGCATTATCGCACAATCAACTTCCGTAAGCTAAACGCTCTTTCACCTACCTCATTCTCATCCACCCTCTCTGAAAAAATGTCCACTTCTCCCTTCATTGACCTCCACACCCCTTCCGACCTCACTGACTACTACAACCACACTCTCTCCTCCTGCCTTGACCAGCTTGCGCCTGTAAAAACCAAAACAGTTTCTTTCACCCATTCTGCTCCCTGGTTTACCCCTGAACTCCACCTGATGAAAACTCGTGCTCGCCAACTTGAAAGACTCCGCAATAAAACGGGTCTCACAGTTCACTCCCAAGCCTACAAGGACCACATACAACACTACAAAGATGCCCTCTCCCGCGCCCGCTCTGCCTACTACTCTCAAATTATCCACTCTGGCTCCGGAAACCCAAAAGCACTCTTCTCGACAATAAACAAACTCCTCCGCCCCCTGAACACCACCACCCAGTCATTCACAGTAGACAACTGCATCTCCTTCCTCTCTTTCTTCCAACGCAAAATTGACAACATCTACAACAGCTTGACCACCGCCGCACCCGCTCCCCCTCCAACCACCTGCCCCCCCTTGTCCTGCCATCCCCTGTCTCGGTTCTCCCCAATCTCTCCTACTGACCTCTCTGAACTCCTCATAGGAATGAAAACTGCCACCTGCACTCTTGACCCCATCCCCTCCAGCTTTGTCAAAGCCTCCCTCCCTGCTCTCTCTCCACTTATCATTGCAACAATAAACTCCTCCCTGTCTACAGGCATCGTCCCACCTTCCCTCAAAATTGCTGCTGTTACCCCCATTCTAAAAAAACCTGGTCTAAACCCTGACACCCTAAACAACTTCAGACCCATCTCCAACCTACCCTTTCTGTCAAAAGTTTTGGAGCGCGCTGTAGCCACTCAACTCAAACATCATCTCTCTGCCAATAACCTGTATGAAACATTCCAATCCGGATTCCGCTCCAACCACAGTACTGAAACTGCTCTCCTCAAAATCACCAACGACCTTCTCCTCTCCTCTGACGCTGGCAACCTCAACATTCTCGTCCTCCTCGACCTCAGCGCTGCCTTTGACACCATCGATCACACTATCCTCCTCACCCGACTTGAATCCACCTTTAACGTCACCGGCACTGCCCTCTCTTGGATTAAATCATACCTCTCTGACAGATGCCAGTTCATCTCCATCAATAACTGCAAATCCCCCACTGCTCCCCTCCCCCAAGGTGTCCCCCAAGGTTCAGTTCTTGGCCCCCTCCTCTTCATCCTTTACCTGTCCCCGCTCGGTCACTTAATCCGCCGTCATGGTCTCCAATTCCACTGCTTCGCCGATGACATCCAGCTTTTCATCTCCACCAAGTCCGTCTCCACCGACACCCACTCTATCCTGACAAACTGCATCACTGAAATAAAATCCTGGCTTCAAATCAACTTCCTCAAGCTTAACTGTGATAAATCTGAAATAATCATCATTGGCCCAAAAACGCTCACAAAATCCACCCATAACTTTGCCCTCAACATCGACGGTATCCCAGTATCCACCTCCCCTCACATCCGGAATCTTGGCGTCATCTTTGACCAAACCCTTTCCTTCGACAAATACACTAAACAGATCACAAAGTCAGCCTTCTTTCACCTGAAAAACATTGCCCGTCTCCGCTCATCCCTCTCCTCCACGGCTGCAGAAACCCTCATCCACGCCTTCATCACCTCCCGTCTGGACTACTGCAATAGCCTCCTCTATGGTTCACCCTCAAAAATCACCAATAAACTCCAATACATTCAGAACTCCGCTGCCCGTCTACTCACTCATTCCCGGACCCGTGACCACATCACCCCCGTCCTTTACAAGCTTCACTGGCTCCCCATCCCCCAGAGAATCCAGTACAAAATCCTCCTCTTGACATACAAAGCCCTCCATAACCTGGCCCCATCCTACCTGGCTGACCTCCTCTCCAGACACACTCCCACCCGCAACCTCCGCTCTGCTGGTACCAACCTCCTGACCCCCTCCATCCGAACCAAATTCAGATCCTGGGGGGACAGGGCCTTCTCCATCGCTGCTCCCACCCTCTGGAACTCACTACCTCACACCATCAGAGACTCCTCCTCACTCACCACATTCAAAAGATCACTAAAGACCCACCTGTTCAACGCTGCATTCAACATTCAACCCACAGCATTTAACCCCTGACTATCTCTTCTCCTTCTCCCTCCTTTTGCTTTAAATATTTCCCTATTGATTCTTGTCTTTTTGCAATTGTTGTTTTCATGTATTGTTATGCATTATGTTTGCCACTCTGTCAAAGCGCGTTTGGGCTTCTGGAAAAGCGCTATACAAAATAAATGAATTATTATTATTATTATTATTATTTAATTATTCGTGTTTATTAATAATCGAAACTCCTCCATGTACCTGCACCGAGGTGTAGTAATAGGTAAAAATTTCCATGAAAACCTTGAGGGTTCTTGCAAAGAAAAAAAAAAGCATATATTTCTGTTGCATTCAATGCAGAAATTTTTCGTACGAGTATAATGACGCCTTGGGTGATAGTGGAGACACTCTGGTACAATTTATAGTTAATACTTTTATATACAAGGGTCTAGGATCATGGAGGAGATAAACAAACAAAGGGCGGCAGGTTTACAAACTACCAAGGGGTAATGGAGGTGGGGATGGACAAACACAACATGAATAATTACCGTTCACAAAACGTTGAAGGCATTTGTACTTCAAGGCATAATACTGCAATATGCGAATTCTATATATGTATGTATGTATGTATGTATGTATGTATGTATGTATGTATATATGTATGTATGTATGTATGTATGTATGTATGTGTATGTATGTATGTATATATATATGTGTATGTATGTATGTATGTATGTATGTATGTATGTATGTATGTATGTATATATGTATGTATGTATGTATGTATGTATGTATATGTATGTATGTATGTATATATGTATGTATGTATGTGTGAATGTATATGTGTATGTGTGTATGTATGTATATATGTATGTATGTATGTGTGAATGTATATGTGTATGTGTGTATGTATGTATGTGTTTATGTATGTATGCATGTATGTATGTATGTATGTATGTGTGTATGTATGCCCGCTTGGAGTTTGCAAAAAAGCACCTAAAGGACTCTCAGACTGTGAGAAACAAGATTCTGTGGGCTTTCATGTGTTTTTCACTGAGGAGAGGCTTCCGTCGAGCCACTCTGCCATAAAGCCCAGATCGGTGGAGTGTTGCAGTGATGGTTGTCCTTCTGGAAGTTTCTCCCATCACCACACAGGATCTCTGGAGCTTAGCCAGAGTGACCATCGGGTTCTTGGTCACCTCTCTTACCAAGGTCCTTCTCCCCCGATTGCTCAGTTTGGCCGGGCGGCCAGCTCTAGGAAGAGTCCTGGTTGTTCCAAACTTCTTCCATTTAAGAATTATGGAGGCCACTGTGCTCTTGGGAACCTTCAATGCAGCAGAATTTTTTTTGTAGGCTTCCCCAGATCTGTGCCTCAACACAATCCTGTCTCTGAGCTCTGCAGGCAGTTCCGTAGACCTCATGGCTTGGTTTTTGCTCTGATATGCATTGTCAGCTGTGAGACCTTATATAGACAGGTGTGTGCCTTTTCAAATCATGTCCAATCAATTGAATTTACCACAGGTGGACTCCATTCAAGGTGTAGAAACATCTCAAAGATGATCAAGAGGAATGGGAGGCACCTGAGCTAAATTTCAAGTGTCATAGCAAAGGGTATGAATACACTAGTCACGTGAAAAAGTAAGTACACCCCATGTAAAGTTTTGACTTTTTCAACATATTTCAACATACAGCTATTTGATCTTCATTTCAACAATATTGAGAGATAAAGGTGATATAATATAACAAATATCATGAAACATTTACATTTTGTAGTCCATTGTATAATTTCAAGAAACATAAATTCAAATTTCGCATGTGGAAAAAGCAAGTACACCCATACATTTTTTTTTTTTTTTTGTATACTGAATCGAGGCTCGTGAAAGTGCTAACATTTACTTCACAAACAAATCAACCAGACAAACAAAATATATAAAAAGAGGGAGCGGAAGACAAGATGGGGAGAGATGGGGAAGCACACAACCACAACATTTGAGAGCAGGGAGATGTGTGGAAGGGAGAGGGCTTGGGGGGAGGAGGTGTGGGAAGGGGGGGGGGGGGGAGGGAGAAGTATAAAACACAAGGACACCAAGGACTTCCAGGACAGAAGTTGGTATTTCAAAAAAGTGGAATTGGGGTGAAATTAGCGGGGGTAGAAAAGATCAAGGTTTTGGATGGGGGAAGATAAGAGATGGTGGTGAACAGCTGTTTTAAAGACCTGGAGGGTGGAGTGGGATTGAAGAGAGTGAGGGAGTTTGTTCCAGAGGCGGGAGAAAAGAGGAATGAAGGAGTGAAGGTGAGCAAAGAGTCTTGATTTTGGCAGTTTGACCATAAGAGGGTTGCAGGCAGATCTTGTGCAACCTGTAGGAATATTTGCGGGACAGAGCCCAGAGAGAGCTGGGGGGGCAAGGCCAGAGAGGAGTCGGTAGAAGATGGAAAGACCACCAACCTGCCTGCGGTGAGTGAGTGAGAGGCCCTTGGAGTTAGCTTCATCGCGGGAGATTCCAATGATTCTGAATGCTTTGGTTTCAACAGCGTGAAGACGAGCTAGGTGTGAGGCAGGAGCACCAGCCCAGAGAGGAGAGCAGTATTCCATTGAGCTGCGGATGAAAGCCTTGTATGTGGTGAGGAGCTCAGGTGTGCCAAGGAAGGACTTCGCACGACGGAGGATGCCCAGTCCGCGACTGGCTTTGGAGGCCAGATTTGAAATGTGGTTTTCCCAGGAAAGATCATGGCAGATAGTGAGACCCAAAAGCTTGAGTGACAGAACTTCTTGGAGAGGATTATTCAGAAAGTGGATGGGAGGGTTGTCCAGTCGGTCTTTTCGGAGAGACATCGTAAGAGTGTGAGATTTGTCAGGATTGAAAGACATGTTCCACTTGTTTGCCCAGTCTGTGATTTTGTCCAGGTCTGCAGAGAGTGAGGAGGCTGCAGACTGCCGATCTGAGGGATGAAGAATGGAGCGACAGAGAGTAGAGTCATCAGCAAAGAGATACAGAGGATTTTCAAGAGAGTCAGAGAGATCATTGATGAAGACCAGAAAAAGCACAGGGCCCAGAACACTGCCTTGTGGAACTCCAGCCTGAACAGGCAGAGGAGATGAGAGAAACCCATTCAGGGCCACACGTTGACTACGACTAGAGAGGAAGTCCGCCAGCCATGCGTGGAGATTTCCATGGATACCAAAAGAGGAGAGTTTGGTGAGCAGAGCGGGGTGCCAGACCGTATCGAAGGCACGTGATATGTCAAGGGAGACTGCTCTAATTTCCTTTTTGGCATTGAGGACCTCCATCCATTGTTGAGAAAGCAGAAGCAGCATGTCCAGAGTAGAGTGTCCAGGTCTGAAACCAAATTGATGATCAGAGATCAAGCCATTGGAGAAGAGGAAAGATTTCATATCTGAAGCAATGATGGATTCCATGACTTTGCTGATAATTGGGAGAAGGCTGATTGGTCTGTAGTTGCTGGGATCTGTTTTTGCACCTTTTTTGTGCAAAGCGGTGATGTTGGCAGATTTCCAAGCAGATGGAAGATGACCTTGAGCAAAAGAGAGGGTGAAGAGAACAGAGAGAGGGAGTGAAAGAGCGGAAGAACAGGATTTTAGGACCCGTGGGCTGATGCCGTCAGGTCCAGTTGCAGAATCCAAGTCGAGGGTTGACAGAAACTTTTCCACCTTGTCAGGAGGAAAGGACACAGAGTCCAGGAGCAGCTGGGTACGACTGGGTACGGTTGGTACAGAGAGGGATGGGTTTGGGACACAAGATTTAGAGGCAAACACAGAGTTGAGGCATTCAGCTTTTTCACGTGCGGAGTCAGCCGTGTGGCCATTTGAGGTGAGGGAGGGGATGGAGGGGGAACAAACACCAGAAACAGATTTGACCTCATGGCTTGGTTTTATCCAAGCTTTTTATCCTTTTATCCAATCCAATATTTATCAGTACTTGAAATACCTAAAATTAGAATCAGGTGCACCAGCTCAGGTGCAAATGATTAAAACATCGTTAGAGAGGATCTTGGAGGAACCTGTCTTATTTAAACTTCAGACATTTAGTTTGGTTTGCTCTTTGTTGTTGAAGTGTGCGGCGTCACCATGCCTAGATCAAAAGAGCTCTTTGAGGCCTTCAGAAAGAAGGTTATAGATGCCTATGAGTCTGGGAAGGGATTTAAAAAGATCTCCAAACAATTTGAAATCAATCATTCGACTGCCCGGAAGATCATCTACAAGTGGAGAAGATTCCAAACAACTGCCAACTTGTTCAGGCCAGGCCGCCCCAGCAAGTTCAGCCCGAGAGCAGACCGCAAGATGCTGAAAGAAGTCTCTAAGAACCCCAGAATGTCATCACAGGACCGACAGGTAGCTCTTGCCACTGTTCATGTCAAAGTGCACGAGTCTACCATGAGAAAGAGGCTGCACAAATTTGATCTACATGGGAGGTGTGCCAGGAGGAAACCTTTGCTGTCCAGAAAGAACATCAGGGCAAGACTAAAGTTTGCCAATGAACACCTCGACAAAGACCAGCACCTCTGGAACAATGTGCTCTGGACAGATGAGTCAAAGGTAGAGCTATTTGGCCACAGTACCAGAAGACATGTTTTGCGAAAACCAAAGACAGCATTTGACCACAAGAACCTGATACCAACTGTAAATCATGGTTGTGGAAATATTATGGTTTGGGGCAGCTTTGCTGCATTAGGGCCTGGTCAGCTCACCATCAAGGAATCCACTATGAATTCTTCATTGTACCAGAGGGTGCTTGAGGATAATTTGAGGCCATCTGTCGGAAAGTTGAAGCTCAACCGAAGGTGGACCTTGCAACATGACAATGACCCTAAACATACCAGTAAATCCACCAAAGAATGGCTGAAAAGAAAGAAATGGAGGGTTCTGGAATGGCCAAGTCAAAGCCCGGATCTAAATCCCATCGAGATGTTGTGGGGGGATTTGAAACGAGCTGTGCATGCAAGAAACCCCTCAAACATCGCACAGCTGAAAGAATTCTGCATGGAGGAGTGGGCAAAAATTTCTCCCAGTCGATGTCAGAGACTGGTAGACAGTTATAAGAAACGCCTACTTGAGGTTGTTTCTGCGAAAGGGGGCAATACCACCTTTTGGAGCCAAGGGTGTACTTACTTTTTCCACATGCGAAATTTGCATTTATGTTTATTGAAATTATACAATGGACTACAAAATGTAAATGTTTCATGATATTTGTTATATTATATCACCTTTATCTATCAATATTGTTGAAATGAAGATCAAATAGCTGTATGTTGAAATATGTTGAAAAAGTCAAAACTTTACATGGGATGTACTTACTTTTTCACATGACTGTATGTCAATGTGATATTTCAATTTTTTCCTTTTAATAAATTTGCAAAACTTTCTAAAAGCCTGTTTTGTCTTCGTCATAATGGGGTATTGGGGTATTGAGTGTAGATTGATGAGGGAAAAATTGAATATAAACGATTTCAGCATAAGGCTGCAACTTAACAAAATGTGAAAAAAGTGAAGGGGTCTGAATACTTTCTGAATGCACTGTATATATGTATGTACAGTGCATTCAGAAAGTTTTCACACCCATTGACTTTTTTCACATTTTGTTTTGTTACAGCCTGCATAAAAAATGGATTGGATTGAATTGAGATTTTTGTCACTGATCTACACATAATACCCCATAATGTCAAAGTGGAATTTATTTTTTAGAAACTTTTACAAATAATTATAAATTAAATACAGAAATATCTAATTTACATAAATATTCAACCCTTTGCATCAATACTGTACTTTGTAGAAGCACCTTTGGCAGCAATTACAGCTTCAAGCCTTCTTGGGTATGTCTGTCAGCTTTGCACATCTGGATTTTTTTATACTTGGGCTAAGGCTCATAATAGAGCTGTCACATGCACACACACACACACACACACACACACACACACACACACACACACACACACACACACACACACACACACACACACATACTGACTTTTGGGGACACGGATTTGGGAAGTGTCTCCCATTCTTCCTTGCAGATTTGCTCAAGCTCTGTCAAGTTAGATGGGGTGTGTCGGAGAACAGCAATCTTCAAGTCTTTCCACAGATTCCCAATGGGATTCAAGTCTGGGCTTTGGCTGGGCCACTCAGGGTCTTTCACGTTCTTATTCTGAAGCCATTCCAGTGTTGCTTTGGCTGTATACTTGGGGTCATTATACTGTTGGAACATCTTCACTGCAGTCTAATGTCTTTTGCACTGTGAAGCAGGTTCTCCTCAAGGATTTTCCTTGTATTTGACTCCCTTTATTGTTCCCTCTATACTTACATCTCTCCCAGTCCCTGCTGCTGAAAAGCATCTCCATAGCATTATGCTGCCACCACCATGCTTCAGGGTAGGGATGGTGCTAAATGGGTGATGATAAGCTGTGTTTTGATGGAGAACGTTTTGAAGGTAGCGACAGACACAAAGGTACAACACTCTCTTGCCGATATTTCAACTTGCCATCGTCTTGGCCCACCTCCCACAGCAAATCAAGCCATTGCACCAAAACCATGACAGACAATTGCATGTTATTCCACCATAAGAAAGAGAAATTAACTCTATAACAATAGGATCAAACTGAAGGGGAAGGAGGCATCAAGAGGAGTCTTCCTCAATGAAGATCTTACTTATATGAGATGTGCTGTCTTGAGTACAGCTAAGAATGCCCCCTCAGTGAAAGGGGCCAGCACCAGGAATGGAAACATCATTTGCAAAATGACTAATGACTCCTACAAAACGCTGCATACTCCTGTTGACTTGTTTGATGTTGGCATTGAGGACGTGAAACAGGAGGACTTCAGACTTCATCCAGTGTGATGGTTTTGTAAAGTTTGCACACTATGGTTAAAAGAGTTTTTGAAAATGATTTTTGAAAGGGTGATGATAACAATCGTTTGAATGTCAAGTGTTTCCAATTACGTCCGAATAGTTTTGATTCATTTATAAATGAAATATGTAAGAATGCATTTAATGTTTCCCACATTTATATAAGATCATCAAATAAAAATATTGAGGGTCTCACATTATTATATGAACATTGTATAGAAACAGACTTTCACATCATAGGTGTAACGAGAAGTATGACAAATTTCATCACCAAATATATTAGGTCTAAAAGCTTACTGATTGGAATCGAATTGCTGTAATTCTGCAAGGTGAGGAGGAGGTGTTGGACCTTATATTCATTCGTCAATTAAATATAAGATTTTAAAAGGTGATGTTATGCATGCAGAATCGATTTGGCTCCAGGCAGAAATTGAAAAAGGAAAGGTTCTTATAGGAGTTGTAAATAGGAAACCAAATACAGATATTGTTGATTTCCAAAATAGTTTGCTTTGTACACTAGAAAATATGAAAGTAGATAAAACACCGTGTATATTGATGGGTGATTTCAACATTAATATTCATAATCTACAGTAGAAAAATTATGCAGATTTATTTCTTAAATCACTACAATGCGTAGGGATGTAACACTTAATACAGACATGCACTGGAGTCACCGACTCTTCGGCCTTTTTAATTGATCATATTTATACTAACTTTTCCTTAAATTGTATACATGTGGGGACTGTTTTTTACAGATATTTCTGATCATTTCCCAAACCTTTGCCATTTTGAGAATAGATTAGTAGAAAGATGAAAAGAAAGATATAGCTGCAGATCCTACAAACATTATGATAAAGAAGGTCTATTGTCCGGATATTTCAGTTGAAACATGGCAAAGAGCGATGGAATATATTGATGTGGATAAAGCGTAGTTTTTTTCAGTCTTTTACAAAGATTTGTGACAGACATGCACCAATCATACTGAGATGTATTTATCGGAAGAAGAATAAAAAGCCGTGGTTTCCAAAAGGTATTAAGAAATCAATAAAGACTAAATATAATTTGTATTCTAAAGTCATAGCATCTAACCATGACGAGGAAAATTTGGCTAGATATAAGAGGTATCAAAATATTTTAACAACTCTCTTAAGGAATGCAAAGTGAGTATACTACAGTGGGTTATTTATGACTCATAGAAAAGATACCTGTCAGACATGGAGAACTATTAATGATCTGCTTCACAATGGAAATTGGAGATTGAAAGCCACGCATGTTGAGAAGTTATGTATGGAAAGACATGGGAGGGAGGAAATATTTACATCTGCTACAGAAATAGGGGAAGCCTTTAATGACTTCTTTGTAAATGTTGGTCCTAATTTAGGCCCCAGAAAATCACTGATGCTCCTATAAATGATCATTTTAAGAAATATCTCAGTAATGAAGTTGGATCCTCATTATTCTGGAAACCCAGTATAGAATGTGAGGTTGAGGACAAACTCACATCTTTGAGAGAAGATAAAGCATATGGCTATGATAATATGTCAGTTAGATTGATAAAAGATGCAGCACATTTTATTGTAAAACCGTTAACATATATTTTAATCAGTCTTTCTTGACAGTAAAATTTCCAGAATTAATGAAAATAACTAAAGCAACACCAATTTATAAGAAAGGACAAAACGACAATCCAGGTAATTATCGACCAATATCTGTATGATCCGCTCCAGCCAAGGTGTTTGAAAAATTGGTAAATGAAAGAATGTTTTTTTTTTTTTTAGAAATGAGTCACGTATTGTTTAAACAACAGTATGGTTTTCGTAAACAATACAATACTAAATTATCTATATATATATAAAAGAAAGTTTTTGTTTGTTTGTTTGTTTGTCTGCACATGCCAATCTCCTGAATGGTGAAAGATAGGAGGAAACCACTGAAACAAAAAATGTCGGGACGGGCCCTGGGAAGGTTATAGGCTAGGTGGCAAGGCCGGTCGAGGCCGCCTCGGCCGGGCTGGGCCCATTTCGCAATTAAAAGCTGAGCTGAATTATAGTAGTCAATCTTCTACGACCACGAGTAAAAGCTGAATTATAGTAGTAAATTCATTCAAAAAGAACTAAAAATGTCGGGACGGGCCCCGGAAAGGTTATAGGCTAGGTGGTGAGGCCGGTCGAAGCCGCCTCGGCCGGGCTGGGCCCATTTCACAATTAAAAGCTGAGCTGAATTATAGTAGTCAATCTTCTACGGCCACGAGTAAAAGCTGAATTATAGTAGTCAATTCATTCAAAAAGAACCCGGGCAACGCCGGGTGCTTTCGGCTAGTCCTTAATAAATTTAGCAAATTATATGTTAAAATTTTTGGATCAGGGTATAACTATTGGAGCGTTTATAGATTTCCAAAAAGCATTCGATACGATTAATCATGAGATGTTATGTGGTAAATTGGCACATTATGGTATACAGGGATTACCTTTACAGTGGTTTAGAAATTATTGATTAAATCAAACTCAATTTATAAATTATGGTGGAGAAAATTCCTTTAAAATGCCAATATCGGTCTTGGCACCAACTTCGTTTCTTGTTTATATTGTTGCGAATATGGAATTTGGCCTCCATATCCGCTTGTAAATATTCCCCTATTTCCCCAATACTCCCCAACTATCCCCAATCCCCCATTCCCTAGTCCCATTGTCTGTAAACAACACTCTGTAGAACCGACCTTCCCCTTTTTCCCCCATTAAATGTCGTGCCCAGGTCCACCGCATCTCACGTAGACAACTTTCGGACATCTTGCTAGTTATTCTTAGTCTATGTCAGTTAAGGACTCCTTTCCATTAATTCTGACTCTTCGTTGCACCAGAATGTGATTATATGGCACCAGTAGTGAGTTTAGGACCTTCCCATACCTCCTTCCATCTTCTTCCCCAAACAACAACAACAACAACAACTACAGCTACAACAACAACTACAACCACGGCGCGCGGGGGGAGTGTGCGTCCTCCCACCAGCTCGGTTAGCCGCCATGACCATGCGCTCCACGGGGTTACCACGAAGGGGCTCCCTGTCAGCCCCTCGTCAAGGGCGGAGCCGGTAACCCCCCCGCATGCACCCAATGAGAAGCAACGAGCCGATTCCATCTGGGGCGGAGCTAACGAGCCGAGGGCGTGTCACTCCCCGCCGGATATACGCAGCGACTTACCGGATGTGAGGTCAGATGCGCCCCGAGCTTGAGAAGACAAGAGAGCCACCTCCGAGCGCTGAGAGACCTCCTGCATCTTTTGGGCCGCGCTATCCTGTCCCTGAGCACAAGGTGCACCTTGTGCTGGCCATCGAATACCCGCTTTCCTTGCCATCAATCCCCGTGTGAGTCAGTTTTGTCCTGTTTATCTGTGGTCTGTCGGGTTAATATAAGATTGTGTCTAAGTGCCTATCTTCCTTTGCTGTCCCTCTTGTAGTTGTAATCTAACCTTCCGAACGAATATAATCTCCTCCGGAGGTCTTGAGAACCGTATCCCTGGTGTCGTGTCATTTTAATCCCAGCCGTGTGTCCTTTTCCTTCATTGATCTGGCGTAGCGCGATTAGTCAACGTTCGGGTATAATCGGGTAACTTGTGCAGACGTGGTCATACCAAACCGCTCGGTAAATAACATCTAAGCCGCGTCTGTAACAATTGGTGTCGAGGAGTGGAATTCGGACCCGGGACTAAATTTATTAGGCCCAAATTTGTAGTAGAATCAATTCGGAGCGCGTTTCCCGCGCGAAATTATAACGGCGAAATTTGAATTTGTTATACGAAAATAAAAACCCGAATTTTGAAAGTCGCGCTATGGCAGACCAAGACAGCTGGGGTCCGGTAGTGGAGAGTGAGGCAGGGTCGGTCCAGGACCAAATTGAGGGACGCGAGGAGAGCGAAGCAGTGAGGGCGGCAGGGTCGCAAAATAGCGTTGTCACGCACGAGGTGGCCACGGCGTCCACGCCCGCGGCAGCGCCCCTGGTGGATTCGAACCTTTTCCTCCTGCAAATGAGGGCCCTTATGGAACAAATGGTGGGAATGAGGGCTGATAGTGAGTGGTTGGGAAACCAAATTGGGGTAATGGGGAACCGGATGGATGCTCAGAGTGAGCAATTGGGGGTAATGGGAAACCAAATGGGGGTAATGAGGGACGAAGCGAGGGGTACCGGTGAGGGGTTAGACAATAATTTTAAGGAGTTAGACAAGAAATTTGGGAAGTTAGACAATAATTTTGAGGGGTTAGACAATAATTTTAAGGAGTTAGACAAGAAATTTGGGAAGTTAGACAATAATTTTGAGGGGTTAGACAATAATTTTAAGGAGTTAGACAAGAAATTTGGGAAGTTAGACAATAATTTTGAGGGGTTAGACAACGGGATAAAAGAGGTGAGAAATGGGTTAATGGGGGTAGAAAACAGAATGGCCGCTCAAGAGAATCAAATGGAAGGGATGCAAAAAGGGTTAGAGGGGTTAGAAAACAGGATGGAAGGCAAATTGAGGGACATGAGGGACCAAGCGGAAAGGGAAGTTAACCAAATGGGTCAGCAGATAGAGGGGGTCAGAATGGGGGTAGAAACCAAACTGGATGCTCACAGGGAGGAAATGGAGCAGATGAGGGTGGCATCTGGGCAGGAGATGCAAGTGATGGGAGAGGAGATCAGAAGAGGGGTGAGTGAGGAGGTCGGAGGAGTGCGCGAGGAGGTGAGGCACTGTAAGGAGCACATGGAGAAGGAGGTGAGAAAGGGGACTGTAAAGTTACAAGGGGGCATGGAGGTCCTGACGCAGGAGGTGGAACAGCTGACGGAGGGACAAAAAGGACTAACGGAGCAGGTTCAATGGAACACTGCGGTATTTGGAGGTTTAAAAGCGACACAAAATGACCTAAAAAATGACTTGGTAGCGACGAAGAGGGAATGTCAGATGGTACGTGAGGGACTGACAACGAGGTTGGACGAGGTGATAGAGATAATGGAGACGAAGGACCGGCAGGTGAGGACGCACATGGAAACGGTCAAGGTAGCCTTAGAGGACGAGCTTGAGGAGACGTACCGGGGAATAAAAGAGGTGAAGCAGAAATTAGAAGAAGTGGAAGAAGGGGTGAGCTAAATTAAGAAGCGACGGAGAGAGGATAAGAAAGAAATAAAAGAGGAGGTAAAAGAATTGGTCCAAAGTCTGTGTTTGGATCGTGATGATGTGCTCATTAACCGGATGAGGGATTCGCAGGTGATGGAGGAGAAGCGAAGAGGAAGAGGACCCGGTGTAAGTGGTGACCAATATGGTCGTGCGTATGATGCGCCAGGTGATTTAATAAGCTTGGGGGTCGAGATGGACCCGGGTGTTCGTGAGAGGCCGTTGGTGAAGTGTGCGACAGGTCTGGTGTGCGAAAAAGGAGGTGTGCGAGAAAGTCCGACTCTGGGGTGTGTGAGGAAAAAGTGCGTGCCAAGGAGTGAGGGTGCTGGCGAGAGTGAGTCGGTCGTAGCGCGTGTGCGAGGGAGCACGTGGAAGCGTGGTGTGGTGAGTGTTACAGAGGGTGTAACGGGAGAGTGTGCGCGAGAAAGGTGTGTGACGGACAGGTGCATGAGGAAAGAGTGCGCTGTCAAAGGCAAGGAAGAATGCACACCTGTGGTGAGTGTTACAGAGGGTGTAACGGGAGAGTGTGCTCGAGAAAGGTGTGTGACGGACAGGTGCATGAGGAAAGAGTGCGCTGTCAAGAGTAAGGGTGAGTGCGCTGTCAAGAGTGGTGGTGAGAGGAGTAAGAGTGACACGGAGCGTGAGTTGGTTGTGACAGGTGAGAAAGGAAGCACACCTGGAATGGTAGAGCGTGAGTGGGAATGCACGCTGGAGTTGGTGGTGAGGCACGTGGTTGGGTGTGCGAATGAGAGCACACCTGGGATTGTCACAGAGGAGGTGACCGAGGAGGGGGCGCGAAGAGGTGTGTTGGTGAGGTGTGCTACCAACGAATGTGTGCCAAAGTGTTCGGTGGTCAGGTGTGTGACCAAGGCTGTGAGTGGAATGAGGGTACCTGGGTGTGTAAGGAAAGGTACGAGGAGCATGGGCACGGCTGGATGTGTGAGCAAGGAACGGGCTGCGGGGTGTAAGCGTCCAGGTGAAGCATCGACGGTAACCAGGTTAGAGGTTAGGTCGACTTTTAGCCGAAGCGGGCCCTCGGTGCGTGCCGGGCCTCGCTTTGAACGGCCGCGTCCGTGCTCCACTAGGCGGAGCTGGCAGCCCGATAGAAAGGGTCGTCATGGCGACCACTTTTTGGTGAGACGTGCCGGCAGGTCGAGAGCGGGACATTGGATGGCTCCGTGCCGAGATGGTGCGTGGGATCTCGGCACGGGTAAGCCCCCGTCCCTGCACCGAATGCCGGACGCATCCAGCCGCTGGCACAAAACAACCAGCATCCATTGCTTGGCTTTACGAAGCCGGGCTTTGGACGGGAATTGGCGCACCGAGAGGCAGTAGTGAGTAGACTGGGTGATGAGGTTCGTGTTTTGGACCCAAAATTAGAGAAAAACAAAATTTGATAATTGGCAAGGGATTGGCAGTAGTGATTGGCAGATGATGAGTAGGATTAGCCAAATTTTTGATTTGTTGAAATTTGATGTGCAAAATTGGTAGTGAGCGATGGGCCCGGTGGGTAAGGGGGGCATCCCTGCCACCCTTCCCATGTGGGGCAAAGGAGCAATAGATTATGGGGTGTATGGCAGTGAAAACTAGCCCGGGTGGGTTAGGTTATATTGTAGGGATCTAGAAGAGATTGACATTAGGTAACGTTAAGTTTAGTTAGTGACTGATACCTGTAGTGGGGACGCAGGTAGATTAGTGTGGATGATAATGACGAGGGAGCGCAATAGTTTAAAGGGACGACTGGGAAGCGCAAGTTTCAGAAGGGAGTAGTTAGCTGAGATGATGCCGTGTGTGTGAGAATTGAACAGGTGTGATTGCACAGGTGTGCAACTGGACAGGTGTGTGGAGCCGTGTATGAGTAGTGAGTGTTGTGGATCAGCGCGAATGCGCTTGGGGAGAGAAGGGTGCAGGTGGCACCAGGTGTGAGAGCACAGGTGTGCAAGTACAGGTGTGTGGAGAGAGTGGAGTAAGTGGTACGGAGTGGTGTGCATGGTGCGAAGGTGTGGATGGGGAAGAGTGGACCCCTTTCACGAGTACCCGGGGCGGGTAGTGTAAGTGTTAGGTAGAGGGTACAGGTAAATTGTGGTAGGATATTGGCATCTGTGGTGCGGTTGCAGAATGGTGTTGTGAATGGGTGCATTAGTGTTGTGGAAATGGCTGGGCGTGTAGCCTGTTAGTGTGTGTAGTTGGTTGGGCACTCCACCACTGTGAGGATGTCGGCCAGGTGAGGCCGCAGGTGGGCTCTGGGAGCCGGTAGTTGTGAGTGGGTGCCTGAGGATCCCGGGTGTGGATCGGGCAGCCCAGTGCCAGAGAGGGCACCGAGTGGGGAGAGCGCCAGAGGGCCTTCCCCAGGTAGTTAGGTTAGAGTAAGGAGCAGGTAAGCTCGGAGGCAACTGCAGTGGTGGAGGTGTGCAGGTGGGTAGACCCACTGGGAGAGGTACACGCCACAGCCCAGAAATTGTGCGAGGGCACCGGGAGATGAATCGGGGGAGTGAGACCCCAAATTGAAAGGCACCACAGTTTGGCCAATGGGAATTGGTTTTTAGAACCCATAGTGTAAGAGGGCCAATGGTTTGGCCGGAGAAAGACCCCGGGTAGTGTAAAGTTGTTAAAGTCATTTAGGAAATAGTTAGGATTGATGAACCTGTCGCACCATACGCAGCCACTTACCTGTGGTGATGATGATGACTCCACACCTGTGTTTTCTTTGTTTTGTTGCAGGAAATGAGATTGCTGTGGATTTGTGAGACGCATCACGACGTGGATGAGACATTGGGGTGATTCCATCTCTCCCTCCCTAGGAGGGACTGATGATGAATTGGAGATGGCAAATTTTGATGAGAGTTGAAAATGGCAAATTTGATTGGTTAGGAGGGAGAGAAGACGAATTTGGTATATGGGAGGAACGGGGAAGACAGTAGGGATGTTTGTTGATTTGTAAAATAGATGTTTATGGGTAGTGTTGTGTTTTGTGGATACAGTAAGGGGTAAGGGAGGGGCCATGTAGGTTACCTGGTGGGGTGGGGGGGCGTACGATAGGAACGTACCTGTCTCACCTGGTTCCCATGTGCCCCCAGTGTGCATCATCTTACATTGCGTGCAC
The DNA here is from genome assembly GCF_964187855.1 of Myxine glutinosa. Taxonomy (NCBI): domain Eukaryota; kingdom Metazoa; phylum Chordata; class Myxini; order Myxiniformes; family Myxinidae; genus Myxine; species Myxine glutinosa. Next base: position 52,469,678 of record NC_136269.1, on the reverse strand, counting down.
TTTTGCGCCCTTACCACCTTACTCACTTGTCTGCTTCTTTTGTCTCCCACCTCCGAGGATCTGGCTTTGGGGTAGAGAGAGAGGAGAGAGAGGTGCTGGCTTCGCAGTTGTGGGCCTGCACTTTCGCTGTTTGCTGCCTGGATCGATACACCATATGGACCGCAATGTTTGTGGCCACCCACCATGGACCGCAGCTCTTTTGCGGCCAAGCACCACCCGTGGAAGGACCTATGGGTCAACGTGGCACCTATGCCATAGAGGTGAACCACTAACAGTTGGCCCCCTGAAGGCCACAATAAAGAAATGGACGCGGTTGGCGCCTTTCTTGATTTTTTAAAGAAGTAAGAAGGCCAAGTGCACCACACGAAGGCAAGACCAGCGGCAGAACATCGGCCGGCTGCGACACCACACAATGATTTATAGACACTTTATTGGTGCACCGGATGGTGCTGACTGTACATGAGGGGGTGGTGCTTTTCGTGCTGGAAAAGGGTGCTCTGCACGTTATTAAAGGCCGTAGGCCACAGAGCACTCGTGGGTTGGTGTATCGATGCTGGCATGCGTGCTCTCTCTATGCATAACATCTGCATGTGTTCCTCCAGAAACAGGTCCTGGATCGTAGTGTAAATATCAGCGTAGTCTTGTGTAAATAATGCTCCCTACCGGCTGTATGTTTAGTTTGAGGATTCTTTCCGGATTCGGTTATCCTGTGGGTGTGTTTCTGTGAGGAGAAGGGTGCAACGTCGCAGGGGGACATATTTACTCATTTGTGAATATCTGTAAAACTGTCGCACTCAGGGTAGAGTTAATAGTAGAGGGAACTACATTGCGTGCCACACTAAAGTAGGTAAAAATTTATCGGGTCGGGACGCCCCGAGGGTAGAGAAGGGTGCAATGTTGCGAATATGGAATTTGGCCTCCATATCCGCTTGTAAATATTCCCCTATTTCCCCAATACTCCCCAACTATCCCCAATCCCCCATTCCCTAGTCCCATTGTCTGTAAACAACACTCTGTAGAACCGACCTTCCCCTTTTTCCCCCATTAAATGTCGTGCCCAGGTCCACCGCATCTCACGTAGACAACTTTCGGACATCTTGCTAGTTATTCTTAGTCTATGTCAGTTAAGGACTCCTTTCCATTAATTCTGACTCTTCGTTGCACCAGAATGTGATTATATGGCACCAGTAGTGAGTTTAGGACCTTCCCATACCTCCTTCCATCTTCTTCCCCAAACAACAACAACAACAACAACTACAACAACAACTACAACCACGGCGCGCGGGGGGAGTGTGCGTCCTCCCACCAGCTCGGTTAGCCGCCATGACCATGCGCTCCACGGGGTTACCACGAAGGGGCTCCCTGTCAGCCCCTCGTCAAGGGCGGAGCCGGTAACCCCCCCGCATGCACCCAATGAGAAGCAACGAGCCGATTCCATCTGGGGCGGAGCTAACGAGCCGAGGGCGTGTCACTCCCCGCCGGATATACGCAGCGACTTACCGGATGTGAGGTCAGATGCGCCCCGAGCTTGAGAAGACAAGAGAGCCACCTCCGAGCGCTGAGAGACCTCCTGCATCTTTTGGGCCGCGCTATCCTGTCCCTGAGCACAAGGTGCACCTTGTGCTGGCCATCGAATACCCGCTTTCCTTGCCATCAATCCCCGTGTGAGTCAGTTTTGTCCTGTTTATCTGTGGTCTGTCGGGTTAATATAAGATTGTGTCTAAGTGCCTATCTTCCTTTGCTGTCCCTCTTGTAGTTGTAATCTAACCTTCCGAACGAATATAATCTCCTCCGGAGGTCTTGAGAACCGTATCCCTGGTGTCGTGTCATTTTAATCCCAGCCGTGTGTCCTTTTCCTTCATTGATCTGGCGTAGCGCGATTAGTCAACGTTCGGGTATAATCGGGTAACTTGTGCAGACGTGGTCATACCAAACCGCTCGGTAAATAACATCTAAGCCGCGTCTGTAACAATTGGTGTCGAGGAGTGGAATTCGGACCCGGGACTAAATTTATTAGGCCCAAATTTGTAGTAGAATCAATTCGGAGCGCGTTTCCCGCGCGAAATTATAACGGCGAAATTTGAATTTGTTATACGAAAATAAAAACCCGAATTTTGAAAGTCGCGCTATGGCAGACCAAGACAGCTGGGGTCCGGTAGTGGAGAGTGAGGCAGGGTCGGTCCAGGACCAAATTGAGGGACGCGAGGAGAGCGAAGCAGTGAGGGCGGCAGGGTCGCAAAATAGCGTTGTCACGCACGAGGTGGCCACGGCGTCCACGCCCGCGGCAGCGCCCCTGGTGGATTCGAACCTTTTCCTCCTGCAAATGAGGGCCCTTATGGAACAAATGGTGGGAATGAGGGCTGATAGTGAGCGGTTGGGAAACCAAATGGGGGTAATGGGGAACCGGATGGATGCTCAGAGTGAGCAATTGGGGGTAATGGGAAACCAAATGGGGGTAATGAGGGACGAAGCGAGGGGTACCGGTGAGGGGTTAGACAATAATTTTAAGGAGTTAGACAAGAAATTTGGGAAGTTAGACAATAATTTTGAGGGGTTAGACAATAATTTTAAGGAGTTAGACAAGAAATTTGGGAAGTTAGACAATAATTTTGAGGGGTTAGACAATAATTTTAAGGAGTTAGACAAGAAATTTGGGAAGTTAGACAATAATTTTGAGGGGTTAGACAACGGGATAAAAGAGGTGAGAAATGGGTTAATGGGGGTAGAAAACAGAATGGCCGCTCAAGAGAATCAAATGGAAGGGATGCAAAAAGGGTTAGAGGGGTTAGAAAACAGGATGGAAGGCAAATTGAGGGACATGAGGGACCAAGCGGAAAGGGAAGTTAACCAAATGGGTCAGCAGATAGAGGGGGTCAGAATGGGGGTAGAAACCAAACTGGATGCTCACAGGGAGGAAATGGAGCAGATGAGGGTGGCATCTGGGCAGGAGATGCAAGTGATGGGAGAGGAGATCAGAAGAGGGGTGAGTGAGGAGGTCGGAGGAGTGCGCGAGGAGGTGAGGCACTGTAAGGAGCACATGGAGAAGGAGGTGAGAAAGGGGACTGTAAAGTTACAAGGGGGCATAGAGGTCCTGACGCAGGAGGTGGAACAGCTGACGGAGGGACAAAAAGGACTAACGGAGCAGGTTCAATGGAACACTGCGGTATTTGGAGGTTTAAAAGCGACACAAAATGACCTAAAAAATGACTTGGTAGCGACGAAGAGGGAATGTCAGATGGTACGTGAGGGACTGACAACGAGGTTGGACGAGGTGATAGAGATAATGGAGACGAAGGACCAGCAGGTGAGGACGCACATGGAAACGGTCAAGGTAGCCTTAGAGGACGAGCTTGAGGAGACGTACCGGGGAATAAAAGAGGTGAAGCAGAAATTAGAAGAAGTGGAAGAAGGGGTGAGCTAAATTAAGAAGCGACGGAGAGAGGATAAGAAAGAAATAAAAGAGGAGGTAAAAGAATTGGTCCAAAGTCTGTGTTTGGATCGTGATGATGTGCTCATTAACCGGATGAGGGATTCGCAGGTGATGGAGGAGAAGCGAAGAGGAAGAGGACCCGGTGTAAGTGGTGACCAATATGGTCGTGCGTATGATGCGCCAGGTGATTTAATAAGCTTGGGGGTCGAGATGGACCCGGGTGTTCGTGAGAGGCCGTTGGTGAAGTGTGCGACAGGTCTGGTGTGCGAAAAAGGAGGTGTGCGAGAAAGTCCGACTCTGGGGTGTGTGAGGAAAAAGTGCGTGCCAAGGAGTGAGGGTGCTGGCGAGAGTGAGTCGGTCGTAGCGCGTGTGCGAGGGAGCACGTGGAAGCGTGGTGTGGTGAGTGTTACAGAGGGTGTAACGGGAGAGTGTGCGCGAGAAAGGTGTGTGACGGACAGGTGCATGAGGAAAGAGTGCGCTGTCAAAGGCAAGGAAGAATGCACACCTGTGGTGAGTGTTACAGAGGGTGTAACGGGAGAGTGTGCTCGAGAAAGGTGTGTGACGGACAGGTGCATGAGGAAAGAGTGCGCTGTCAAGAGTAAGGGTGAGTGCGCTGTCAAGAGTGGTGGTGAGAGGAGTAAGAGTGACACAGAGCGTGAGTTGGTTGTGACAGGTGAGAAAGGAAGCACACCTGGAATGGTAGAGCGTGAGTGGGAATGCACGCTGGAGTTGGTGGTGAGGCACGTGGTTGGGTGTGCGAATGAGAGCACACCTGGGATTGTCACAGAGGAGGTGACCGAGGAGGGGGCGCGAAGAGGTGTGTTGGTGAGGTGTGCTACCAACGAATGTGTGCCAAAGTGTTCGGTGGTCAGGTGTGTGACCAAGGCTGTGAGTGGAATGAGGGTACCTGGGTGTGTAAGGAAAGGTACGAGGAGCATGGGCACGGCTGGATGTGTGAGCAAGGAACGGGCTGCGGGGTGTAAGCGTCCAGGTGAAACCTCGACGGTAACCAGGTTAGAGGTTAGGTCGACTTTTAGCCGAAGCGGGCCCTCGGTGCGTGCCGGGCCTCGCTTTGAACGGCCGCGTCCGTGCTCCACTAGGCGGAGCTGGCAGCCCGATAGAAAGGGTCGTCATGGCGACCACTTTTTGGTGAGACGTGCCGGCAGGTCGAGAGCGGGACATTGGATGGCTCCGTGCCGAGATGGTGCGTGGGATCTCGGCACGGGTAAGCCCCCGTCCCTGCACCGAATGCCGGACGCATCCAGCCGCTGGCACAAAACAACCAGCATCCATTGCTTGGCTTTACGAAGCCGGGCTTTGGACGGGAATTGGCGCACCGAGAGGCAGTAGTGAGTAGACTGGGTGATGAGGTTCGTGTTTTGGACCCAAAATTAGAGAAAAACAAAATTTGATAATTGGCAAGGGATTGGCAGTAGTGATTGGCAGATGATGAGTAGGATTAGCCAAATTTTTGATTTGTTGAAATTTGATGTGCAAAATTGGTAGTGAGCGATGGGCCCGGTGGGTAAGCGGGGCATCCCTGCCACCCTTCCCATGTGGGGCAAAGGAGCAATAGATTATGGGGTGTATGGCAGTGAAAACTAGCCCGGGTGGGTTAGGTTATATTGTAGGGATCTAGAAGAGATTGACATTAGGTAACGTTAAGTTTAGTTAGTGACTGATACCTGTAGTGGGGACGCAGGTAGATTAGTGTGGATGATAATGACGAGGGAGCGCAATAGTTTAAAGGGACGACTGGGAAGCGCAAGTTTCAGAAGGGAGTAGTTAGCTGAGATGATGCCGTGTGTGTGAGAATTGAACAGGTGTGATTGCACAGGTGTGCAACTGGACAGGTGTGTGGAGCCGTGTATGAGTAGTGAGTGTTGTGGATCAGCGCGAATGCGCTTGGGGAGAGAAGGGTGCAGGTGGCACCAGGTGTGAGAGCACAGGTGTGCAAGTACAGGTGTGTGGAGAGAGTGGAGTAAGTGGTACGGAGTGGTGTGCATGGTGCGAAGGTGTGGATGGGGAAGAGTGGACCCCTTTCACGAGTACCCGGGGCGGGTAGTGTAAGTGTTAGGTAGAGGGTACAGGTAAATTGTGGTAGGATATTGGCATCTGTGGTGCGGTTGCAGAATGGTGTTGTGAATGGGTGCATTAGTGTTGTGGAAATGGCTGGGCGTGTAGCCTGTTAGTGTGTGTAGTTGGTTGGGCACTCCACCACTGTGAGGATGTCGGCCAGGTGAGGCCGCAGGTGGGCTCTGGGAGCCGGTAGTTGTGAGTGGGTGCCTGAGGATCCCGGGTGTGGATCGGGCAGCCCAGTGCCAGAGAGGGCACCGAGTGGGGAGAGCGCCAGAGGGCCTTCCCCAGGTAGTTAGGTTAGAGTAAGGAGCAGGTAAGCTCGGAGGCAACTGCAGTGGTGGAGGTGTGCAGGTGGGTAGACCCACTGGGAGAGGTACACGCCACAGCCCAGAAATTGTGCGAGGGCACCGGGAGATGAATCGGGGGAGTGAGACCCCAAATTGAAAGGCACCACAGTTTGGCCAATGGGAATTGGTTTTTAGAACCCATAGTGTAAGAGGGCCAATGGTTTGGCCGGAGAAAGACCCCGGGTAGTGTAAAGTTGTTAAAGTCATTTAGGAAATAGTTAGGATTGATGAACCTGTCGCACCATACGCAGCCACTTACCTGTGGTGATGATGATGACTCCACACCTGTGTTTTCTTTGTTTTGTTGCAGGAAATGAGATTGCTGTGGATTTGTGAGACGCATCACGACGTGGATGAGACATTGGGGTGATTCCATCTCTCCCTCCCTAGGAGGGACTGATGATGAATTGGAGATGGCAAATTTTGATGAGAGTTGAAAATGGCAAATTTGATTGGTTAGGAGGGAGAGAAGACGAATTTGGTATATGGGAGGAACGGGGAAGACAGTAGGGATGTTTGTTGATTTGTAAAATAGATGTTTATGGGTAGTGTTGTGTTTTGTGGATACAGTAAGGGGTAAGGGAGGGGCCATGTAGGTTACCTGGTGGGGTGGGGGGGCGTACGATAGGAACGTACCTGTCTCACCTGGTTCCCATGTGCCCCCAGTGTGCATCATCTTACATTGCGTGCACTTTTGCGCCCTTACCACCTTACTCACTTGTCTGCTTCTTTTGTCTCCCACCTCCGAGGATCTGGCTTTGGGGTAGAGAGAGAGGAGAGAGAGGTGCTGGCTTCGCAGTTGTGGGCCTGCACTTTCGCTGTTTGCTGCCTGGATCGATACACCATATGGACCGCAATGTTTGTGGCCACCCACCATGGACCGCAGCTCTTTTGCGGCCAAGCACCACCCGTGGAAGGACCTATGGGTCAACGTGGCACCTATGCCATAGAGGTGAACCACTAACAGTTGGCCCCCTGAAGGCCACAATAAAGAAATGGACGCGGTTGGCGCCTTTCTTGATTTTTTAAAGAAGTAAGAAGGCCAAGTGCACCACACGAAGGCAAGACCAGCGGCAGAACATCGGCCGGCTGCGACACCACACAATGATTTATAGACACTTTATTGGTGCACCGGATGGTGCTGACTGTACATGAGGGGGTGGTGCTTTTCGTGCTGGAAAAGGGTGCTCTGCACGTTATTAAAGGCCGTAGGCCACAGAGCACTCGTGGGTTGGTGTATCGATGCTGGCATGCGTGCTCTCTCTATGCATAACATCTGCATGTGTTCCTCCAGAAACAGGTCCTGGATCGTAGTGTAAATATCAGCGTAGTCTTGTGTAAATAATGCTCCCTACCGGCTGTATGTTTAGTTTGAGGATTCTTTCCGGATTCGGTTATCCTGTGGGTGTGTTTCTGTGAGGAGAAGGGTGCAACGTCGCAGGGGGACATATTTACTCATTTGTGAATATCTGTAAAACTGTCGCACTCAGGGTAGAGTTAATAGTAGAGGGAACTACATTGCGTGCCACACTAAAGTAGGTAAAAATTTATCGGGTCGGGACGCCCCGAGGGTAGAGAAGGGTGCAATGTTGCGAATATGGAATTTGGCCTCCATATCCGCTTGTAAATATTCCCCTATTTCCCCAATACTCCCCAACTATCCCCAATCCCCCATTCCCTAGTCCCATTGTCTGTAAACAACACTCTGTAGAACCGACCTTCCCCTTTTTCCCCCATTAAATGTCGTGCCCAGGTCCACCGCATCTCACGTAGACAACTTTCGGACATCTTGCTAGTTATTCTTAGTCTATGTCAGTTAAGGACTCCTTTCCATTAATTCTGACTCTTCGTTGCACCAGAATGTGATTATATGGCACCAGTAGTGAGTTTAGGACCTTCCCATACCTCCTTCCATCTTCTTCCCCAAACAACAACAACAACTACAGCTACAACTACAACCACGGCGCGCGGGGGGAGTGTGCGTCCTCCCACCAGCTCGGTTAGCCGCCATGACCATGCGCTCCACGGGGTTACCACGAAGGGGCTCCCTGTCAGCCCCTCGTCAAGGGCGGAGCCGGTAACCCCCCCGCATGCACCCAATGAGAAGCAACGAGCCGATTCCATCTGGGGCGGAGCTAACGAGCCGAGGGCGTGTCACTCCCCGCCGGATATACGCAGCGACTTACCGGATGTGAGGTCAGATGCGCCCCGAGCTTGAGAAGACAAGAGAGCCACCTCCGAGCGCTGAGAGACCTCCTGCATCTTTTGGGACGCGCTATCCTGTCCCTGAGCACAAGGTGCACCTTGTGCTGGCCATCGAATACCCGCTTTCCTTGCCATCAATCCCCGTGTGAGTCAGTTTTGTCCTGTTTATCTGTGGTCTGTCGGGTTAATATAAGATTGTGTCTAAGTGCCTATCTTCCTTTGCTGTCCCTCTTGTAGTTGTAATCTAACCTTCCGAACGAATATAATCTCCTCCGGAGGTCTTGAGAACCGTATCCCTGGTGTCGTGTCATTTTAATCCCAGCCGTGTGTCCTTTTCCTTCATTGATCTGGCGTAGCGCGATTAGTCAACGTTCGGGTATAATCGGGTAACTTGTGCAGACGTGGTCATACCAAACCGCTCGGTAAATAACATCTAAGCCGCGTCTGTAACAATATTAATGATTTGCCAAATGCCACTGACTATTTTAATTTTAAATTCTTTGCAGATGATTTTAATTTATTTCATACTTTCCCAAAGGGTCAAGCTGAAATAGATATGAGAGAAGTAAGTACACATATGGAAATGGTCACAACTTGGTGTGATGTAAATAAACTTACAATTAATTAATCTAAGAAATTATATGCTTATTAGAAGATGACGGTAAATTATTACAGTACATGGAATCCTCACAAATGCAGAAACCACAATAAGTGAGGTTGATGATACATCATTTGTTGGGTTGATTATAGGTAAGCACCTCACTTGGAAAAATCATATTGAGAAGGTTAATAAAAATGTATCTGGCAAAAAGTTGGTGTTTTATGTGAATTGCGAAACTTTGTCCCAAAACGCATTTTGATTTTAATTTATAAGACATTTATACTGTGTGTTGTTGTATACAGCCAAATATTACATATGGAATAGAAGTGTGGGGTAGTACCTATCTATCTATAATTCCAGTAATCTCTGTGTGTATGTATGTATGTATGTATGTATGTATGTATGTATGTATGTCTGTTTGTCTGTGACCGCTGTTTCTCGACAACTACCGGTCCGATATACTTTAAACTTGCCAGGTATATTGCTGGGGACCCGAGGATGTGCCTTTTCAAGGTTTCATATTAATCGGAGAAGTAGTTACCGAGCTATGTCCAAAAAACGATTCAACCAATCAGAGAGCAGCGAGCTATCACGTGTGCCGAACGTGGCGAACAGACTCTGCCTCGGACGGCACATTTGAGAGCGTATTCATTTATTTCACGTTGGCAAACTATGTTGGCGTTCAACTATGTTTTAAAACTAATTAAAACTAATTTGCGATTCATCGTAACTGCGATATGCGACCTTCCGGACAGTGAAGACTGCACTTCCGGCAGCCAATCACAGAACGCGTTGTTGCGTAGGCGTGGCCAATGTGAGAGCGAGCCGAGCCGAGCGCGTGCGCCATTACGGTTCGTAATTCGATTTCTTCCGGAGAAAATAATAATTTCTCGATTTCTTATGCGCATTATTTCTCCCAATTCAGTCAGAGCGAAGGGCGGAAGCGAAGAGCGTTGTTTTTTTTGTTTACGGGCGTACGGGCGTACGGGCGGGGTAGAGCGTACGGGTAGCGTTTTTTTTTTTTTTTGGCAAGGAACGGGCACCCACGTACGGGCATGCCCTAGTGAAACTAATTTGATGTGTGTCATGTTAACTCAGATGTTGCGTACAATTACATTTAATACAATTATGTCACAGTCAAAGTCTTTGTTTAAAGAATTGAATTTGTTGAATGTTTTTCAGTTGTTTAGACTGTCTGTAGCTTTATGTATGATTTGATAAGCAACAAACTTCCACACCCAATTGTTCAATATTGTTCTTTAGTACAACATAAATATCATACCAGACAAAAGGAAAGTGGAAAACCGTATGAACCAAAATGTCGCACGTCTCGGGAATTTTTCTATATCATACACAGGTAGTAATTTTTTGGAATTAATTACCATTAGATACGAGAAAGAAAACTTCGTGAAACTGCTTCCATAAAACTCTTACAGAGTACTTCATGCGAGATTAACTGTATGTTATTAAATTAAACCGATTAAAATGTTTAAATGTTGATCCAATTATGTTGATCCAATGTGCCATGTATGAACGTGTTATGTTGATCCAATGTGCTATGTATGAACGTATTATGTTGATCCAATGTGCCATGTCTGAACGTGTTATGTTGATCCAATGTGCCATGTATGAACGTGTTATGTTGATCCAATGTGCCATGTATGAACGTGTTATGTTGATCCAATGTGCCATATATGAACGTGTTATGTTGATCCAATGTGCCATGTATGAACGTGTTATGTTGATCCAATGTGCCATGTATGAACGTGTTATTTTGATCCAATGTGTCATGTATAAACGTGTTATGTCGATCCAATGTTCCATGTATGAACGTGTTATGTTGATCCAATGTGCCATGTATGAACGTGTTATGTTGATCCAATGTGCCATGTATGAACGTGTTATGTTGATCTAATGTGTCATATATGAACGTGTTATGTTGATCCAATGTGTCATGTATAAACGTGTTATGTTGATCTAATGTGTCATGTATGAATGTGTTATGTTGATCTAATGTGTCATGTATGAACGTGTTATGTTCATCCAATGTACCACGTATGGACGTGCAAACGCGTTGATCCAATGTGTCATGTATGAGCATGTTATGTTGATCTAATGTGTCATGTATGAACGTATTATGTTGATCCAATGTGCCATGTATGAACGTGTTATGTTGATCCAATGTGCCATGTATGAACGTGTTATGTTGATCCAATGTGCCATGTATGAACGTGTTATGTTGATCCAATGTGCCATGCATGAACGTGTTATGTTGATCCAATGTGCCATGTATGAATGTGTTATGTTGATCCAATTTGCCATGTATGAACATGTTATGTTGATCCAATGTGCCATGTATCAATGTGTTATGTTGATCCAATGTGCCATAAATGAACGTGTTATGTTGATCCAATGTGCCATGTATGAACGTGTTATATTGATCCAATGTGCCATATATGAACGTGTTATGTTGATCCAATGTGTCATGTATGAACGTGTTATGTTGATCCAATGTGCCATGTATGAACATGTTATGTTGATCCAATGTGCCATGTATGAACGTGTTATGTTGATCCAATGTGCCATATATGAACGTGTTATGTTGATCCAATGTGCCATGTATGAACGTGTTATATTGATCCAATGTGCCATGTATGAACGTGTTATGTTGATCCAATATGCCATGTATGAACGTGTTATGTTGATCCAATCTGCCATGTATGAACGTGTTATGTTGATCCAATGTGCCATGTATGAATGTGTCATGTTGATCCAATGTGCCATATATGAACGTGTTATGTTGATCCAATGTGCCATGTATGAATGTGTTATGTTGATCCAATGTGCCATGTATGAACGTGTTATGTGGATCCAATGTGTCATGTATGAACGTGTTATGTTGATCCAATGTGCCATGTATGAATGTGTTATGTTGATCCAATGTGCCATATATGAACGTGTTATGTTGATCCAATGTGCCATGTATGAACGTGTTATGTTGATCCAATGTGCCATGTATGAACGTGTTATGTTGATCCAATGTGCCATGTATGAACGTGTTATGTGGATCCAATGTGTTATGTATGAACGTGTTATGTTGATCCAATGTGTCATGCACGGACGTGTAAACGTTCCCGTGTTCAAACGGGTCTTCTTCCGTTTCCGGGTGTTACGTCATAGTGCAGAAGGCGTGGACGTGAAATGGGCCTGTATCCTGAGAGTTAATAAATGTACGACAATCATCATAGTCTGTCGAGTTACATTACACAATGCGTCAACCATTTCATCTTTACTTCCTTCACCAAGCGATACCGATAGTTCTCTCCGACACCATTAGTCTAGTAGGAAGACTAGGTCCCTCTGCACCCCCGGAGATATACTTCTAATCAGTGTTTCTAGATTGGAAAAAATGTGTAGAAAATGACTAGCTATGGCCCCAAGCTGAAAAAATGTCCCACATACCATTTTTATGCAAATTACTGCTGCAAATTTTATGCAAAATTATGCAAATTTTATGCAAATTTTTGATGAGGAGTAGAGTTGAGGGGTCTTTGAGGGCTTCATCGAGGTGCTCTCGGTTGCAAGACTGGGTCATTCTGAGAAGCACAGCAGGGTCAGAGATCATGATGTTCTCCTCCTCAGTGAATCTCTCCATCAACAGCCTCTCCATTGCCTCACACACTGTTTTGAGGCAAAAGAGGGACTTTGCGTAGGCCTTTCCACTGAGAACACCTTTGAGAGATCCACTTGTTACTAGTTGTGCCTTAAAGAGAATCTCTGCATATCCAGAACCACGCATCTTGTGTCCAGTGAGCATCCCGATGTAGTTCATGGATGTGTGGAAGGGTCCAATCGTTACTACATGACTAGCAAATTCATTTGGCCAGCGCCAGATGATGGGAAGGGCTTTCATGCAGACACCCAGATCAAATGTATTCAGGACCCATCTCTGACCCACCTCAGCAGTTGCTGCCTCGGAACGCTTCAGTAGCTCACGAACAACTGCGTTGTCTGTGATCGGTTGGTGGATAGGCGTGCAGTAGTCGACTGTTGATTTGCTGGGTGGGGGAGAACCAGTTGCAGAGGTGAAACCCCCTAGCCCAGGCACAGGCTGCAGGCCATTGCCATGCCATGCAGGCACCAGGCACAGACCGATCACAGACAACGCAGTTGTTCGTGAGCTACTGAAGCGTTCCGAGGCAGCAACTGCTGAGGTGGGTCAGAGATGGGTCCTGAATACATTTGATCTGGGTGTCTGCATGAAAGCCCTTCCCATCATCTGGCGCTGGCCAAATGAATTTGCTAGTCATGTAGTAACGATTGGACCCTTCCACACATCCATGAACTACATCGGGATGCTCACTGGACACAAGATGCGTGGTTCTGGATATGCAGAGATTCTCTTTGAGGCACAACTAGTAACAAGTGGATCTCTCAAAGGTGTTCTCAGTGGAAAGGCCTACGCAAAGTCCCTCTTTTGCCTCAAAACAGTGTGTGAGGCAATGGAGAGGCTGTTGATGGAGAGATTCACTGAGGAGGAGAACATCATGATCTCTGACCCTGCTGTGCTTCTCAGAATGACCCAGTCTTGCAACCGAGAGCACCTCGATGAAGCCCTCAAAGACCCCTCAACTCTACTCCTCATCAAAAATTTGCATAAAATTTGCATAATTTTGCATAAAATTTGCAGCAGTAATTTGCATAAAAATGGTATGTGGGACATTTTTTCAGCTTGGGGCCATAGCTAGTCATTTTCTACACATTTTTTCCAATCTAGAAACACTGATTAGAAGTATATCTCCGGGGGGTGCAGAGGGACCTAGTCTTCCTACTAGACTACATTGCCGACAGCTGTAATCGTCAATCACGCCTTTCTCTTCATATCATTCGTTAGGGTGTTGAAACGTTTCCTCCAAATGACCTTTATATGATCTTCTGCCGCCCGACATAACATATCCCGTTCGGTTGAGTTGGAGTAAAATTTACCTTTCTCCTTTTAGTGTGACTGACCACCGCCATTAGTTTTTCAAGCAGACAAGAAGGTGCAATGCATTGTGGGATACCATATGTCAATCAAAACTGGACCACGCCTTTTCCAGGCCTTATCCCGAGGATAACTATCCTTCCCGTATCCAGCCTTTGAACAACTGTGGATTCTCTGTCGGTGAGTTATCCTTAGGATAATAAATTTAAACGCAGGATAGCTCTTATGTAGGGGTTAAATTATCCGAGTCTCTAGCAGTCAGGAACTGTGATGAAACAATTGACTTGTGTCTCACTTTAAGTTTAACAGAGTATTCATGATAAACTAAAGTAAGTACCTGTACGAGGTAGTCATCTTGTTGGTCTACCTGTGTTTCATTTGGATATAAATATTTGAACACTTTATATCATTAATGGCGATCGAATTAATCAATCCACACGTGCCACAACGTCATCACGCCAGCAAAATACGTCACGACGCAATCACGTCAGTAAAACACGTCACGACGCAATCACGCAGCCAATAAACGTGCGATGAGAACCGGTAGAAAACAACGATATCCAGAAGTGATCACGGCAATATGATGTAGTATCGGCACACTTTATATGGCGATACGGCAGGTACGAGCATGACGACACCTGGCAGATGTATGCGCTTTCTCGTTCCATATGATTTCATTATTTTCTTGGGATTTATCTTTCTGATGTATCATATTCTCTTACACTTAGAGCGTCGGTGCTGCCGAATCAGTTTTTGGCAAGGGTTATACTGGATGGTTTGTCATTTCCTTCTCAGCAGTAGTTGGAGCAGTCGTTTGGAAATTTGGTAATGGTGCCGGCGATGGCTCGCCTACTCTTCACAAAGAACACCATGCGATCTTTAACGTCCACCTTTTTTTTTTTGAATACAGAATCGAGGCTCGTGAAAGAGCTAACATTTATTTCACAAACAAATCAACCAGACAAACAAAATATACAAAAAGAGGGAGTGGAAGACAAGATGGGGAGAGAAGGGGAAGCACGCAAACGCAACATTTGAGAGCAGGGAGAAGTGTGGGAGGGAGAGGGCTTGGGGGGAGGAGGCGTGGGAAGGGGGGGAGAGGTATAAAACACAAGGGGACCGAAATTAGCGGGGGTAGAAAAGATCAAGGTTTTGGATGGGGGAGGATAAGAGATGGTGGTGAACAGCTGTTTTAAAGACCTGGAGGGTGGAGTGGGATTGAAGAGAGTGAGGGAGTTTGTTCCAGAGGTGGGAGAAAAGAGGAGTGAAGGTGAGCAGAAAGTCTTGATTTTGGCAGTTTAACCATAAGAGGGTTGCAGGCAGATCTTGTGCGACCTGTAGGAATATTTGGGGGACAGAGCCCAGAGAGAGCTGGGGGGGCAAGGCCGGAGAGGAGTCGGTAGAAGACGGAAAGACCACCAACCTGCCTGCGGTGAGTGAGTGAAAGGCCCTTGGAGTTAGCTTCATCGCGGGAGATTCCAATGATTCTGAATAGACCACCTACTAAATACCGGAGACGGGACGCCCAGTTTAACATCCCTGGTACTCACATGGATGAATCACAAATCTGTGAAACACTGAGATGACAGCTTATAGCTAGACCGAGATTCAAACCCAGGCTAAGTAGTTTAGAGACCAGCGTGTGCATCTCTAGCAGTCTAGGCCATCCTGCCAGCCCACAGTTTCTTCTACATTATATAATTTCTCTTCCCATCACCTGCAGCTTTGCTGTGAAAGTCCAGGCTCCAGACATGAAAACGACTATTCATGTTTAAATCATGTGACACAGACCTGCACTTTTCTCATTCATTGGTACAATTTCCCATTTATCTGTGAAATTACTTCAAATTTATTTCAACTGCACTGCATATCATTTTCTTATCAGTATTGACATTATTTGGTTAGAATAATTTACATTAACCAGAGGATTACATTGTAAAATAAAAAAATCCCGATGCATTAAAGAAACGTTACATTTCATGTTACAATTTTAATAGCAGTGTGTTATCGTGTGATATGGCACAAGATGGGATAATTTACCGTCATAGACTGTCAATGTGTTCAACAGACTGATAACTAGGTATAAGTGTACGAAAGTGATGCCAAAAAGCATTGAGGCACTGATACTTTCCTACCTTGGCATTAGGGGCTGACATCACTCAAAACAGTGTGCAGTGGGTGTACTTGCGTAAGTGCACCTGTACACTTCTTTGGAAATGTCTCTGCATCACTTTGTGGATGCATCCAAGCCTTTCCTACGACAGATTCCCATCAAGATGGAGTAAATCTATCGACCACCTGCAATATAAATGTACAGTGTTGCAAAACGTCAGACCCTCGAGTATAGACCTCATGCTCTACCATGACCGCCAAGGTGGCATCTGTAGATGCTCTTTCTGTAAGTCCTTCCTCGTCCATGTCAGTTGCTTACATTCAGTTTAAGGGCATCAATCTGCAGTACCGTGGAGTACACTTCCTCGCCGTGGGTTTCTGCTGTTGCATTCTGTCATTCATTACTAAAGGCAATTAAATTTAACATAACGAGAGAAATTGTTATCTTTCAAAAGAAGTCTCAAGCAATGTGCCTGATCATCCCTCCCCACAGACAACTTTGTAGCCTCAACCTCCTCTACCAGACCACTGAAGGATCTCATTTCAACCCTTCATTTCAATCCCAAACTCCCCTGGACCCCGGTCTCATTCAGTAACATATTTATTGTTAGCCTTGTGCTGGGTCATGTGATATCGTGGTAAAGACACTGACTGCATTTACAGTACTAGGGCATGCCCGTACTATATATATATCTAAAATTATATCCCCCCCCCTCTATTTACATGAAATGGTTTGGTCCATTCGCAAAGCCAAAGCGAACGGCTTGCGAGTACGGTGACAATCCCCCCCCCTCTATTTACATGAAATGGTTTGGTCCAAAGCGAACGGCTTGCGAGTACGGTGACAATCCCCCCCCCCCCCCTCTATTTACATGAAATGGTTTGGTCCAAAGCGAACGGCTTGCGAGTACGGTGACAATCCCCCCCCTCTATTTACATGAAATGGTTTGGTCCAAAGCGAACGGCTTGCGGAGTTTGGTAAAGAAATCGCCATAGCTTGGTAACTACTTCTCCGATTAATATGAAACCTTGAAAAGGCACATCCTCGGGTCCCCAGCAATATACCTGGCAAGTTTCAAGTATATCGGACCGGTAGTTGTGGAGAAACAGTGGTCGCATACACACAGACACACACACAGACACACACACAGAGATTACTGGAATTATAGATAGACTAGGGCATGCCCGTACTATATATATATCTAAAATTATATCCCCCCCCTCTATTTACATGAAATGGTTTGGTCCATTCGCAAAGCCAAAGCGAACGGCTTGCGAGTACGGTGACAATCCCCCCCCCTCTATTTACATGAAATGGTTTGGTCCAAAGCGAACGGCTTGCGAGTACGGTGACAATCCCCCCCCACCCCCCCCCTCTATTTACATGAAATGGTTTGGTCCAAAGCGAACGGCTTGCGAGTACGGTGACAATCCCCCCCCCCCCCTCTATTTACATGAAATGGTTTGGTCCAAAGCGAACGGCTTGCGGAGTTTGGTAAAGAAATCGCCATAGCGTGCACAAACGCGCAGGAAAGCGAAAGAATCGCAAATTAGTTTTAATTAGTTTTAAAACATAGTTTAACGCCAACATAGCGGCAACATAGTTTGCCAACGTGAAATAAATGAATACGCTCTCAAATGTGCCGTCCGAGGCAGAGTCTGTTCGCCACGTTCGGCACACGTGATAGCTCGCTGCTCTCTGATTGGTTGAATCGTTTTTTGGACATAGCTCGGTAACTACTTGTCCGATTAATATGAAACCTTGAAAAGGCACATCCTCGGGTCCCCAGCAATATACCTGGCAAGTTTCAAGTATATCGGACCGGTAGTTGTCGAGAAACAGCGGTCGCATACACACAGACACACACACACACAGAGATTACTGGAATTATAGATAGACTAGGGCATGCCCGTACGTGGGTGCCCGTTCCTTGCCAAAAAAAAAAAAAAACGCTACCCGTACGCTCTACCCCGGCCGTACGCCTGTAAACAAAAAAAACAACGCTCTTCGCTTCCGCCCTTCGCTCTGACTGAATTGGGAGAAATAATGCGCATAAGAAATCGAGAAATTATAGAATTCTCCGGAAGAAATCGAATTACGAACCGTAATGGCGCACGCGCTGGGCTCGGCTCGCTCTCACAACCGCAACAACACGTTCTGTGATTGGCTGCTGGAAGTGCAGTCTTCACTGTCCGGAAGGTCACAAATCGCAGTTACGATGAATCGCAAATTAGTTTTAATTAGTTTTAAAACATAGTTTAACGGCAACATAGTTTTCCAACGTGAAATAAATGAATACGCTCTCAAATGTGCCGTCCGAGGCAGAGTCTGTTCGCCACGTTCGGCACACGTGATAGCTCGCTGCTCTCTGATTGGTTGAATCGTTTTTTGGACATAGCTCGGTAACTACTTCTCCGATTAATATGAAACCTTGAAAAGGCACATCCTCGGGTCCCCAGCAATATACCTGGCAAGTTTCAAGTATATCGGACCGGTAGTTGTCGAGAAACAGCGGTCACAGACAAACATACATACATACATACATACAAACATACAAACATACAAACATACAAACATACACACAGAGATTACTGGAATTATAGATAGATGATAGCTTCTGGCACCTGCAGCCTGTGGTACCATTAGTGTGGCAACTTAGCATAACAATTGTGCATTTTGTGAGGAAAGCACCAAATTTGGCACACTAGTAGACTATCATATTATGAAAAGATCTGGATATTGGGCCATCTCAGATTCAGAGATTTGATTTTTGCAAGATTTCGATTCGATTGGGATCGAAGACAACACCTTCTTCGTCTTCTCTACAGTGAAGTTGCCAGCCCTGAATTATCTGGCTACATCTGGGTGCTTCATTGGGAGTGCAACCATGTCCCTCAGGTGAACAGGGACCCACCTGGCATAGTGTGTGTGGTCTAAGGCATGGAACCATGGGACCAGTTCCGTCAGGGCATCAAGGTACATCGTGAATGAAGCCTGCCGCAGAGAACGCACGTAGACCAGTACCAACATCTCTAGTTCCAGCACAGTTGCCCAGTACTGAAAGTTGGGAATGTCTTCTCCTCTCTGGTGATACCAGTCTTCAAACTCAGGCAGGTCTTCTGCATCATCAGCATATGTCCTACAGTGGCGTTCATACGCACGGTGTTGCAGGATGTGCAGTGCCGCTGCAGTGATTTGATGAGCTCTTCTTGTGCGGGTGACGTGGGCAGCTCGCAGGAAGGAGTCGGTCGTCCCTGGCGTTGCAATCTCAGCTTGCAAATCTGCAAAATCTGCAAATCTTGCAAAAATCAAATCTCTGAATCTGAGATGGCCCAATATCCAGATCTTTTCATAATATGATAGTCTACTAGTCTGCCAAATTCGGTGCTTTCCTCACAAAATGCACAATTGTTATGCTATATTTAGCTTAGCTGCCAGACTACATGGTACATAGGCCTACCATGAAATTTTGAGACTTTTCAAAAGCACAGCTATCCAATTTTGTGACATATTATAGATGTGAGCTGCATGAGTGGCAATAAGTCAGTACAGGACATACAAGGGGCGATGAGATATTTAATTTTAATAACTGAGTTGCAGTCCAAAAGTTATATTGTGTTGTGATATTGTGTTGTTGTTGTTGTTGTTGTTGACATTGCAACGTCGACAATAAACGGTATATGTGATGGCCACGACAAAATCAGTTGGAAATCCAAACATATTAAACATGTATACTGTACATTTCTAAATCTGTATTAAATAATCTTTAAATGATACAAAATCGATAAATAAATACGACGACGACTGTCTGTCCTGATTTTTGTCTTATTCCTCACCATTTTGCACATCGTCACCAAACTTTCTAGGCATTGTTAACAATGTCTTACAATTATCCTTACAGCATCTACATTTATTTTCAACCTTTATCCCATTTGGCCCAGTCAACAGTAAACTTTTATCAAAGTGTTTGCCATGCTGGATGACATCATGACATCCCAGTGGGTTCTGTCACAGGATTATCGTGGTATTGTAGTCTCCATTTATTCTATTCGTCATGGGATTGTTATTGCCATTGTTGTTCTGTGACCCTCCTGTCCTATCAATTGCCATCCCATCCCATTACTCATCTTTGACAGCTATGTCTGCTAGTATAATAACATATTGTTGCTGTTCCTGAAACTGGCACCGAAGGAAATTGCATTCAACATACAGGTCCCGTAATTAGTTATTTCCATAGCATAAGGCCAGAGTGGTTTGTTCCCTTTGTATAATGTTTTGGGGAGGGTTAGAGAGGTCCCCCTCCCCAACTGCCCCCCCCCCCCCCCCCCCACCCACCAACCCCTCTCTTCTCCATTTCCTAGGGATAAATAGAAATTCCATACAAGCTTTGTGTGACGTGCATTGTGTAATGTGGGGCACTAACTAGGATATTGCGCCAAAAGCCTATTTGAATCATGCGCCAAGACCAAACTGTCACCTTGCTTTACCCCCCTATAATATTCCTTTAGAAGACACAATATGTGCACAACACTTATCTATTAGTACACATTTTATTCTCCCTTATAACCCCTCTCCTTAGCGATTGGGTCGAGGAGGCATGACAGCCCCTGCCTGGTGAGCCAAGAGGCTGATAACCCTCGTCCTTTCTCTTTCTTTGCTTATCAGTTATCACCCTTCCGTGGATGTCTGATCGGGCACCCATATGTTGTGTATAGCTGGTAGGTAAGGCATATGGTTAAGTTCTGCATCTTGCCTGTATTCTTTACTGTACTCACTTGCACTCTTCATTGCTTCTGACTCCCCCCCCCCCCCCCCCCGACCTTGCACAATTGATTCATTTTACCATTTTTGATTCACCTTTATTTCCCTTTTCTGTATATTAAAGTCCATGATTTCCCTTCCCTTCTGCCCCCCCCCCTCCCCCCCAACCTCTTCCTTGCGCATGATCCTGCATTTTTTTTGGTTTGTTTTTGTACACAGAATCGAGGCTCGTGAAGGAGGTAACATTTATCACAAAAACAAATTAGAGACAAACAAGCAAAGCATATAAAAAGGGGAGCGGGAGACAAGATGGGGAGGGAAGGGGAAGCACACAAACACAACATTTGAGAGCAGGGACATCGGGAATGTGTGGGAGGGAGAGGGATTGGGGGAAGGGTGGGTGGGAGAAGTATAAACACAAGTACACCAAGGACTTCCAGGAAAGGAGTTGGTATTTCAAAAAAGTGGATTTTGGGTGAAATTAGCGGGGGTAGAAAAGATCAAGGTTTTGGATGGGGGAAGATAAGAGATGGTGGTGAACAGCTGTTTGAAAGACCTGGAGGGTGGAGTGGGATTGAAGAGAGTGAGGGAGTTTGTTCCAGAGGTGGGAGAAAGGAAGAATGAAGGAGTGAAGGTGAGCAGAGAGTCTTGATTTTGGCAGTTTCACCATAAGAGGGTTGCAGGCAGATCTTGTGTGACCTGTAGGAATATTTGGGGGACAGAGCCCAGAGAGAGCTGGGGGAGCAAGGCCGGAGAGGAGTCGGTAGAAGACAGAAAGACCACCAACCTGCCTGCGGTGAGTAAGTGAAAGGCCCTCGGAGGTAGCTTCATCACGGGAGATTCCAATGATTCTGAACGCTTTGGTTTCAACAGCTTGAAGACAAGCTAGGTGTGAGGCAGGAGCACCAGCCCAGAGGGGAAACAGTATTCCATTGAGCTGCGGATGAAAGCATTATAAGTGGTGAGGAGCTCAGGTGTGCCAAGGAAGGACTTCGCACGACGGAGGATGCCCAGTCGGCGACTGGCTTTGGAGGCCAGATTTGAAATGTGGTTTTCCCAGGAAAGATCATGGCAGATAGTGAGACCCAAAAGCTTGAGTGACAGAACTTCTTGGAGAGGATTATTCAGAAAGTGGATGGGAGGGTTGTCCATTCGGTCTTTTCGGAGAGACATCGTAAGAGTGTGAGTTTTGTCAGGATTGAAAGACATGTTCCACTTGTTTGCCCAGTCTGTGATTTTGTCCATTTCTGCAGAGAGCGAGGAGGCTGCAGACTGCCGATCTGAGGGATGAGGAATGGAGCGGCAGAGAGTGGAGTCATCAGCCAAGAGATAGAGAGGATTTTCAAGAGAGTCGGAGAGATCATTGATGAAGACAAGAAAAAGCACAGGACCCAGAACACTGCCTTGGGGAACTCCAGCCTGAACAGGAAGAGGAGATGAGAGAAACCCATTCAGGGCCACACGTTGACTACGACTAGAGAGGAAGTCTGCCAGCCATGCGTGGAGATTTCCATGGATACCAAAGGACGAGAGTTTGGTGAGCAGAGCAGGGTGCCAGACGGTATTGAAGGCACGTGATATGTCAAGGGAGACAGCTCTAATTTCCTGTTTGGAATTGAGGACCTCCATCCATTGTTGAGACAGCAGAAGCAGCATGTCCAGAGCAGAATGACCAGGTCTGAAACCAAATTGATGATCAGAGATCAAGCCATTGGAGAAGAGGAAAGATTTCATATCCGAAGCAATGATGGATTCCATGACTTTGCTGATAATTGGGAGAAGGCTGATTGGTCTGTAGTTGCTAGGATCTGTTTTTGCACCTTTTTTGTGTAAAGAGGTGATATTGGCTGATTTCCAAGCAGATGGCAGATGACCTTGAGAAGATGACCATTACACGATTGTTTTTTGTAAATAATAAATCCCCTCTTGTTGAATTCTCTTTTGATCTTTCTGTGTCTGTCCTTTCCTCCATTGGTTCAGCACTGTCCGCACCTAGGTTTGGTCTGGTAGGTTATAATTCCACAATTGATTCATTGGCTCTTGTCTAAGTCCGGTATGCACTAGTGGTTGCTCAGCCACCGTAATTAAGATCTACTTAAGATACGATTAGTGCATAACCAAGGGTCCCCCGATGAGGAGACCATGTGACCTCCAGTTAAACGGGAAATTAGACGGAGGACACTGGACCACATGGTTGACTAATTGGCATTCGCGGTTGATTAACAACTCACCGTGACACTAAGTTATTCGTCGTGCTTGGTGGCTTCAAGCACGGTGAGTCCGAGGGGAACGGAGGATCCCCCCTTGTAGTAGACCTGAAACCCATAGCTGTAACAATATAATAGTCAAAACATTAATAATAAATACAAAACTAAAATATCTTGGTTGGATAAGTGTCCACCCCCCTTATAATAGTAATTGTAAATTTGCACAGGTGTAACCAATCACCTTCAGACTCACACGCAAAGTTAACGGGCCTCCACCTGTGTTACATTGTAGTGATTCTGATTATTTCAGAATAAAATCAGCTGTTCCTGAAGGTTTCCTCTGCTGGGTAGTGCATTTCACAGCAAAGAATCAACCATGGGCTCGATGCAGCTTTCAAAAGATCTCCAGGATAAAGTTGTGGAAAGGAACAGATCAGGGGATGGTTATAAAAAAATTTAAAAGGCCTTCAACATCCCTTGGAGCACCAGTCAAGAAAATAATTAAGAAGTGGAAGGTGTGTGGTACCACCAAGACCCTGCCTAGATCAGGCCGTCCCTCCAAACTAGATGATCAAGCAAGGAGGAGACTGATCAGAGAGGCCACTGCTACAGGCCCTTATGGCAAAGACTGGTCATTGTGTGCATGTGACAACAATATCCTAAGTACTCCGCAAGTCTGGCCTGTATGGTAGGGTGGCAAGAATGAAGCCATTACTCAAAAAAGCCTACCTTGAGTCCCGTTTGAGATATGCAAAAAAAACATTCCGGAGATTCTGAAGCCATGTGGCAAAACGTTTTGTGCTCTTCGGCCTAAATGCAAAACGTTTTGTTTAGTGCAAACCCAACACAGCACATCACTCAAAGAACACCATCCCTACTGTGAAGCATTGTGGTGGCAGCATCATGCTGTGGGGATGTTTCTTATCAGCAGAAACTGGGGCACTTGCCAGGATAGAAGAGAAAATGGATGGAGTAAAATACAGAAAAATCCAAGAGGAAAAGCTGCTGCCCTCCGCAAGTAAGCTGAAATTGGGACTGAAGTTCACCTTTCAGCTTGACAACTACCCGAAGCACACAACCAAAGCTACACTGGAGTGGCTAAAGAACAAAAAGACAAATGTCTCTGAATGGCCGAGTCAGAGCTTCAACCTAAATCCAATCGAAAATCTGTGGCATTACTTGAAGATTGGTGTCCATAAATGCTCCCCACACAACTTGACTGATCGTAAAGAGTTTTTTTTTTACAGGATGGGCAAACATTTCCCAATCACGGTGTCCAAAGTTGATAGAGACCTATCCCAACAGACTCACAGCTGTACTTCCTGTCAAAGGTGCTTCCACCAAGTATTAACTCAGGGTACACTCAGGGTACAAGTACACTTATCCACCCAAGATATTCTAGTTTTGTATTTTTTTAAAAATTTCTGAAATTTGCAGAATTGGCTTTTCACTTGGAAGTTGTGGGTTATGATATGTAAATACAGGTGGAAAAAGACTGGTTTAATTCATTTTAATTCCAGGCTAAAAGACAACAAAAGGTGAAAAAATTGAAAGACTTTCTATGGGCACTGTGTACAGGGAGTTGTCAGGGAGGTGATACAGGGTGTCTCAAAATACATGGAACCCATGTCACTGCTAATAATTCTGCCAATATTAATGTTCTTGTTCTTTTTTTTTCAGATTTGAAGAGAGGAGACCATAACAACTAATAATTATCAATCAAAATGCCTTGGACAAAGGAGGAAAAAATATTTTGCGTCACTACTTATTTGGAGACGAAATCATTCAAAACCGTGCAAACAAAATTTCGCAGGAAGTTCAACTTCAACAACTATCCCCAGAAAAACCAAATTTATCGTTGGGCACACAAATTTCAAGCCACTGCATCAGTAAACAACCTCAACAAGAAGGCAGAAACACCCAGTTCTGGCACGAAGCTGACTGCAAGATCTCCTGACAATGTGAATGCGGTGAGACATTCTGTCGGAAGGAGCCCGAAAAAGTCCATCCGAAGACGTAGCCAAGAGCTGGGTCTTTCACGTGCGTCAGTGCAATGAATCTTGATCAAGGATCTTCAGCTGTACCCATACCAGATCCAGATCAAGCATAAACTCACACCAGCTGACATGGCAAAACGTGTTGTGATGTGCCGGTGGTTCGAGAACAAGATCGAAGAGGATCCTGACTTTCTTGATGATGTTTGGTTCAGCGACGAAGCACACTTCTTGCTCTGTGGGCATGTCAATAGCAAGAACAATGTGTTCTGGGGCACACAAGCCCCAGGCGAGGTGCTATAGAGGAGCTTGCACTCTGTGAAATGCACGGCCTGGGTGGCCATCTCAAAACATGGCATAATCGGACCGTTTTGGTTTGAAGACGCAGACGAGGAGGCAGTCACTGTCACAAAGGAGCGTTACATTGTGGTGCTCAACAAGTTCTGGAGGGGACTTGGGAGACGTCGTGGCGTGAATCGAGATGTGCAATGGTTCCAACAAGATGGGGCAACTCCACATACAGCCAACATCACGATGGAGTGGCTGGACCACCGATTCCCTGATCGGCTGATCAGCAGGCGCCGCGAACCTGAGTGGTCTCCGCATTCACCAGATCTGAACCCCCCAGGTTTTTATCTCTGGGGGTTCTTGAAGGACCACGTGTATGAGAATCGTCCTCAATCCATTTCTGAACTGAAAGTGGCCATCACCCAGAAGATTCGTGCCATCAGGAAGGAAGAGTGTGTCAGGGTGATTGACAACTTCGCTCGTCGGCTTCAAGTGTGTCTAAGGCGCAAAGGCGGTCATTTGGAACATGTGCTCTAATAAATGTATCCTTTGAGCTAGAGACCTCAAATCTTCAGTTTTTTAATTGTTATCATATCAGCTTCCAGGAAATGTAATCTTTTTGGAGTTTCTTGTCTGAGTAATAAATTATTATCATGTTAATGGGTTCCATCTATTTTGAGACACCCTATACCTAGAAATTGAGCGTTCAGAATAAGAGTCTAGTCGAGTTTGCCGACTTCTCCAAAAGTTCATCTTAACAATGAGAAATCTAATGTGGACATTATAGTCTAAGATTTTGCAGATCTATAAGTGATGTACAAACTGTAATGTAACTGAACTGGACATATAATAAGAAAGGGCAATGACTCAACAGCAATAATTACAAATGTGCTTGCACTAATTACAAATAGTGACTTGCACCAAGAGCAGGCCCCGGAAAAGGAAAAGCAGGTAAAAAATCAGATGTAGACTTGAAATTGAAAAATTTGCTGGAGCACAATGACCTCAGATTTCATTGAATAGAGCACAATGGACTATGTTGATCCGGATCTTCACCAAAATCTAATCATTTTGTCCTTGTCACATACCCAACCTCTCCACCAAATTTCGTCTGAATCCGTCCACATCTCGACGCAGATTAAAAATACCCGTCATCCTGGTGTTCACAGGTAGAGCAAAGTCATCCATTTGTGTGCCTTCCATCTGATGTACAGTAAAGTTAGAATCCCGTCTGCCCACATCGACATTAGTTGGTGGATCCCCAGCACTATGAACAAATTACAAATTCCTGCTCTAAACTTCACGGGGAATTGCATCAATGGCACAGCAGCAACACCAGCAAATGATGCTACCCACAGCCATGTGCGACATACGCAAGAAGAAAAATGCGCAAAGGCCTCTCCATAGGCACATTCAGAAGTCATTTAAATGTCTGGATGATATACTTTTAAGCTTTATATGAGCCTTCACTGATGTATATTTAAAAAGTACAAAAAGATTCCACTCCCACTTCCCCCAGCAGTACCCCTTCACCCCAAAATCTTGCTTCCATCCCAATGGTTGTGCTTAAAATGAATGCATCGTTCATTTGTTCATTGATTCTGCTTTAGTTGAATCTGCTCATTATGTTGGGCCTGCATCTGCCTCGGAAGTCTGCCAAGGACCAGATGCCTCATTATCTACTTTTTGCGCTCCTTCATATGTGTTTATTTATTTATTCTTCCTTTATACAACATTTATTGCCCTTTGTGTTTTCATGAGACACGTGTCATTATCTTTCAGGCCACAGCAGCACAATAATTTGTGTATATTGACGTATATATGCACAGCATTCACATTATGGTCACGTAGCACGTCACAAAGAAGCAAGATATACAGTTACAAAAAAAAAAAAGTGCCAAGGGGAAGTCAGTTCTATTCCAATTTCGATTTCGGACAGCCACGTCGGAAGGAGGACAAAGAACCTTTATATAAATAAATGTCGCAGGCCGGACCGTTTGATGACACGGAGCCTGTTCTCCCTGATTTACAGGGCTTTCTCATGTTACAGCGAAAGCAATTTGGAGTTTTATTGTGGAATGCCACTCCCGAGGAACCTTGGATGTTCGATTGATGGTTCACGGCAACTCTGCACCAACAGTAAGGATTGGAGGCCATTGCAATAATTTTTGAGACATCCATAACAGTTTAGCTTTTTAATTAATGCTCCTTGGTCTCCTCTTTCCCTCGATATTGTTCTCCTTCTATCTGTGTCTCCCAATTATAAACAAACGCCATTGTTCTGGCCTCTTTTACAGCAGATTTCCACTGCATAAGACAACTAAAATGACGATGTACTCGGTCGTTTGTATTCAGCACGTGGCTGTGGCTTTGCATCACATCTTGCAGGGGTGCAGTGATGCTGCTGATGCAGTGCCCCCTGTAGGTTGGATCAGGAATTTGAAATGGGTTCATCTTGGCTTGCCTACACTTCATTAACGACACCGTGAGATCTTTAACATACACGAACTAATGCTGGCAGCAGGAGCGCCCAGCACGCAACTGATGGCACACATATCGATGCGCATCGCCCTCCCTGCGAAACACCAGGGTGACCGTTTATAGCTGTGCTGGGTTCAGAACCCAGGCTCGAGGGGGCAGAGGTGAGTATTAGATATAGTGAGAGCTATCCTCCATTCAGACACGAGGCCAAGGATACTGTGGGGTAATGTTCAACATGTCCAGTCAATCTTTGCAGCAAACTTTACCTCAGGCATTTTGTGCTGATCATGATAGTTTACTGAAAAATTACACCTTAGTTGTGATAAAATTAATGCTTTTCATAAAAGAGATCGCAAATAGCATTTTAAATATAAACAGATAGGATGGTTTATTGATGAAGGATGGCTACAAAATAATGTGATGATCATAAATCGATAGCGGATGGATTGTGCACAAAAATTGAGAAAACAAATTTCGTTGGGTTCGTGTGTGTGCGTCCTTCTTTTGTCTATCAATATGATTTTTGTGCATTACATGGCATCCTTGTTTGGTCTATCAATATGATTTTTTGTGCACAACTTGGCATCCTTGTTTGGTCTATCAATATGATTTTTTGTGCATTACATGGCATCCTTGTTTGGTCTATCAATATGATTTTTTGCGCATTACATGGCATCCTTCTTTTGTCTATCAACATGATTTTTTGTGCATTACATGGCATCCTTCCTTTATCTTTCAATATGATTTTTTGTGCATTACATGGCATCCTTCCTTTGTCTATCAATATGATTTTTTGTGCATTACATGGCATCCTTCCTTTATCTTTCAATATGATTTTTTGTGCATTACATGGCATCCTTCCTTTGTCTATTGTTACGTGCTCCTCCCCAAACCCCGGTCACGGTGTACCTCCGAGCCCCGAGAGGAGTCACGGCAGAAAGATGTGTTATTAGTCCCCTACCGGTGTACACCAGAGGGGACTATAGGTTTGCACGCCGTCCCTCCGTCCGTCAGCCCGTCAGTCTGTCAGTCCGTCAGTCCGTCACGCAAAGAACAGTTTTCCGGACTTTTTTCGAAACGCTTAACTCTAATGATTTCAAACTTGGCACATGGTTTCCTCATGATAAGTTACAGATCAAGTTCGAACTTCGCGACGTTTCGATCATTTTTGACAAAGTTATGGCACTTTGAACTTTGGGAGTTCTGATAATTCTGATGATCCTTAACTCAGTGCCATTTAAAGTTTTAATTTCCTTTAAAAACCATTTTCTCTGCAATAATTGGACCGATTCAGATCAAATTTTCACGGTAGGGGGGACTCGGTCTGTAGAATATTATACTGGTAATTATAACGTCACAGGTCACGTGGTTCGGCCGCCATATTGTTTTTCGTGAAAACACGAAAACCCCTTTTTCTCTGCAACGGCTGAACAGATCGAGGCCAAACATTGCAGGCAGAATCGCATACCCATGACGAACAAAAAAAGTCAGTGAGCATGACGTCATGCGTCACATGGTTTCAGAGTTATGACGTTTTTAAGCATGAACCTTTAAAACCGAGCTCTTCCCTCATTTTTGATCCAATCGAGGGGAAACTTCACAGATCTGTTCAGCATGTCGATCTACTAAAATGTCCTTTTGGAATTTGCGATAGGGCACGTGGTTTGGCAGATATCGTTAATTAAACGAAAATATTTTTAAAATGGATATCTCTTGTTTATTCTGGAGTTCTCCTGAAGCCGCACCACGCGCCCTCAGCCTCGTCTCGTGGACGTCAAAAGCGCAACACAGTGCGCGCTTTCGGGAGGGGCGGAGCCAAGCCGAGCAACATATATATACACATCGATCAATGATCGTGAACCGGAAAATATAATAAATTCCTGATATTTAGCGACTCGAAAGGTTCTTTATCAACAACTTATTTTGTCGTGCTTCTGCTGACCTGTCTGCAAGGTGTATAAATCGAAGTCCCGAGTGCGAATCACAGGTGAGCCCGTCCTGAGGTAATTAGCGATTGTAAACGATTCAGAACCTGTGGGTAAATAACCCTTGGTAATTTCCCCAACAGTTTTCTGGACGACAGACTGCCGGTAGGGGACATGTATTGCAGCGCAATACTCAGAATGCTTGTTTTTTTGTGCATTACATGACATCCTTCTTTTGTCTATCAATATGATTTTTTGTGCATTACAAAATGGCATCCTTCTTTTGCCATCATGGCATCCTTCTTTTGTCTATCAATATGATTTTTTGTGCATTACATGGCGTCCTTCTTTTGTCTATCAATATGATTTTTTGTGCATTTCATGGCATCCTTCTTTTGTCTGTCAATATGATTTTTTGTGCATTACATGGCATTACATTACATTTGTGCATTACATTTCAGTCAACGGAGCATCTTCTCTTCTAGACTTGGTTATGACTAACTTCCCTGCAAATGCCTGCTGCTCTTCTTCTGCTCCAATCGGCTCATCTGATCATATGCTTGTTAAAGTGGACATCTCTCTGACCATTCTCAGAGAGCCTCCTCAGTGTCGATGAGTCTGGCATTTCACTCAGGCTGACTGGCACGGTTTTCAAGCAGCCATCAATCATCTGGACTGGCCTCCCATCTCTACTGCCTCTGACATCAACTCATCCTGGAAATTCTTCCAAAGTAAATTGCTCTCTCTCATGCACAGATTTATCCCATCTCGTCTTCAGTTGTCATACCCTTCCTCCCGTCCAAGGTACACGGAATCTTGTGGTGAGGCAGTTGCCCAGAAACAACTTGCCTTCGCCTTCTGGAAAGCAAATCCAACGGAAGGAAATCTCATTTCCTTTCACAAAGCCCAAAACAAGTGTGTGTCCACCCTCAGGAGAGCAAGGAAACAATATATCTCCTCTTTCAAGACCGAACTCTCAAACCTGCCTCGCTCTCCCAAATCCTGGTGGCGTCTGGTCAAATCTGTTTCTGGTGTTTGTTCCAGCTCCATCCACTCCCTTACCTCAACCGGCTACACAGCTGACTCCGCATGTGGAAAAGCTGAATGCCTCAACTCTGTGTTTGCCTCTAAATCTTGTGTCCCAAACCCATCCCTCTCTGTACCCACCGTACACAGTCGTACCCAGCTGCTCGTGGACTCTGTGTCCTTTTCTCCTGACAAGGTGGAGAAGCTTCTGTCAATCCTCGACTCTGCAACTGGACCAAACGGCATCAGCCCATGGGTCCTAAAATCCTGCTCTGCCACTCTTTCTCTCCCTCTCTGTTCTCTTCACCCTCTCTTTTGCTCAAGGTCATCTGCCATCAGCTTGGAAATCAAACAACATCACCGCTTTGCACAAAAAAGGTGCAAAAACAGATCCTAGCAACTACAGACCAATCAGCCTTCTCCCAATTATCAGCAAAGTCATGGAATCCATCATTGCTTCGGATATCAAATCTTTCCTCTTCTCCAATGGCTTGATCTCTGATCATCAATTTGGTTTCAGTCCAGGTCACTCTACTCTGGACATGCTGCTTCTGCTGTCTCAACAATGGATGGAGGTCCTCAATGCCAAACAGGAAATTAGAGCTGGCTCCCTTGACATATCACGTGCCTTCGATAAGGTCTGGCACCTCGCTCTGCTCACCAAACTCTCCTCCTATGGTATCCATGGAAATCTCCACGCATGGCTTGCGGACTTCCTCTCTTGTCGTAGTCAACGTGTGGCCCTGAATGGGTTTCTCTCATCTCCCCTTCCTGTTCAGGCTGGAGTTCCCCAAGGCAGTGTTCTGGGCCCTGTGCTTTTTCTGGTCTTCATCAATGATCTCTCTGACTCTCTTGAAAATCCTCTCTATCTCTTTGCTGATGACTCCACTCTCTGCCGCTCCATTCCTCATCCCTCAGATCGGCAGTCTGCAGCCTCCTCACTCTCTGCAGACCTGGACAAAATCACAGACTGGTCAAACAAGTGGAACATGTCTTTCTATCCTGACAAATCTCACAGTCTTACTATGTCTCTCCGAAAAGACCGTCTCGACAACCCTCCCATCTACTTTCTGAACAATCCTCTCCAAGAAGTTCTGTCACTCAAGCTTTTGGGTCTCACTATCTGCCATGATCTTTCCTGGGGAAACCACATTTCCAATTTGGCCTCCAAAGCCAGTCACCGACTGGGCATCCTCCGTCGTGCGAAGTCCTTCCTTGGCACCCCTGAGCTCCTCACCACATACAAGGCTTTCATCCGCAGCTCAATGGAATACTGTTCTCCCCTCTGGGCCAGTGCTCCTGCCCCACACCTCGCTCGGCTTCACGCTGTTGAAACCAAACCTTTCAGAATCATTGGAATCTCCCGCAATGAAGCTAACTCCGAGGGCCTTTCACTTACTCACCGCAGGCAGGTTGGTGGTCTTTCTGTCTTCTGCCGACGCCTCTCCCCGGCCTTACTTCCCCAGCTCTCTCTGGGCTCTGTCCCCCAAATATTCCTGCAGGTCGCACAAGATTTGCCAGCAACCCTCGTATGGTTAAACTGCCAAAATCAAGACTCTCTGCTCACCTTCACTCCTTCATTCCTATTTTCTCCCGCCTCTGGAACAAACTCCCTCACTCTCTTCAATCCCACTCCGCCCTACAGGTATTTAAAACAGCTGTTCACCACCGTCTCTATCTTTCCCCATCCAAAACCTTGATCTTTTCTACCCCCGCTGATTTCACCCCAGATCCACTTTTTTGAAATGCCAACTTCTTTCCTGGAAGTTCTTGTCGTGTCCTTATGTATTATTCTTCTCCCACCCCCCTCCCCCCTTCCCATGCCTCCTCCCCCCTAGCCTTCTCCCTCCTACAGATTTCCCGATGTCCCTGCTCTCAAATGTTCTGTTTGTGTGATTCCCCTTCTCTCTCCATCTTGTCTACCGCTCCCCTTATTATATGCTTTATGTGTCTGTTTGATTTTTTTTTTTTGTGATAAATGTTGGCTCTTTCATGAGCCTCGATCCTGTATACAAAACAAGTACAAAAAGTTTTAATTAAAACAAAAGCCGCGTCGATGTTACACAATGCCTAGATGCAGCTGTGCCTATAACGTCGATGTTATAAGCACAGGACATTCCTATTGATTCGATTACTTGATGTTATTTTTGTGCAAAGTGAAAATATATCTCGGCAATTTCCCGTGTGTGGCGACGAATTTTTAATATATCTCGGCATTTTCCCGTCTGTTATTTCAGGCGGTGTATGACTGACCATGCCGCGATTGAAAAAAATATATATCTCGGCAATTTCCCGTGTGTGGCGACACGTGAACGAAGCTATGCTCCTCTCTCCACATTATTGTGACAACGTATAAATTAAATATTTCATCGTGACGATTGTCATCAAATAGACGAATTTTTAATATATCTCGGCATTTTCCCGTCTGTTATTTCAGGCGGTGTATGACTGACCATGCCGCGATGTAAAAAAAAAAAAAATCTCGGCAATTTCCCGTATGTGGCGACACGTGAACGAAGCTATGCTCCTCTCTCCACATTATTGTGACGACGTATAAATTAAATATTTCATCGTGACGATTGTCATCAAATGGACGAATTTTTAATATATCTCGGCATTTTCCCGTCTGTTATTTCGGGCGGTGTATGACTGACCATGCCGCGATTTAAACAAAATATATATATCTCGGCATTTTCCCGTCTCTTATTTCGGGCGGTGTATGACTGACCATGCCGCGATTTAAAAAAAAAAAATGTCAATGGACTTGTAAGTTACAGGCCTTTGAGAATTCATTTCGTTCTATAAAGGGCAACTTTCATAGCATTTTCTTCCCGTTTTTTTTCAACCGAGTCTTAAACTATGTTGGCGACTGTGAAAAATGAAATGATATATCGAATTTGATTTGAAAGAAAACTGTGAGAGAGGAAGACACCACGGGCCTACAAAACAGGCCTCAAAGCTATGCGAGTTAATAAAATGGTGGATATTTGTTTATATGAAGGCTCTCCCAGAATGGGTGGAGCTATGGTTCCCAGAATGGGTGGAGCTTTGAGGTTTTGTCTTCTCTGCAAGAACAACAACAAGAAGAAGAAGAAGACGTGGTAACAACAACAACAGCAGAGTGCACTCTATGAGCAGCGTCTGCGACGCGGCTAAAAAAAAAATCCTTTTGTCTATCAATATGATTTTTTGTGCATTACATGGCATCCTTCTTTTGTCTATCAATATGATTTTTTCCACATTGTACCCGAAATGCCACATGACAAACACATAACCACATTGGACAGAGTAATAGATTAAGCTTTTATAGGAGGTAGTAAAATGCACATTGGTCTATAAAGAAAACAAGAGCATACTGATCTGGAAAGGAAAGTCCATCGTCATGTTGTTAAATAAAGTATTGAAGGAGCTGCGCTCCAACGCGAGTCGAAAGAATTGACGCGACCAAAGACGGAATTCGTCCGAGTTGCTTTATTGAAACAAAACAGGTCAGGTATTCTGAAAAGCCCGTTTATCGGGCAGCAATATATATACACATTTATGCCCGGGCGTTTGCCCGGGAAAACCGAGACCGGCATGCCCGGGTGTCAAGGGCGAGTCCTGGAAAGGCGAGTCTGGACATGCCCGGGCGTCCTGGACGCGGCCTGGCAAGTCGAGGCTGGGCGTGCCCAGGTGCTCTGGGCGAGCCCTGGAAAGGCGAGAGCGGGAATGCCCGGGAAAGACGAGACCGGGCATGCCCGGGAGGTTCGGGCGTGCCCGGGAACAGCGAGTCCGGGCATGCCCAGGAGAGGCGCGTCTGGGCCCGTCCAGACGAGCCCGGCATGGCGATCGCGCCCTGGCCACGTCCTGGCCGGTGCAAGGCGATTGTGTACATTCAGCGGGGACCGCTACACACGCCCCTCCAGAATCGACCTGCACCGGCAGCGTCAATTTAAGGGGGGGGTCTGGATGACCCGGCCGAAGCGACCCCTGGAGGGTCGTGGGGGGGGGGGGTCCGATCCGGTGGTGGGTGGTCGAGCGGGGGAAACTGTAGACGGGGGGTGGCCTCGTCGCGGAGGAAGGGCCAACCGTGGTGGTCGGTCGACGTCCACGTGCGCCGGTTTGAGGCGGTCCACAGAGATCCGGTCCGACCGGCCGCCGACGACGAAGGACTTGTCGCCCTGTCGCAGGACCTGGAAGGGCCCGTCGTACGGCGGCCGGAGTGAACCCCCGGTGCGCGTCATGACGCACAAAGACGTACTCAGCTGTGCGAAGCGCCGGGGGGATGTAGGACTGGGGGCCACCGTGGCGGGACGTTGGCACGGGGGCAAATCGGCGGGCGGCCTCCTGGAGGCCCGAGCGCTGGTGTGCGGCGGACCAGGGACTGGTAGCGTCGGGCACGAACTCGCCCGGGACGCGGAGCGGCTGGCCGTAGACGAGCTCGGCGGCGGACGCCCGGAGGTCCTCCTTGGGGGCCGTGAGGAGGCCCAAAAGGACCCACGGCAGCCGGTCGGTCCAATCATCGTCCTGAAGGCCGGCCATGAGTGCGGCCTTCATGGAGCGGTGAAACTGCTCGCACAACCCGTTGGCTTGGGGGTGGTAGGCCGTGGTGTGGTGCAGCGTGACCCCCAACGAGCGGGCAACCGCGCCCCAAAGCTCGGACGTGAACTGTGGGCCGCGGTCGGATGAGATGTCCGCCGGTGCGCCGAAGCGCGCGACCCAGGTGGCGATGAACGCCTGCGCCACTTCGGCGGTGGTGGTGGAGGTGAGGGGCACGGCCTCCGTCCACCTGGTGGTCCTGTCCACCATGGTGAGCAGGTGGGTGAACCCCCAGGATGGGGGCAGGGGACCCACCAGGTCCACGTGGACGTGGTCGAAACGCCGTGCAGGCACGGTGAAAGGTGCTAGCGGGGCCTGGGTGTGGCGGTGGACCTTGGCCCGCTGGCAGGCCGTGCAGGCGTTGGCCCAGTCGCGGACGTTCCGTCGCAGGCCGTGCCAGATGAAACACACCGACACCAGCTTCTGAGAAGCTTTCCAGCCCGGGTGAGAAAGGCCGTGGATGGAGGCAAAGATGCGGCGCTGCCAGGAAACGGGCACGATGGGGCGAGGCTGGCCCTGGGAGACGTCGCAGAGCAGGACGGTGCCCGCGAAGGGGATGTCGGCCAGGCGGAGGCCCGTGTCCGCCGCCCGGAGGGCCTGC
Organism: Myxine glutinosa; assembly: GCF_964187855.1. Classification (NCBI taxonomy): domain Eukaryota; kingdom Metazoa; phylum Chordata; class Myxini; order Myxiniformes; family Myxinidae; genus Myxine; species Myxine glutinosa. The sequence continues at coordinate 52,434,058 of NC_136269.1, read as the reverse complement.
ACCGAGGTGTCGGTGGTCTGGTCGGCCGCCATGAGCGCGAAGTCCACGCCGAGGTGGACCGCGTTCGCGCTGGCCCGAGAAAGACAGTCGGCCACGGTGTTGTCTTTGCCGGCGACGTGCCGGATGTCCGTGGTGAATTCCGACACGGCGGAGAGGTGGCGCTGCTGGCGGGCCGACCACGGCTCCGTGACTTTGGCCATTGCGTAGACCAACGGCTTGTGGTCGACGAAAGCCGTGAACGGGCGGCCCTCCAGGAGGTGTCGGAAATGGCGAACGGCCAGGAATAGACCGCGCAGCTCGCGGTCGAACGTGCTGTATTTTAACTCGTTCGGCCGGAGCTGCCGGCTGAAAAAAGCGAGTGGCTGCCAAACCCCGTCCACCCATTGTTCATGGACGGCGCCCACCGCGTAGCTGGAGGCGTCCGTAGTGAGGGCGATGGGCGCGTTGAGCACCGGGTGAGCCAGCAGCGTTGTGTCGGCGAAGGCCCGTTTTGCGCTCGCGAAGGCCGCGTCCATGGCCGCGGACCAAACGATGTCATGCTTGGCCGGCTTGCCCCGGAGGGCCTCGTAAACGGGCCGCATGAGCTGAGCAGCGCGGGGCACGAATCGGTGATAAAAATTCACCATGCCGAGGAACTCTTGTAGAGCCTTGATGGAACGGGGATGCGGGAACGTGGTGATGGCCTCGACCTTGGTCGGCAGCGGCACGGCCCCGGTCTTGGTGATGCGGTGGCCCAAAAAGTCAACGGTCGTCGTGCCGAAGTGGCATTTGGCCGGGTTGACAATTAAGCCGTGCTCGCTGAGGCGACCGAACAGTGTTCGGAGGTGGAGGAGGTGCTCGGCGCGGGACGTGCTGGCGACGAGGATGTCGTCCAGATAGACGAAAAGAAATGGCAGGTCGCGCAGCACGCCGTCCATTAAGCGCTGGAACGCCTGGGCCGCGTTCTTGAGGCCAAACGGCATCCTCAAAAATTCGAACAGGCCGAACGGCGTGATGACGGCCGTCTTCGGGACGTCGGCCGCCCGGACAGGTACCTGGTGGTATCCCCGTATCAGGTCAATTTTGGAAAATATGACCCGTCCCGCCAAACGGGCGGAAAAGTCCTGGATGTGCGGGATCGGGTACCTGTCGGGGGTGGTAGCGTCGTTGAGGCGGCAGTAGTCGCCACACGGGCGCCATCCACCCCCCGGCTTTGGCACAATGTGCAGTGGTGAGGCCCACGCGCTATTGGAGCGCCGCACGATGCCGAGGTGCTCCAACGCGTCGAACTTGGCCTTTGCCACGGCGAGCTTGGCCGGGTCGAGGCGGCGGGCCCTGGCGTAGACCGGCGGGCCCATAGTGGGTATGTGGTGCTCGATCCCATGCCGCACTGCGACGGCCGAAAACGTCGGCCGCGTGAGGGCCGGAATTCCGCGAGCAGGCGAGCGAACTCGTTCGCCGTTGGGAGGGCGCACGCCAGTTCGGTCGGCGCGGAGCTGCTCATCGTGCACGCCAGGGAGCTGACGGTCTCGGCGTTGACAAGGCGACGACGTTTGACGTCGACCAGCAGCCCGTGTGCGCAGAGGAAGTCGGCGCCCAGCAAAGCCATGGGGACGCAGGCGGTCACAAAGGTCCACTGAAAGCGCTGGCTGCCGAAGCAGAGGGTGACGTCGCGCGGGCCGAAAGTGCGTATGGCCGAGCCATTAGCAGTGACCAAAGAGGGGCCGCAAACGGCGTCCTGCCTGTCCTGCTCGGAGGCGGGTATGACGCTCAGTTGGGCGCCGGTGTCACAAAGGAAACGCCGCCCGGACGCTTTGTCCCGAATAAAAAGCAAGTTGCCCGAGTGGCCGGCGCTCATGGCTGGGAATGAACGCCGGCCCGGCCGTTTCCCGACTTGCCGAAAGTGCACGGGGGTCGGCACGTCCGAGCCTTGTGTCCGAACCTGGCGTGGTAATAACACCACGCCTGGTCAGGTGGAGGCCCCGGCCGTTGTGTCGGAAGCGGTCGGTGCTGCGTGGCAGCCGCCAGTTGCACCGGCAGTTCGGCCTCCAACTGCGCAGGGCGCTCGGGCGTCGTGGGCGTCGCCTCGGACGGCGGCAGGCTCCAGGTAGCCGCGCCGATGTGTTGGCCCGCCGAGGAGATCTTATCGGCTTCCCTGGCGAGGGCGCGGGGATCGGTGATCGACGTGCCAGCCAGGGCGAGGCGTACCAGGTGAGGCAGCTGGCGAAGGAACAGCTCGCGGAACAGAAAATCCGGAGAGTGCTCACCGAGCAACGAGAGCATGTAGTCCATGCGCTCGGACTGGCGCGTGTTGCCGAGCTCGGGCAGGTCGAGCAGGCGCCGTGCGCGTGCCGCCGGTGAGAGGGCGAAAGCGTCGAGGAGGAGCGTCTTCAGCGCGTCATACTTGTCAGCAGCCGGCGGGTGCTCGAGGAGGCTCAGGGCGCGGGCCGCGGTGGCGGAACCGAGCGCTGCCACGACGTGGTGGAAGCGGGTGTCGTCCGCGGTGATGCCTCGCAGGGCGAACTGGGAGTCCGCCTGGGCGAACCAAACAGCCGCGTGAGCCTCCCAGAAGGTAGGCAGTTTAAGAGTCACTGCCGTGTCCATGTCGGTAGGTCACCAGTGAAGGAGCTGCGCTCCAACGCGAGTCGAAAGAATTGACGCGACCAAAGACGGAATTCGTCCGAGTTGCTTTATTGAAACAAAACAGCTCAGGTATTCTGAAAAGCCCGTTTATCGGGCAGCAATATATATACACATTTATGCCCGGGCGTTTGCCCGGGAAAACCGAGACCGGGCATGCCCGGGTGTCAAGGGCGAGTCCTGGAAAGGCGAGTCTGGACATGCCCGGGCGTCCTGTACGCGGCCTGGCAAGTCGAGGCTGGGCGTGCCCGAGCGCTCTGGGCGAGCCCTGGAAAGGCGAGAGCAGGGATGCCCGGACGCTCTGGGCGAGCCCTGGAAAGGCGAGTCTGGACATGCCCGGGCGTCCTGGACGCGGCCTGGCAAGTCGAGGCTGGGCGTGCCCGGGCGCTCTGGGCGAGCCCTGGAAAGGCGAGAGGGGGCATGCCCGGGAAAGACGAGACCGGGCGTGCCCGGGAGGTTCGAGCGTGCCCGGGAACAGCGAGTCCGGGCATGCCCAGGAGAGGCGCGTCTGGGCCCGTCCGGACGAGCCCGGCATGGCGATCGCGCCCTGGCCGCGTCCTGGCAGGTGCAAGGCGATTGTGTACATTCAGCGGGGACCCTACAGTATTAGATTTCTCATGAACAATGGCTTCTTCACTTTTGGCACCAGGATACTTCACATGCAGATAGTGGGGAAACCCATGGGTTTGGATCCGGCACCTTCATTTGAAAATTTGTTTCTGCGAATGTACGAGTCTGATTGGGTCCACAACATTAGCGGGAATAAAATAACATCTACGAGAATATGCGAAAACATCTTTGGATTCATTGATGTTTCACTGGCAATTACTGATGGGTTTATAGTGGATGAGATTCATGAAAACATATATCCAAAAGGGCAAAGGGTTAGAATAAAAAAGAAAAACAAACTCACTTAAGTTGCTTTTTTACACACTTTTATTTAATTTCATCTGAACTTTGTTTGTTTGTCCCGTTTCAAATTTTTGAGCCGTTTATTTTCTAGGTTCTATACATCCTAGAGAGCTAAAATTTGGCCCACTGTCCTCTTTTCTGGTACATTTTCATCTATCAGAATTTAATTTAAAAAATAAACATTAAAAAAAAATTGGTTTAAAACTTTAAAAAATAAAATAAAGTGTGTAGCCCGAAAACATGTTTTTTTCCTTTACTTGTTACTGTGTAGCCCAAAGGGCAAGGCCATCTATAACAGTGTTTGTCTGTCAGTATGTATGTATGCCCCTCACAAACGTACACCAATCAGAGCTGAGGATTAGATCACATGCCAAAGCATACGACTGCTGACTCCACACACAGCCATTTCTATTCCTATGCTGTTCAGGCCAGACATATTGTTGAACCTGTCATATATCACAATCGCCATGCTCTTCGTTTATGTTTAGCATTTCGCGTGAAACACAAACAAACCGATTGTTAAAATCACCATCAAATATCGAAAGCAACGGCATTACAGGTCTTCCAACGACACACTATGGATAGGCCCTAGGCTTCATGCATCACCTTCAAGGCCACTTTGGACAAATTCGCTCAGGTTTCTTAACAAAGTAGGATAGTTTTCATGATAATAATAACGTTAATAATAATAATGATAATATAGTAAATATAATTGTAACGCTGCAATCCCTTTGTCGTGACTGCAAAGTTACTGGATTGAAGCGGTGTATGTTGGTTCATTGTTGACTCAAAACGTATGGAATAAACCAGCATCTCAATGTAATCTCTTCGCTTCCATGGTGACGAGACAGCTTAGAGACTTACAGTACTTCAAAATAATTTAATACTTCAATTTTTCCAAACTGGTATCCCCACCCAGGTCATATTATCCTCTTCAACTAAAGTTGAAGATCTCGCGAGATCTCGCGAGATCTTGGAGACGGCGGCAGGGATTTTCGAAGCTCCACACGGTCTCCACGTTTTTTTTTCGAAGTTAAGTCTGTTCACAATTGTATTTTGTCGAAACTGTATTTATCTTTCGGTGTGTGAAGTTATTGTGTGCAACTTTGGTTGTTTCTCGGTGTTTATCTTTCATAAATTGATCGTCTGTTTGCCGTGTCGCGAGCAAGGCCTTGTACAGTGTGCACTGTACAACCTTGAGGCTTTGTTTTTCTCTCAGTGGTCCGTCGTTTGTGATCCAATAACTTTCGTTCTCTGTATTCCCAGTCTTTTCACCCATAGCCTACTTCCTTGGGTAAATCTCAACTCAAAAAAAAAAAAAAAAAAAAAAAAAAACATTTCTTTCTCTGTTCTCATTCGTTTATTCATTCTTATTCGTTCGTTCGTTCTTCGACCACGTGTTTCTCCCCCATTTCCCCAGATAGTTTTCACTCATTAACCTTCAATGTTTACACTTTCCCCTCAAGTTATGTATTCCGTCATATTTTATAACACCTTTTTCTTCTTCTTCTTTAAAAGGCTGCTTTCGACTTGCTCACCAAATCAATTCATCCCAAAAAAAATATCCATCTCCTATAGTGCCTTTTTTCTACATTCCCTAAACTCTCCTGCACTCCATCCTCCATCCAGCGTCCTTAAACGTATTTTTAACTCGAAGGTCACAAGAAACTCATTTTGCAATAAATGTTCGTTTCCCATAAATCGTACACTTTCAAAAATCCAATCTCACCCCTCCCCTCCAAATCTTCCCCATAACCCCTCCCCTCCAAATCTTCCCCATCACCCCTCCCCTCCAAATCTTCCCCATCACCCATCCCTTTCAAATCTCCCCCCTTGCCCCCTCCCTCCTAAACTACCCCCTCACCCCTCCCCGCCAAGACGCCCCCTCGCCCCTCCCCTCCTAGACTCCTGCCTCACCCCTCCCCTCCAAATCTCCCCCATATCCCATCCCTTTCAAATCCCTCCCCTTGTCCCTTCCCTCCCAAACTCCCCCCTCACCCCTCCCCTTCAAATCTCCCCACCCTCATTGCTTCTCAATTTCCCCCCTCTCACTCCCCCTCCTCAAAGCGTCCTCCCCGCTTCTTCCCCCTTCAAACTCTCACCTCCATCTCCCCCAACCTTCTGCCTCGCTCTTCCCCCTCCTCAAATAACACCTCATTGTGGCTCACCCAATCACCATCAAACCTTTTGTCCGCCCCATCCTTCCCTTTCTCCGAGCTATTCTGAAATCTCTGACACACCTTCAACAGCTCTCCCTACCTCTTCCACCTCTTCCACATCTTACCCTACCCCTCCTCCCCCCTGTTCTGTATCTAATGCTCCCCCTTCCTCTTCATTAACGGTATGGACCTCAAACATCCGGGGCCTTCGTTCAAACTTAACTGATCTCTCCATACAGGTTGCTTCTGTCAAACCAGACGTGATCTGCTTAACAGAAACTTTCCTCCTTTATGATGTCTCTGATTCCATAGTATCTCTCCCGGGCTACTCCCTCCTCCGGTATGATAGACCTGAGCCTCGTCCTGGAGGCGGGGTTGCTATCTTTATCAAAAACTCTCTTCCTCACTCGCCCTGCACTGCACTCTCTCCACCTCACCCCCAGGAATACCTCTGGCTACGGCTTCCCCTTCGCTCCCACCTCTTGTTCATATGTGTGTTGTACCGTCCACCAAACAGTGATGACTCCATCTACATCTCGCTGTCTGATGATATGGACCAACTTCTATCTACTCATCCCAACTCTCTCTTCCTCATATGTGGTGATTTCAACTGTCATCATGCCAGTTGGCTGGGTGTGGGTACCTCTCTCACCAGCCATGGCTCCTCAGCAAAGGACTTCTGCGACTCACTGGGACTGACACAATCTGTCAATTTCCCGACCCGGATCTCAGTCAACGGAACATCTTCTCTTCTGGACTTGGTTATGACTAACTTCCCTGAAAATGTCTGCTGCTCTTCTTCTGCTCCGATCGGATCATCTGATCATGTCCTTGTTAAAGTGGACATCTCTCTGACCATCCTCAGGGAGCCTGCTCAGCGTCGACGAGTCTGGCATTTCACTCAGGCCAACTGGCACGGTCTTCAAGCAGCCATCAATCATCTGGACTGGTCTCCCATCTCTACCACCTCTGACATCAACTCATCCTGGGAATTCTTCCAAAGTAAATTGCTCTCTCTCATGCACAGATTTATACCATCTCGTCTTCAGTTGTCATACCCTTCCTCCCGTCCATGGTACACGGAATCTTGTGGTGAGGCTGTTGCCCAGAAACAACTTGCCTTCGTCTCCTGGAAAGCAAATCCAACGGAAGGAAATCTCATTTCCTTTCACAAAGCCCGAAACAAGTGTGTGTCCACCCTCAGGAGAGCCAGGAAACAATATCTCTCCGTTCTCAAGACCGAACTCTCTTATCTGTCTCCCTCTTCCAAATCCTGGTGGCGTCTGGTCAAATCCGTTTCTGGTGTTTGTTCCCCCTCCATCCCCTCCCTTACCTCAAACGGCTACACAGCTGACTCCGCACGTGAAAAAGCTGAATGCCTCAACTCTGTGTTTGCCTCTAAATCTTGTGTCCCAAACCCATCCCTCTCTGTACCCACCATACCCAGTCGTACCCTGCTGCTCCTGGACTCCGTGTCCTTTCCTCCTGACAAGGTGGAAAAGTTTCTGTCAACCCTCGACTCTGATTCTGCAACTGGACCCGACGGCATCAGCCCACGGGTCCTAAAATCCTGCTCTGCTGCTCTATCTCGCCCTCTCTCTGTTCTCTTCACCCTCTCTTTTGCTCAAGGTCAACTGCCATCTGCTTGGAAATCAGCCAACATCACCGCTTTGCACAAAAAAGGTGCAAAAACAGATCCTAGCAACTACAGACCAATCAGCCGTCTCCCAATTATCAGCAAAGTCATGGAATCCATCATTGCTTCGGATATGAAATCTTTCCTCTTCTCCAATGGCTTGATCTCTGATCATCAATTTGGTTTCAGACCAGGTCACTCTACTCTGGACATGCTGCTTCTGCTGTCTCAACAATGGATGGAGGTCCTCAATGCCAAACAGGAAATTAGAGCTGTCTCCCTCGACATATCACGTGCCTTCGACACGGTCTGGCACCCCGCTCTGCTCACCAAACTCTCCTCCTTTGGTATCCATGGAAATCTCCACGCATGGCTGGCGGACTTCCTCTCTAGTCGTCGTCAACGTGTGGCCCTGAATGGGTTTCTCTCATCTCCTCTTCCTGTTCAGGCTGGAGTTCCCCAAGGCAGTGTTCTGGGCCCCGTGCTTTTTCTGGTCTTCATCAATGATCTCTCTGACTCTCTCGAAAATCCTCTCTATCTCTTTGCTGATGACTCCACTCTCTGCCGCTCCATTCCTCTTCCCTCAGATCGGCAGTCTGCTGCCTCCTCACTCTCTGAAGACCTGGACAAAATCACAGACTGGTCAAACAAGTGGAACATGTCTTTCAATCCTGACAAATCTCACACTCTTACTATGTCTCTCCGAAAAGATCGACTGGACAACCCTCCCATCTACTTTCTCAACAATCCTCTCCAAGAAGTTCTGTCGCTCAAGATTTTGGGTCTCACTATCTGCCATGATCTTTCTTGGGAAAACCACATTTCCAAGCTGGCCTCCAAAGCCAGTCGCCGACTGGGCATCCTCCGTCGTGCGAAGTCCTTCCTCGGCACACCTGAGCTCCTCACCACATACAAGGCTTTCATCCGCAGCTCAATGGAATACTGTTCTCCCCTATGGGCCGGTGCTCCTGCCTCACACCTAGCTCGGCTTCACGCTGTTGAAACCAAAGCTTTCAGAATTATTGGAATCTCCCGCGATGAAGCTATCTCTGAGGGCCTTTCACTCACTCACCGCAGGCAGGTAGGTGGTCTTTCTGTCTTCTACCGACTCCTCTCCGGCCTTGCACCCCCAGCTCTCTCTGTGCTCTGTCCCCCAAATATTCCTACAGGTCGCACAAGATCTGCCAGCAACCCTCTGATGGTTAAACTGCCGAAATCTCGGCTCTCCGCTCACCTTCACTCTTTCATTCCTCTTTTCTCCCGCCTCTGGAACAAACTACCTCACTCCCTTCAATCCCACTCCTCCCTCCAGGTCTTTAAAACAGCTGTTCACCACCATCTCTTATCTTCCCCCATCCAAAACCTTGATCTTTTCTACCCCCGCTAATTCACCCCAGATCCACCTTGTTTGAAATTCCAACTTCTTTCCTGGAAGTCCTGGCAGTGTCCATATGTTTTATACCTCTCCCACTGCCCCCTTCCCACGCCCCCCCCCCCCCCCCAAAGCCCTCGCCCTCTCTCAGATCTCTCGATGTCTCCATGTCTCTCGGTCCCTGCTCTCAAATGTTGTGTTTGTGTCCTTCCCCCTCTCTCCCCATCTTGTCTACCGCTCCCTATGTTATATGTTTTATGTGTCGGTTTGTCTTTCTGTGTGATTAATGTTCGCTCTTTCACGAGCCTCGATCTTGTATACAAAACAAAACAAAAACAAAAACAAAACAAAACAAAAAAAAAAAAAAAAAAAAAAAAAAAAAAAAAAAAAAAAAAAAAAAAAAAAAAAAAAAAAAAAAAAAAAAAAAAAAAAGTATTGTCGTGCGGCCGCCTTTGATTCAAATCAGACGGTCACGGAAGCTGATTGCAAAGGCCTTAGCCCCTGAGGGGAAAACTCGATGGCGGACTCCGGAAACAAAAAGCTACACCAAAGTGCGCGGGATGGAGGGGGGGCAGCGCAAGAGCCCTGCAGTCGTACCTATTAAATCAACCACACGGAAACTGCGTTCAGATATATATACAGAAAATATAAATATCCTAATCGGGACGTCCCCACACACAGATTTCGGATACGAGACGAGGGAATATGAATTAACGAAAAGAAAACGTTAGTTATGGTGTGTAAGTGGTGTGCGGTCTTATCTGTCCGTCGTGTTGTCCCCACGCGGCTCCAAGCTCCGATGCACCCACGCTCTGCTCGGCTTGAGCCAACGCCCTCTCCGTTCGCACACGTGGTCCCGCCCATTCACAGCACTGAAAGCACCGAGCACCGCTCCAAGCACCACGCAGGTGGTGAACCAACGACCACCAGGACCTCTCAAGACCAAGAAGGGAAGCGCAGAGAGCACAAGACGTCATGCAGCGTAGAGACAGCCAGAGAGGGACGTGCAGCACAAGAGGCAGCGAAGAACCCAAAAGCTAGAGCTGCTGAAGATGTCGTGCAGCCCCTTTTATCACCTTGCGTCCACTCTCCTCCAATGTTCACTCTTGCTGGCGCCCTCTCATTGGCCGAGTCCCTCCCACCTGGTATTGCTCGCCCCGATTGGCTGGAGGTTCGCGCCTTCCGCGCCAACCAATCGCTCGTTCCCTGTAGCGTGGTGATAGCTCGTGTCACTCTATATTGCTAGGCCTGCCGGAGGTGTAGCTGGCTGCGGCCCATGCGGCGTGCCCTGAACTGGCCTCTTGCCCGTTTTCTTCCGAAGTCATTGTCAGGGAAGGGAATGTAATTAGTGTGCACTACAGGGCCTGTCGAAGTGTTTATATGGGTATGCATTGCCATAAGGGACAAAGGTTTGGCTACCAGGTTTGACACACAGGGGTTTATCTTAATCCCTGCACTATCTAACACCCGAACATCCTGGTATGTTCACAGGTATACTCTTACCCGACAAACCGGACTAAAACACAGAACTTATTGCAGGTAGATTCCTTATCGCGACAGATGAAGCATGTTACCTATTCAGATCTACCTGACTCTAGATATTGCTTTACCCCACCGACATAACAGTATCAAATAAGTCTGGCTACGCCACTATTAAACTTTCAGTCTTGTTTTTTAAAATCACAAATCGATATCAAAAATAACTGGAAAGCATCCAAAATTTGAAAACCCTTCCGTGTCCACTTTATACTCAAACTGAACTTGACAAAAACAACAGTTAAAGTTGTGATAGCTTCTGTATTTAAATAGCAGTTTGATTCAATTGACAGCAAATTGGGCGTACTTATTACGTTTATGGGGGTAAGTGAAGGGATACCATAGGGAAGGTAGCACGGTGTAATTATAGCAATATAGCATGGACCGTGGCGGTGTAAGATAAATCTCAATGTACTTAAGTAGGGAAACTGTAGCTTAAGATTGTTTATCTCTTCACACGGGGGAGGGGGGGGGGGGGTGAAGCAGTGCTAGTTGGCAATAGGGATTAAGTCTAATTTTCCGCAGTACATGATTTCCCCTCTGTAATTTTCCCCTCACGTTTTGCTGAGAAGGTCGGCCATGCAAAACCTCATTTAACCCTTTGAGTACGGGATTTTTTTTTGATAAAAATACCCCCGGTACGGGATTAATTTTGTATTTTGGTACGGGAATGCAACCAGGTACTGACGATCTATTTATAGGTATAGTCGATGACGTGTAGTAACGTCATCCGTACACAAAACGTTTTCGTGAGTTGCGGCACTGGACATCATCCGTACTCAAAGGGTTAAACAACAACAACCGCCAACTGCAAGCAAACCGGTTCCCAGACGAAGCCCCACCCAAAGGACCAAATCGGCGAAAGCCCACTCACGAGAGGTGGAGAAATGGGTGGTCAAGAAAAGCCGTGAGGCCACGCCCCTGCAGGTCATGATTGGCCCAGTACACATGGGCCGAACATGAGGTGATTTGGAAAGAGCTTCACCATTGGTCGGTGTGACATCAAAAAGCGTCTAGAGGAGTGAAGAAGGAGAGTGCACTCCGTGCCTGAGTTTTTGGACAAGAAGGCTGCGCCATCTTTTGGCATTTTGGTGGACTGGAGTTTTGGTGCGTGCTTTTGAAGAGCGAAGAGCTCTTGGCTGCGTGGGCACCTGTAAGGAGGTTTTGGGGGCTGTGGTAATCTTCGGAGGAGCAGGGCCACATTATGTTTGCCAGGCTAGGGAAAGGAGGCCGTCTTGACTGCTTGCCTCACGCCTGGGCGTTTGGCGCACGCCATTTTTGGGCGATCCAGTATGGGAGGCATTGGACCTGACCGTCGCCATCACCTTTACAAAAGAATTAGCGGGGGTAGAAAAGATCAAGGTTTTGGATGGGGGAAGATAAGAGATGGTGGTGAACAGCTGTTTTAAAAACCTGGAGGGTTGAGTGGGATTGAAGTGAGTGAGGGGGTTTGTTCCAGAGGCGGGAGAAAAGAGGAATGAAAGAGTGAAGGTGAGCAGAGAGTCTTGATTTTGGCAGTTTAACCATAAGAGGGTTGATAGCAGATCTTGTGCGACCTGTAGGAATATTTGGGGGACAGAGCCCAGAGAGAGCTGGGGGAGCAAGGCCAGAGAGGAGTCGGTAGAAGACAGAAAGACCACCAACCTGCCTGCGGTGTGTGAGTGAAAGGCCCTCGGAGTTAGCTTCATAGCGGGAGATTCCAATGATTCTGAAAGCATTGGTTTCAACCGCATGAAGCCGAGCTAGGTGTGAGGCAGGAGCACCGGCCCAGAGGGGAGAACAGTATTCTATTGATTCACCCCAGATTCAATTCACCCCGGATCCACTTTTTTGAAATACCGACTTCTCTCCTGGAAGTCCTAGCAGTGTCCATGTGTTTTCTACCTCTCCCACCCCCCCCCCCCCCTTCCCATGGCTCCTCCCCCCAGGCCCTCTCCCTCCCACAGATCTCCTGATGTCCCTGGTCCCTGTCCTTTGCTGTTGTACTTGTGTGCTTCCCTCTCTCTCTCTCCATCTTGTCTCCCACTCCTTTTATCTTATGTTTTATGTGTCAGTTTGTTTTAATGTGATAAATTTTGATAAATTGTGTGATAAAATTCTAGATAAATTTGAATTTACATCACGAATTTTCGAAGCTCCACACGGTCTCCACCTTTTCAAAGTTAAGTCTGTTCACAATAGTATTTTGTCGTAACTGTATTTTATCTTTCGGCGTGTGAACGTATAGTGTGTCCCTTGGATGTTTCTCGGTGTTTATCTTTCATAAATTAATCGTTTGTTTGCCGCGCGGCGTGTGAGGCCTTGCAGCCTCAGGCTTCCCCCGTCGAAGTTTGTTTCTTCCTTCGCTGGTTTTGCAAGGTTTTTTGATTTTCCCTTCTCCCCCAAACTTCACCGAACATCTACTATTTGTCTAACGTTGTAACCCCCACACCCCACCCCCCCCCCCCCCCAAAAAAAAACTTTTATTTCGCTTTCTCTTTGTGTGCTTTTGTCCCATCGTGTGCTTTTGCCTCTGCCCATGTGCGCTGTCTCGCCCCGCCCCCATTTTCCCCTTGCCTTCCACCTTTTGCCCTGTTCAAGTGACTCGTGGTCATCCCTCTAGGCTCCCTCTCCCCATTGGTATTTTTGTGAATATAAGATTGTTCTTCACGGTTCTGTTTAAATATGTTTAAACTTTCCCCTGGAATGTTTTATTCAGTCATATATTACAACCCGCTGTTTTTCTTCCTATTTAAAAGGCTCCTTTCAATTTCCTCTTCAACTCATTCCATTTCAAAAAAATATTCAATCTCTTATGATTCCAAATCACTCCATGCTCTAAATTCTCATTCATTCCACCCCTCCTCCATCGTTCTTAAACGGATCGCTAACTTGAAAATCACAACAAACCCAATTTGTTATAAATGTTCATCTTTCATGAATCATCCACTTTCTACACTCCCCCCTTGCCCCTCCCCTCCAAATCTCCCCACTTGCCCCTCCCCTCCTAAACTCCCCCCTTTCCCCTCCGCTCCAAATCTCCCCCCTTGCCCCTCCCCTCCAAATCTCCCCCATTGCCCCTCCCCTCCTAAACTCCCCCCTTGCCCCTCCCCTCCTAAACTCCCCCCTTGCCCTTCCCCTCCTAAACTCCCCCCTTGCCCCTCCCATTCAAAACTCTCCCCCAACACCTCCCCTTCAAATCTCCCCCCCAACCATCCCTCCCAAATTCTCCCTCCTCCCGCCTCCTTCTCAAAGCTGCTTCCTCCCCACTTCGTCTCCCTTCTATCTCATACCTCCACCTCCCCCAACCTTCTACCTTCCTCTGCCCCCCCCCCTCAAACAACCCCTCACTGTGCCTCATCCCATCACCATCAAACCTTTCGTCCTCCTCATCCTTCCCTTTCTTGTAGCTCTTCTGTAATCTCTTGACACACTATCAACTGCTCTTCCTACCTCCCCCTCTCACCCTTCATCTGACCCTACCCCTCCCCTCCCCTGTCCTGCACCCGATGCTCCCCCTCTCTCCTCATTAACGGTATGGACCTCAAACATCTGGGGCCTTCGCTCAAACCTGATTGATCTCTCCATTCAGGTTGCTTCCGACAATCCAGACTTGATCTGCTTAACAGAAACTTTCCTCCTTCAAGATGTCTCTGATTCCTTAATATCTCTTCCTGGTTACTCCCTCCTCCGGTATGATAGACCTGAGCCTCGACCTGGTGGTGGGGTGGCTATCTTTATCAAAAACACTCTTCCTCACTCTCCCTGCACTGCCCTCTCTCCACCCCACCCCCAGGAGTACCTCTGGCTACGGCTTCCTCTCCGCTCCCACCTTTTGTTCATATGTGTTCTGTACCGTCCTCCAAACAGTGATGACTCCATTTACATTTCGCTGTCGGACAACATGGACCAACTTCTATCAACTCATCCAAACTCTCTCTTCCTCATATGTGGCTACTTCAACTGTCATCATGCCAGCTGGCTGGGTGTGGGTTCATCTCTCACCAGCCATGGCACCTCAGCAAAGGACTTCTGCGACTCATTGGGACTGACACAATCTGTCAATTTCCTGACCCGGATCTCAGTCAATGGAGTATCTTCTCTTCTGGACTTGGTTATGACTAACTTCCCTGCAAATGTCTGCTGCTCTTCTTCTGCTCCAATCGGTTCTTCTGATCATATGCTTGTTAAAGTGGACATCTCTCTGGCCATTCTCAGAGAGCCTCCTCAGCGCCGACGAGTCTGGCATTTCACTCAGGCTGACTGGCACGGTCTGCAAGCAGCCATCAATCATCTGGACTGGTCTCCCATCTCTACTGCCTCTGACATCAATTCTTCCTGGGAATTCTTCCAAAGCAAACTGCTCTCTCTCATGCACAGATTTATCCCATCTCGTCTTCAGTTGTCTTACCCTTCCTCCCATCCATGGTACACTGAATCTTGTGGTGAGGCAGTTGCCCTGAAACAACTTGCCTTTTCCTCTGAGAAGGCAAATCCAACTGAAGGCAATCTCAGTTCCTTCCACCAAGCTCGAAAAAGGTGTGCGTCTACCCTCAGGAGTGCCAGGAAGCACTATCTCTCCACACTCAAGATTGAACTCTCAAACCTGTCTCCTTCCTCCAAATCCTGGTGGCGTCTGGTCAAATCCCTTTCTGGTGTTTGTTCCCCCTCCATTCCCTCCCTTACCTCAAATGGCTGCGCAGTTGACACCACACGTGACAAAGCCGAATGCCTCAACTCTGTGTTTGCCTCAAAATCTTGTGTCCGAAACCCATCTCTCTCTGTTCCCACCTTTCCCAGTCGAACCCAACTACTCCTGGACTCTGTGTCCTTCTCTCCTGACAAGGTGGAGAAGTTTTTATCAAACCTCGACTCTGATTCTGCAACTGGACCAGATGGCATCAGCCCACGGGTCCTAAAATCCTGCTCTGCCGCGCTATCTCACCCTCTCTCTGTTCTTTTCACCCTCTCTTTTGCTCAAGGTCATCTGCCAGCATTTTGGAAATCAGCAAACATTACCGCTTTACACAAAAAAGGTGCAAAAACAGATCCTTGCAACTACAGACCAATCAGCCTGCTTCCAATTATCAGCAAAGTCATGGAATCCATCATTGCTTCGGATATCAAATCCTTCCTCTTCTCCAATGGCTTGATCTCTGATCATCAATTTGGATTCAGACCAGGTCATTCTACTCTGGACATGTTGCTTCGACTGTCTCAACAATGGATGGAGGTCCTCAATGCCAAACAGGAAATCAGAGCTGTCTCACTTGACATATCACGTGCCTTCGATACGGTCTGGCACCCAGCTCTGCTCACCAAACTCTCCTCCGATGGTATCCATGGAAATCTCCACTCATGGCTTGCGGACTTCCTCTCTGGTCATAGGCAACGTGTGGCCCTGAATGGATTTCTCTCATCTCCCCTTCCTGTTCTGGCTGGAGTTCCCCAAGGTAGTGTTCTGGGCCCTGTGCTATTTCTGGTCTTCATCAATGATCTCTCCGACTCTCTGGAAGATCCTCTCTATCTCTTTGCTGATGACTCCACTATCTGCCGCTCCATTCCTCATCCCTCAGATCGGCAGTCTGCAGCCTCCTCAATCTCTGCAGACCTGGACAAAATCACAGACTGGTCAAACAAGTGGAACATGCCTTTCAATCCTGAAAATTCTCACACTCTTACAATGTCTCTCCGAAAGGACCGACTGGAAAACCCTCCCATCTACTTTCTCAACAATCCTCTCCAAGAAGTTCTGTCGCTCAAGCTTTTGGGTCTCACTATCTGCCATGATCTTTCTTGGGAAAACCACATTTCCAAGCTGGCCTCCAAAGCCAGTCGCCGACTGGGCATCCTCCGTCGTGTGAAGTCCTTCCTTGGCACACCTGAGCTCCTCACCACATACAAGGCTTTAATCCGCAGCTCAATGGAATACTGTTCCCCCCTCTGGGCTGGTGCTCCTGCCTCACACCTAGCTCGGCTTCACGCTGTTGAGGCCAAAGCTTTCAGAATCATTGGAATCTCCTGCGATGAAGTTCACTCCGAGGGCCTTTCACTCACTCACCAAAGGCAGGTTGGTGGTCTTTCTGTCTTCTACCGACTCCTCTCCGGCCTTGCTCCCCCAGCTCTCTCTGTGCTCTGTCCCCCCAATATTCCTTCAGGTCGCACAAGATCTGCCTGCAACCCTCTTATGGTTAAACTGCCAAAATCTAGGCTCTCTGCTCACCTTCACTCTTTCATTCCCCTTTTCTCCCGCCTCTGGAACAAACTCCCCCACTCCCTTCAATCCCTCTCCTCCCTCCAGGTCTTTAAAACAGCTGTTCACCACCATCTCTTATCTTCCCCCATCCAAAACCTTGATCTTTTCTACCCCCGCTAATTCACCCCAGAGTCCTTGCAGTGTTCATATGTTTTATACCTCTCCCACCTCCCCCCAAGTCCTCCCGATGTCCCTGCTCTCAAATGATGTGTTTGTGTCCTTCCCCCTCTCTCCCCATCTTGTCTGCTGCTCCCCTTGTTTTTTGTGTTTTGTGTGTCGGTTTGACTTTTTGTGTGATTAATGTTAGCTCTTTCACGAGCCTCGATCTTGCAAAAAAAAACAATGTTAGCGCTTACACGATACTCGATCTTGTACACAAAAAAAAAAAAATCTCCTCGGACCTATTATTGTCTAATTACCCCCACTGAAACCATCTACTTCTTCTGAATTAAGCAGTTCCTCATGGTTACCATATCTCTTGGCAGCCATTTTGGAAGATGGCTGCCATGGTCATCAGGGGACAAATCTGCAATGCCCCAATATCCAGATCTGATATATATATATATATATATATATATATATATATATATATATATATATATATATATATATATATATATATATATATATATGTGTCGGATTGGGACTTAGAACTTGGGACTCAGAAGACTCAGAGAAAGGAGCAACGGATATATTTATTAGAACTCGATACACAAGCTTGCGGAGAAGCAGGGAGTTGCAGGAAGCTCACATGAAATGACCAACACTACAACAAGATGCTCTGAAATAATTCGATTAAAACTTGCTTTATATAAGGAATATCGGGTGTGGTTTTAGCTCACAAGATACAGAGACAGAATGGGCTCATTGGCCCTCCCACCATAGTCCCATCCTGTTGTTCAGTTAGTTAGAGGAAGCTCATCCAAGGCCACTCATAGGTTAGCTCAGATAAGGAGATGGTCAGCCATATGTGGCAACATGTTTACAACTTTCTGTATAGAAACCTTGGTTGGGAAAGTACAAAAGGAGGGGACACTCATAAATGTGTCAGCCCACAGGATATTGGCAAAGTTTATGAAGGAGGCAGAGAGATAGCAGCTGCAACCAAGGCCAGGAAGGGGAACAAGAGATTGTGCCCACACAGGCCAAGAGCTCACAAGCACAGAACTCCTATTAGGATATTACACATCCTCAATGCACAAGAAAGGACTAAGTATTATAAAAGAGTACAGCAATCAGTCAAAACAAAACATATAATTGGTTATACTTGGTAATTGGTAAAGCAGCAAGAATTAACAAAGGGGGAGGGGCATAATAGCTCCCTACATACCGCCCTTTTGGATCTAAGATACAAAGTTATCTACGAGCCAATCAAAGGCCTTTATTTCAAACAAAGCAGAAACAAAACCAATCAGGAAAGTCAGTCAACATATCACGCGAAGGCAGCCCAGTGAGCATGTCCCGTATCCAAAGCACCACACATAGCACTCAGTAGGATGATTCGCGTCTGTATGTGAGTATACAATGTAAGTCCGTAAAAGCAGGGTGATCAAATGGCATAAAAAATCCTCCAAGAGAGGTGAGATAGACAGTGTAAAAGGTTCACTAAACATACCACGCGGATGCAGCCCAGTGAGCATGTCCCGTACCCAAGTACCACACATCGCACTCAGCAGGATGATCCGCGGGTATGTGGGTGTAAGTGGGTGTAAGTGAGTGTATGATGTAAGTCAGGTGTAGATGGGTGTATGAGGTGAGACCGTAGAGGCATGAAGATCGAATAGCGCGTCAAATCCACAACGAAGACCTCTGGTTCCACCGGGGTCCACACCCAGGAAGATCTCCCGACCCACCCTTGGTCCACAGAGGTGCGGCCAGGACTCCTCCCCGACTGGAGCTCGCCCAGGCTTCCTCAGGTGAAATCCTTGGAGATCTTCAGCGCTCAATCGATATTCATGTTCATGAGGTCTCTTACATGCTGGTGATCTGGGGAAGACACAACATCGTCAGTATCAGGTGGCTCAAACCTATGGCCATAAAACAAAGCATAACGGTCCAAAGGAGGGAGAGCAACTTCCTTTGGGTCAAAGTCGAGATCGTCCGAGGCGATGCTGCTTCCATCGCTGCTATCCCTGGACGAATTCGTAAAACAATCAGATTCGGAACTCAGAGTATCTCCACGATCGAGTTCCTCTCCATCCGGGCTTGGGTTTGCAGTTGGGTCCAAATCCCGGACTGGGTCAGTGGCGTTTGACTCACTGTGAGCTTGTGAGACATAAAGGTGAGCTCGTGAAACATAAAGAGGCAAGGCCTGCATTGAGACATAAACATCAGTCGGGGACCCTTGCAAGTGGCCCACATCATCATTGGTAACATCATCAGTAACATTATTCTCAGGTGGCGTAGGCCTGCGGCGTCGGCGGCCAGCAACAGTCATAGCCTTACACATCGAGAAAAAACGAGAGGAGTCCCTTAGGAACTCGTTGGCGTCTGCATGCGACATGTTGGGGTCCAGAGTAATCGGCCTCCTGGCAGCCTGAAATGCTCTGAGGTCCGCAACTGTGTAATCAAAATCATTATCGGTAATATCAACAATGGAAGAACAATCTTCGGAAGCGGAGATCTCATTGTCGCGGCCCAGTGACTCGTTCGGGTCGTCGTTCCAGCATCCGCGGTCTGCAGTCACGTCGACGGCCAGTGTGTCATCTGGACCCGCGATCAGCTTATCGATCATCACCATGGCCTTTTCTGTTGTCGTCTTCAGTGTCCATCCTGTGGTAAACTTTCTCACACACGCAAGGACTAAAGCCTTGATTATTACACAACTGACCACGATTCCAAGGACTATTGCCAAGGCGGTCAATACCCACTTTACAATCGTACCTGTCCACCCTTTGAACCAGTCAGTAAGCCACTGGTGGGAGGCTTCCCGATCCATTCGATCCCTTGTTAATATATGAGCACTTTCCCTTAACCTTATAATAGCAGCACTGACCCCCTGTGAAGGATCAGGAATAAAAGTACAACATCTACCCTCAATTATCCCACATACCCCTCCTCGTTCTGCCAGTAGCATATCTAACGCAACCCTATTTTGCATAACCATTGTACGCAGGTGGACAACTGTGTCCAACATTTCATCATGTGCTGTAGCGGTGGCGTTGGCCACACTTTCTAAGATTAACGCAATTTTGTCAATGCGGTAACTGCTCATGACCGTCCCAGCCCATGGGAAGAAGAAACTAACGGCTTTCTCCCAATCATCGCCATGTAAGGTGGTGGTACCGTCGTCGTGCCAATAGGTGCTTCGTTGTGTCCTTATGAGTGCAGGGGTATTATGCAAGTGTTGTCGCATTTCCATTTCTGGGAAAACTGATCCTAAATAGCAAATCCCTCCCCAATTATCAGGTAAATACGGGTAAGCTTTGTTCCCGCATACAAACATGGTCCCGTGCGGAGCCACTAAATGAGTGGTCATGCAAGTGCGAAGGTCTGGGATAGTGTTTGTTCCGTTTTCCCCTTCCCATGCCAACTGGAGGTGTGTGAGGTTATGTAAGGGCGAACTTGTAACATTCACTAACAGCCTATGTTTCCCTGGCCTAGGGTCCGCGGGGAGGGTATCTCTACACACGGATTTGCCTACCATTACTTGGCCCTTTCCTTCTAAGCAGAGGGCCCCCTTAGCCGGCTTAACCCAAACCGGCGCCGGACGTTCCTCAAAGTGTCGGGGCTGGATGGGGGGCGAGTACTGGAAAACTCGTTTACACGCGGTTCCGTCAGAACCTTGGCTTGTCAGGGTTGTACTAAGGCATTTGGTGTCTAGTGGCTTCGAGCACAAATCATTGAGTGATAGGGGTAACACTACCATTGGTATTCCTGCTGTGCTGGTGCGGGGAAGGTGCATACACATCCAACACCGTGTCCTATTCTGTAATGTGGCCATATGCCGTGCGACCTTCCAGTATGTGTTCTCCTCTGGCTTCCTTCTTACTTCCTGGGCAGGCGGGGTTTTAATGACATAAGCGGCGCAACTAGGTCGGACGTAGGGTTCAGTTCCATTTGGAATTAATGTGCGAGGGGGCCATATTCCACATTCAAGTATCATTGTTGTATCCGGGCCAATGGGGGTATAATGCAATAGGAGGGTAGTATTCTCAATGCCCTTGCCCCATCGATATCCTGGGGCATATCGACTGCTTATGTCCCCAGTGTATCTTCCGTTTTCCACTTTCCTAACCTTAGTCAGGACTAGGCGTGGTCTGGTCATGCGTGCCTGTGGTGTCTTATTGTGTACCACTATAGCTTCCACCCATCTTACAGATAACCACTTAAAGCTTGTTTCCAAGTTACAGCAATTCACCGCTATTTTGTCTCCCCAGCGAGCCGTTATATACTTGACGGGGTAGAGGGGAAATGCTGAATAGTTGTCGGGTCCTGGGTACTTGGGGAGGTCCCTTCTCGATAGCTCAAAGTGCAAGAGCCTATCTTTGGCAGGGGGTTTTCGGCAGCTGCCCAGAATTCCCATCATCATGACCGTCATCGCCGCCCTTAGGAGACTGTAGTGCCCTAGACGGTGCATTGTCTTCAGCAATGTGAGGTGCGGTGTCTTGTGTGGCTTGTGGTGCAGGGATGGACAACTTACAATGGGTGGCGTGGATCCACGAAGGTTTACCCTCGCAGAAGACTGCCGTCGGTGTGACCAGTAGCACCTGGAATGGTCCCTTCCACCGTGGCTCCAAAGCAGCCTTGCGGGTGAAGTGCTTTACGAGCACCCAGTCGCCGGCCTGGAAGTCGTGGATGGCGTGGCCTATTGGTTCAGGCAGCGCCTCTCGTACTCGAGCATGGATGCTGCGTGCCACATTGGACAAGCCTATGCAAAACCTCAAAAGCATGTCATCCATTACTGGCAAAGCAAGGGTGGACATGTCCGTTGGTGCTGAAACGGGCAAGCTCATAGGTCGTCCCATTAATATTTCGTGGGGGGAAAGGCCCGTAGTGCGACCCGGGGTGGAACGGATGCTCATCAACGCAAGCGGGAGAGCCTCTGGCCACCTCAAGCCTGTGTCTGCGCAAAGTTTCGCTAGTTTATTCTTTAAAGTCTTATTCGTTCGTTCCACAAGTCCCGATGACTGTGGGTGGTAAACGCAATGGAAGGACTGTTTAACGCCCAACGCCTTCAGGATGCCCTTGACCACCTGCGCCGTGAAATGACCCCCTTGATCTGACGAAATTATCTGGGGGGTTCCAAATCTGCACATAAAATCCCGCACAAGGCGCTTCACTACTGTCGGGGCATCGGACTTGACGCATGGGTAAGCTTCGACCCATTTGGTGAACGTATCTACTATTACCAACACATAGCGAAACGACATGCTTGGTTCCAATTCTGTAAAATCGAACTCGATAGTTGCGAACGGCCCACTAGGCGGGGGCCGTCCCCCGTCATGTGCATGTCTCGGCGGTGCCCCTCTATTGTGTTGCTGGCAGACCACGCACGATCGGCACACTTCGGATACAATCCGTGACAGTCCTGGCGCTGCCCAAGTGTAGTTTATCTGTCCCATCACCCCCCTCTGGCACACATGACCATTCTGATGAGCCATGCGTGCCAGCCAAGGCAGTAAGGCCTGGGGTGCTATAGGTTTCTCGTCAAGGGTCCATATTTCTCCTGGCCCGAGGCGTATCGCCCCTCGCTTGAGCCAGTCCTCGTGTTCGGCCGTCGGTGCAGCGTTCTGCAAATTTATGATATCGTCCTTAGTTGGTGTGGCGGGTGGTCCCACAGTCGGTATGTCAGCAATCTGTGCGGATGTCTTCTTTGCTCGTGTCACCATCGGCATGTTGCGTTCTATTTGTTGGTTGGCGGCCTTTCCTGCCGCCTCGTCCGCCCTTGCATTGCCCCGGGCAACGTCAGTGTCTGCCCTTTGGTGGCCACGACATTTAATTACCGCGATAGCGCGGGGAAGTAAAATGCTTCGGAGGAGCCCTTCTACCAACGCGCCATTTTTTATCACTGAACCGGCAGATGTGAGAAAACCTCTCATCTTCCAGATGGCCCCTTTATCGTGGACTACGCCGTGAGCGTAGGCCGAATCTGTGTAAATGTTGACGGCAAGGCCTTCCGCCAAGCTGCACGCTCTGGTCAGGGCGCACAGCTCCGCCTGCTGTGCGGAAAATGTAGGTGGAAGACGCCCGCTTTCTACCGTTTCGCTATCCGAGCACACGGCGTACCCGGACAACAGGGACCCGTCCCATGCGCGCCTAGCTGATCCATCGACATAATATGTACAGTCGGGGTATTCTAGGGGATTGTCCTTTAAATCCGATCGCACCGTGGAGACTAGCTGCACAACGTCGGCGCACACATGGGGTTCGCCCTCCTCAGGGGTGGGCATCAGTGAGGCTGGGTTGAGTGTCGTGCAACGTTCGATCGTGATGTTGGCTGCAGTGATCAGTGCGGATTCGTATTGCATTAATCTAGTGTTAGACAAATGCTGTGTGCTTCGCTGTAACAACAGCGAAGTGACGCAATGCGGTACCCGTAGCGTTACTGGGTGTCCCATAACGATGTCCGCTGTTCTTTCTACTGCATACCTGGCTGCTGCCACGGCTTGCAGGCACACCGGAAACCCTCGTTCGACCGGGTCTAACTTTTTACTAAAGTAGGCTACCGGCCGCTCCTTATCCCCATGGGTCTGTGTCAAAACTGACTGGGCGAAACCTCCCACGGCGTGAGTGTAAAGGGTAAATGGTTTCGCATAATCCGGGAGTCCTAATGACGGTGCCGTAACCAACGCTTTTTTCAGCCCGTCAAAACATCGCCTCAATTCCTCCGTCCATACCAATTCGTCCGGGGCGTTTGATTTGGTCGCCTCGTACAGTGGCTTAGCTAGCAGCGCAAAATCAAGTATCCAAGTGCGGCAATATCCCGTCATACCTAGGAAGCGCAGCATTTGCCGTTGCGAGCGAGGGCGAGGCAGCTCCATGATAGCGGTCACCTGTCCAGCAGACAATTCTCGTTTTCCGTGCGAAATGGCGTGTCCCAAGTAAGTTACAACCTTCCGCACAAACTGAAGTTTTGGTCTGCCTACTTTGTGGCCTTTGGCCGCCAAGGCCTTTAATAGGGCCATGGAATCCATTTCGCACGCCTCCTTCGAAGGGGAGCAAATCAACAAATCGTCAACGTATTGCAGCAACACTGACCCTCCCTTCAATTCCACATCCGCCAGGTCGCGGTGTAGCGCCCGGGAAAACAGAGTGGGGCTATCTGAAAACCCCTGAGGTAGTACTGTCCAAGTATACTGGCGCCCCCTATGGGTGAAAGCGAACAAGTATTGTGACTCAGTCGCGATGGGCACAGAGAAAAACGCAGAACAAAGGTCGATAACTGTGAAGTATGTTGCGTCTGGCGGGATTGACATCATGAGGGTTTCTCCATTTGGAACTAGTGGGTGTATGCCCTGTATCACCTTGTTCACCTCCCTTAAATCCTGTACAAAACTCCATTTATCCTTCGACGGCTTTTTTACTGGCAAAATTGGTGTATTACATGGGCTGTTAGTTTCCACGATAATTTTCTGTTCCACTAGGGATTGAATTACTGGTGCTATGCCTACGTCGGCCTCAGGTCGTAGCTTATACTGTTTTACGTTTGGCAAGCGCATCCCCGGCTGCACTGCTATCACTAGAGGTTTGGCGTCTCGCATCCGTCCAACCTCACCGTCGCTCTTAGGCCATAAATTGTCTGGCACCTCCGCTAGGAGGTAATCTGACTCACCCGGGTCCGTCAGCACTGCCCTCATGGCATAGGTGCCCTTAGGGGGCAACTCTGCTACTTCGAACACTCCATCCCTCCGTTGTGTCTTGAAGTCAATTGAGAACCCTTCGCCATTTTGGAGCCGTTTCAAAGTCCAGCGGCCCCTCTTACACCGATAACCTTGTAAGGGAACTTCTCGTAACCGCCCCACCATCCAACCTACACTTTCCGGCGGCCACCCCTTGGCAGTAGTGAGGGTAACATGGGCGGCCGCTCCTTCGGGGTATTGGGTCAACGCACGCTGACTCGAGGTTAGGACTGCCTCGATTCCTATTCCCTCACGGCCGATCCATATCCGTGATAAGTGTAGAGGCGTGCGCTCGCCCAGCTTTTCCTTAACCTTCTCTCGATAATTCTCGTCCTCGCCCGTTGCATCATAGTACGCAGTGCAATGGGGTGGATTATCCTTTACGTTTTTTATCGAAATTTGGTGCAGTTGTAGCCAATCTCGCAGAACTGGACTGTCCAAACACACATTATCTATGATATGCGTCCAAGTAGCCAGAGCCCCTTCATCCAAGCGCCACCAATACGCGGTGGGGCCGGGCCGAGACAATGCCGTCATTACCAAGTCGCGTTTAGATTCCGCGACGTCTACGAAAACTCCCTCCTCTGTACATGAGATTTGACAGCCCAATCGGCACAACAAGTCCCGTCCCAACAAATTTGTCGGGGCGGTAGTAGTCATCAAAAAGGCATGTTTAGCCTCCAGCGGGCCGCATGTTACTCGCACTTCCTCCGAAATAGGAAGCGCTTGGGGTAAGCCCGAAACACCCAGTATTTGAACGTTCCTCGCCGTGGGGCGCAAAGAGGGCAATTGCCCCTTGTTAATTGTGCTGCGAGTCGCGCCCGTATCGACGAGAAATTCTAATTGTCTTCCCTCCACGTCCAACGTCAAGGTCGGTTCCTCTGCCGGTGTCATGGTCAAGAGAGGACACTCCTTGGGCGACCCGCCAGCGTCCCGTCAATAGGCCCCTCTATTGTATTGGGGCGGAAACCCCTTACGAGCACTTGGGCAATCACGTCTCCAGTGTCCCATTTGCTTGCAATAAAAGCACGGTTCCTGCGGAACCGGTGGTGCGGAGGGCATAGGTCGTCCCTCTACAGCGCCCCTTCCGCCCAGCCGGCGTTCTGGCGGCCCCCACGGTGACTGGTTTACTGGTTGCCATTGCGGCGGACCCCGAGGCGGGGCCCAGTTCCCCCTTGGTCCATTCTGCATCCCACTATTGGGGGGTGGTCCAGGCGTTTGGAGAAGGGGTCTTGGTGGGTACCAATTTTGGGGAGGGGGCCCTTCTACGGTCCAAGTTTGAGGGTTTTGAGGAGGAGGGGGAAGAGGGGGTGGTATTGTCCATTGCTGTCTTATCTCGTCCATATTAATTAGTCCAAAGTCCTCAGCAGTACAACCTTCGCAGTCGTTACCTTCGCGGTGGATCCACTCTCCGTTGGGGAATTGGCCCCTATAGAAAGGCAAACCGCTCCTCCCGTGGTCCTCATAACCCCGGACAGGCCCCCACTTCTGGCACTGTTCGCGTATGTAGTTCTGACTCTGATCTCCCTTTTTATTTTGATTAAATTGAGCCCGTTTCTCCTGGACAAACATTTGCAATATTTCCTCCTTAATATCCTTCTTCTCCTCTAAGGAGGAGCCCGGGCATTGTTCCAGCTTATCGCATAATTCGTTGGTTGTCATTCCCTTCCAGCCGAAGAGGACGGACTGTACCTGTTTCTTTAATATCGGCCGAAGCCCCTCGATTAGATATTGATTTACCAATGGTTGGGGTAGCCCTCCCAGCTGCATCGGACCCAGTCCTCCCCAGCGCGCGATGGCCTTTTCCAACCTTTCTCGGTAATCTCCAATTGATTCTCCTGGTTTTTGTTTTATGGCCCCGATTTTTCCCCAATCCGGACCTCCTGCTGGCAACAGCGCCAGCTCGATGGCATCCAGCAGCCGGACCTTCAGTGCCTCCCATTGCGCTAGTGTTATCTGGCCCGCTCCTGCTGCCCTTGGATTGACCGGCGGCCAGTGTGCTCTTTGTCTAGCCCTTTCCCATACTTTGGGTGGGAGCACGGATACTCCCATATGAGTTATGTCTCGATAGTCGCACTCGCCAGCTAAAAACCAATTCGACATGGTTGGCACTATCTGCCGTGGATCCTCAATAAGCAAATGTTGAATCCTTTCCCGCATTACCGTTAAAGAGGATTCTTTCCATGGTACCCTTTCTCGAACCCCCTGACCTTGAGCATTAACTCCAATAATTTGTACGGGGCACAATGTTTTCCTTCCCATTATTTCCTGGCATTCCAATGGGGTAGTTTGTGAGGTCTCGTTCCCATTACAGCCTACCAGTGAGGGGTATAACCCATCCTGTCCTATCGGTGGCGGGAACCCTGCGATGTCGGTCCCGTCATCTATTCCGTTAGCCCCGAGTTGTGCAAACGGACTTCCCTGGCTCGGATGGTTCTGGGGTATCTGGGGCGCGATGGTAGCGGGGTTGCAGGGAGGTGGTGGCGGGAGCGCAGAAAGGGTAGGTGGTGCCTGAAACCCCAGGACAGGGCTTAGGTCTGGGGCTGGGGAGGGTAGATTGGTCACTACTTCCCCTACCGCGGGGTCTGGGTTTTCAACGAGCGACATCAGTTGCGCGTTGGCCTGCCTCTCTATTTCTTTAATCGCTTCATCCTGTATTTTAGTCGCCTGTTTCCTCAGACCCTTGAGTTTTGTTACCTCACCGGCCAAGCTGGCCTGTTTCGACTTTGCGTGTCGCTTCATCGCTTCTTCCTTCCACCAACCAAAGACTTTCCAATAGTCAGGCGGGAAGTGTTTCGTGGCCTGTTCTAACTTTTCTAATGCCTCATACAACGCGTCCAATTTTTCCAGCGCAAAAGACCCTCCTTCAGGCCACGGTTCACCTAAATCCTTCGTCAGCGCAACCCATGACTTCCCTGGTCTCGCAGCATCATAGCCATACCTCCGAAACATGAAAAATGCTGGGGTATTTCTAAGCGGTTCACCTGCCTTTACAGTCTTATTACCCATCCTGTTCCCCATCCTAGGAAAATTTAGTTTACCGACGTAGCCTTGTACCCGTGAGGATCGCCCGCCTCGCGGTACAGCCGTCTACCTAACTCTTGAGAGGCTCGCAGTCTTGTACCCGTGAGGATCGCCCGCCTCGCGGTACAGCCACGCTACCTACTCTCCTGAGAGGTTCGCCCGCCTACTCAGCCGTCTAACCTACCCTTACTAAACTCTCCTGGCGTCCTACGCCCTTATAATACTTCTAACCTTACTTATAATTCCAACGTCTCCCGGGTAGGCCTCGGATCGGGACGCCGCCCTTATCCTTACCCTCACAACCCAGAGATCTATTACCCCTTACCCTCAGGCGCCCAACGTGGGGCACTTCCCCTTACGTAACGTTACCCTGACGAGTCCATAAACAGTCAGTTGCTCCGGACCCAAGCGGTCCGTATTTAAATTTAGGTTCGTGGATCAGGTTTGAGCAGGGAACGGAACAAACGGCATCCGAGCAAGAGAGTGGGTTACAATTTGGACTGACCCCCAGGCTATAAAGGAAAAACAAAAGAAAACCACAGCTCACCTGACCCGGATCAATTGCCAGCTGGTCTCACCACTCACTTGCCTGGGACCGCGTCCCGGACTGCACAGACTGATCCCACCGCTGCCACCACTTGTCGGATTGGGACTTAGAACTTGGGACTCAGAAGACTCAGAGAAAGGAGCAACGGATATATTTATTAGAACTCGATACACAAGCTTGCGGAGAAGCAGGGAGTTGCAGGAAGCTCACATGAAATGACCAACACTACAACAAGATGCTCTGAAATAATTCGATTAAAACTTGCTTTATATAAGGAATATCGGGTGTGGTTTTAGCTCACAAGATACAGAGACAGAATGGGCTCATTGGCCCTCCCACCATAGTCCCATCCTGTTGTTCAGTTAGTTAGAGGAAGCTCATCCAAGGCCACTCATAGGTTAGCTCAGATAAGGAGATGGTCAGCCATATGTGGCAACATGTTTACAACTTTCTGTATAGAAACCTTGGTTGGGAAAGTACAAAAGGAGGGGACACTCATAAATGTGTCAGCCCACAGGATATTGGCAAAGTTTATGAAGGAGGCAGAGAGATAGCAGCTGCAACCAAGGCCAGGAAGGGGAACAAGAGATTGTGCCCACACAGGCCAAGAGCTCACAAGCACAGAACTCCTATTAGGATATTACACATCCTCAATGCACAAGAAAGGACTAAGTATTATAAAAGAGTACAGCAATCAGTCAAAACAAAACATATAATTGGTTATACTTGGTAATTGGTAAAGCAGCAAGAATTAACAAAGGGGGAGGGGCATAATAGCTCCCTACATATGTATATGTATATATATATATATATATATATATATATATATATATATATATATATATATATATATATATATGTATATATATATATGTATATATATGTATATATATGTATGTATATATATATATGTATATATATATATATATGTATATATATGTATGTATATATATATATGTATGTATGTATATGTATATATATATATGTATGTATGTATATGTATATATATATATATATATATATATATATATATATATATATATATATATATATATATGTATATATATATGTATGTATATATATATGTATATATATATATATATATATATATGTATATATATGTATGTATATGTATATATGTATATATATATGTATATATATATGTATATATGTATATATATGTATGTATATGTATATATGTATATATATGTATGTATATGTATATATATATATATATATATATGTATATATATGTATGTATATGTATATATATATATATATATATATATTGTTGCGGATATGGGATTTGGCCTCCATCCATATCCGCTTGTAAATATTCCCCTATTTCCCCAATACTCCCCAACTATCCCCAATCCCCCATTCCCTAGTCCCATTGTCTGTAAACAACACTCTGTAGCCCCGACCTTCCCCTTTTTCCCCCATTAAATGTCGTGCCCAGGTTCACCGCATCTCACGTAGACAACCATAGGACATCTTGCTAGTTATTCTTAGTCTATGTCAGTTAAGGACTCGTTTCCATTAATTCTGACTCTTCGTTGCACCAGGATGTGATTGTATGGCACCAGTAGTAAGTTTAGGACCTCCCAATACCTCCCCACAATCTCATCTCCGCATCCTCCCATCTTCCTCATGAAACTACAACCACAACAACAACTACAACAACAGCGGGGGCGGCGCGGCGGCGGCACGGGGAGTGTGCGTCCTCACTCCGGCTTGGTTAGCCGCCATTGCCCATGTGCTCCGACGGGGTTACCACGAAGGGGCTGACTGTCAGCTCCTCGTCAAGGGCGGAGCCCGGTAACCCCCCGCACCCAATAAGAAGCGGCGGGCCGATTCCATCTGGGGCGGAGCTAACGAGCCGAGGGCGTGTCACTCCCCGCTGGATATAGGCAGCCACTTACCGGAGGTGACGTGAGATGCGCCCCGAGCTTGAGGAGAAACAGACGCCACCTCGAGCGCGACGATACCTCCCCGCATATCTGGACCGGACCGTGTGGATCCTGTCCCTGAGCCAAGGTGCACGTTGAGCCATCGATTCTGCCCTTCCTTGCCATCAATCCCTGTGTGAGTCAGTCTTGTCCCTTTTATCTGTGGTCTGTCGGGGCTAAGATAAGACCGTGTTTAAGTGCCCACCTTTCTGTGCTGTACCTCTTGTGCGTGTAATCTAAACGTTCTGCAAACCCATATTATAACCTTCTCCGGAGGTCTTGAGAACTGTACCCCTGGTGTCGTGTCATTTAACCCAGCCGTTGTGTCCTTTCCTTCATTGATCTAGCGTAGCGCGATTCGGCCAACGTTCGAGTGGAATCGGGTAAACTGTGCAGACGCGGTCATACCAAACCGCTCGGTAAACTAACATCCAAAACCGCGTCTGTAACAATATGTATATATATATATATATATATATATATATGTATATATATGTATGTATATATATATATATATATATGTATGTATATGTATATATATATATATATGTATATATATGTATGTATATGTATATATATTGTTACAGATACGACTTTGATGGTATGGTGGGCCGAGCGGGATGGCCGCCGTATCCGTACAAGTTACCCGATTGTACTCGAACGTCGACGAAGCCGCGCTATGCTGGCTCAATAAGGAAAAGAAGACACCCGGCTGGATTATAATCACACAATACGACACCAGGGGTTCAGTTCTCAAGACCTCCGGAGGAGGTTATATTAAGGCGGAAAAGGTTAGATTACAGGGACAAGAGGGAAACATAGGAAGGTGGGCACTTAGACACAACCTTATATTAACCCTAGACAGACCACAGATAAACGGGACAACGCTGACTCACACGGGAGTTGATGAAAAGGAAAGCGGCAGTCGATGGCTCAGGTGCACCTGGCTCCGGGACAGAATCACGTACGGTGGTGTCCAGCAGATGCGGGGAGGTCGCTCAGCGCTCGTGGGTCGCGACTTTGGTGGAGATGCCGGGGAGGTCGCTCAGCGCTCGGGAGGGTGGCGTCTTGTCCTTCCAAGCTCGGGGCGCATCTGACGTCACGTCCGGCGCGGGGCCGCGTATATCCGGCGGGGAGTGACACGCCCTCCGCTCGTTAGCGCCGCCCCAGATGGCATCGGCCCATGGCTTCTCATTGGGTGCGGGGGTTACCGGCTCCGCCCTTGACGAGGGGCCGACAGGGAGCCCCCTTCTGGGTAACCCCGTCGAGCACATGTTCAATGGCGGCCAACCGAGCCGGAGTGAGGACGCAAAGCCGCTGTTGTTGTGGTTGTTGTTGGAGCTTGAGATGATGGGAAGAGATGCGGGGAGGTATGGGAAGGTCCTAAACTCCTACTGGTGCCATATCATCACATTCTGGTGCAACGAAGAGTCATAATTAATGGAAACAAGTCCTTAACTGACATAGATTAAGAATAACTAGCAAGATGTCCTATAATTGTCTACGTGTGGTGCGGGGGACCTGGGCACGACATTTAATGGGGGAATGAAGGGGAAGATCGGCTCTAATGGGTGTTGTTTACAGACAATGGGACTAGGGAATGGGGTAAGGGGAGAGTTGGGGAGTATCGGAGAAGATAGGGGAATATTTACAAGCGGATATGGAGGCCAAATTCCATATTCGCAACATTGCACCCTTCTCTACCCTCGGGGCGTCCCGACCCGATAAATTTTTACCTACTTTAGTGTGGCACGCAATGTAGTTCCCTCTACTATTAACTCTACCCTGAGTGCGACAGTTTTACAGATATTCACAAATGAGTAAATATGTCCCCCTGCGACGTTGCACCCTTCTCCTCACAGAAACACACCCACAGGATAACCGAATCCGGAAAGAATCCTCAAACTAAACATACAGCCGGTAGGGAGCATTATTTACAAGACTACGCTGCTATTTACACTACGATCCAGGACCTGTTTTTGGAGGAACACATGCAGATGTTATGCATAGAGAGAGCGCGCTTGCCAACATCGATACACCAACCCACGAGTGCTCTGTGGCCGACGGCCTTTAATAACGTGCAGAGCACCCTTTCCCGAGCACCAACAGCACCACCCCACCACCAATCGCCACCACCAATCGGTGCAGTCACCATTGTTCATTGGAATAAAAATAACTTCAACAACCCCTAACCCTGCAGGTGTCTCTTGCTCTTCTTGTGGTGCACTTGGTGTTACTTAAAAGTGGTTCACCTGTATGGCATAGGTGCCACGTTGACCCATAGGTCCATCCCCGGGTGGTGCTTGGCCGCAAACGAGCTGCGGTCCATTGTGGGTGGCCACAAACATTGCGGTCCATATGGTGTATCGATCCAGGCAGCCAACAGCGAAAGTGCAGGCCCACAACTGCGTCGCCAGCACCTCTCTCTCCTCTCTCTCTACCCCAAAGCCAGATCCTCGGAGGTGGGAGACAAAAACAAGACAAGTGAGCAAGGTGGTAAGGGCGCAAAAGTGCACGCAATGCAAGGTGATGCACACTGGGGGCACATGGGAACCAGGTGAGACAGGTACGTTCCTACCGTACGCCCCCCCCCACCAGGTAACCTACATGGCCCCTCCCTTACCCCTTACTGTATCAACAAAACACAACACTACCCATAAACATCTACTTTACAAATCCACAAACATCCCTACTGTCTTCCCCGTTCCTCCCATATACCAAATTCGTCTTCTCTCCCTCCTAACCAATCAAATTTGCCATTTTCAACTCTCATCAAAATTTGCCATTTTCAACTCAACATCAAAATTTGCCATTACCAATTCATCATCAGTCCCTCCTAGGGAGGGAGAGATGGAATCACCCCAATGTCTCATCCACGTCGTGATGCGTCTCACAAATCCTCACAGCAATTCTCATTTCTGCAACAAACAAAGAAAACACAGGTGTGGAGTCATCATCATCACCACAGGCAAGTGGCTGCGTATGGTGCGACAGGTTCTTCAATCCTAACTATCTCCTAAATGACTTTAACAACTTTACACTACCCGGGGTCTCTCTCCGGCCAAACCATTGGCCCTCTTACACTATGGGTTCTAAAAACCAATTCCCATTGGCCAAACTGTGGTGCTCTTCAATTTGGGGTCTCACTCCCCCGATTCATCTCCCGGTGCCCTCGCACAATTTCTGGGCTGTGGCGTGTACCTCTCCCAGTGGGTCTACCCACCTGCACACCTCCACCACTGCAGTTGCCTCCGAGCTTACCTGCTCCTCACCCTAACCTAACTACCTGGGGAAGGCCCTCTGGCTCTCTCCCCACTCCGTGCCCTCTCTGGCACTGGGCTGCCCGATCCACACCCGGGATCCTCAGGCACCCACTCACAACTACCGGCTCCCAGAGCCCACCTGCGGCCTCACCTGGCCGACATCCTCACAGTGGTGGAGTGCCCAACCAACTACACACACTAACAGGCTACACGCCCAGCCATTTCCACAACACTAATGCACCCATTCACAACACCATTCTGCAACCGCACCACAAATGCCAATATCCAACCACAATTTACCTGCACCCTCTACCTAACACTTACACTACCCGCCCCGGGTATCCGTGATGGGGGTCCACTCTTCCCCCATCCACACCTTCGCACCATGCACACCACTCCGTACCACTTACTCCAACTCTCTCCACACACCTGTACCTGCACACCTGTGCTCTCACACCTGGTGCCACCGGCACCCTTCTCTCCCCAAGCGCATTCGCGCTGATCCACAACACTCACTACTCATACACTACTCCACACACCTGTCCAGTTGCACACCTGTGCAATCACACCTGTTCAATTCTCACAAACACGGCATCATCTCAGCTAACTACTCCCTTCTGAAACTTGCGCTTCCCAGTCGTCCCTTTAAACTATTGCGCTCCCACGTCATTATCATCCACACTAATCTACCTGCGTCCCCACTACAGGTATCAGTCACTAACTAACCTTAACGTTACCTAATGTCATCTTCGCTAGATCCCTACCAATATCCTAACCCACCCGGGCTAGTTTTCACTGCCATACACCCCATAAACTATTGCTCCTTTGCCCCACACCTGTGAGGGATGGTGGATTTGCCATCCCACCACATCGGGGGTCTCTCACTACCAATTTTGCACATCAAATTTCAACAAATTAAAAATTTGCCAATCACTGCCCATCATCTGCCAATCACTACTGCCAATCCCTTGCCAATCATCAAATTTTGTTTTTCTCTAATTTTGGGTCCAAAACACTAACCTCATCACCCAGTCTACTCACTAATACCTCTCGGTGCGCCAATTCCTGTCCAAAGCCCGGCTTCGTAAAGCCAAGCAATGGATGCTGGTTGTTTTGTGCCAGCGGCTGAATGCGTCCGGCATTCGGGGCAGGGACGGGGGCTTACCCGTGCCGAGATCCCACACACCACCTCGGCGTGGAGCCATCCAATGCCCCGATCTAGACCTGCCGGCACGTCTCACCAAAAAGTGGTCGCCATGACGACCCTTCCTATCCAGCTGCCCGCTCCACCTAGTGGAGCCTGGACGCGGCCGTTCAAAGCGAGGCCCGGCACGCACCGAGGGCCCGCTTCGGCTAAAAGTCGCTCTAACCTCTAACCCGTCTAACGTCGATGCTTCACCTGCATGCTTACACCCCGCAGCCCGTTCCTTGCTCACACACCCAGCCGTGCCCATGCTCCTCGTACCTTTCCTTACACACCCAGGTACACCCATTCCACTCACAGCCTTGGTCACACACCTGACCACCGAACACTTTGGCACACATTCGTTGGTCGCACACCTCACCAATACACCTCTTCGCACCCCCTCCTCTGTCACCTCCTCTGTGACAATCACAGGTGTGCTCTCATTCGCACACCCAACCACGTGCCTCACCACCAACTCCAGCGTGCATTCCCACTCACGCTCTACCATTCCAGGTGTGCATCCTTCCATCCCAGGTGTACATCCTCGCTCACCTGTCACAACTAACTCACGCTCCATGTCACTCTCACTACTCTCACCACCATTCTTGACAGCGCACTCACCCTTACTCTTGACAGCACACTCTTTCCCCATGCACCTGTCCGTCACACACCTTTCTCGCGCACACTCTCCCGTTACACCCTCTGTAACACTCACCACAGGTGGACACTCTTCCTTACTTCTGACAGCGCACTCTTTCCTCATGCACCTGTCCGTCACACACCTTTCTCGCGCACACTCTTGCGCACACTCTCCCGTCACACCCTCTGTAACACTCACCACCCCGCGCTTCCACGTGCTCCCTCGCACACGCGCTACGACCGACTCACTCTCGCCAGCACACTCACTCCTTGGCACGCACTTTTTCCTCACACACCCCAGAGTCGGACTTTCTTGCACACCTCCTCTTTCGCACACCAGACCTGTCGCACACTTCACCAACGGCCTCTCACGAACACCCGGGTCCATCTCGACCCCCAAGCTCCTTAAATCCCCTGGCACATCATACGCACGACCATATTGGTCACCACTTACACCGGGTCCTCTTCCTCTTCGCTTCTCCTCCATCACCTGCGAATCCCTCATCCGGTTAATGAGCACATCATCACGATCCAAACACAGACTTTGGACCAATTCTTTTATCTCCTCTTTGATCTCTTTCTTATCCCCTCTCCGTCGCTTCTTAATTTCGCTCATCCCTTCTTCCACTTCTTCTAATTTGTGCCTCACCTCTTTTATTCCCCGGTACGTCTCCTCAAGCTCATCCTCCAAGGCTACCTTGACCGTTTCCATGTGCGTCCTCACCTGCCGGTCCTTCGTCTCCATTACCTCTACCACCTCGTCCAACCTCGTTGTCAGTCCCTCACGTACCATCTGACATTGCCTCTGTGTCGCTATCAAGTCGTTTTTAATTTCTTTTTGTGTCGCCTTTAAACCTCCTAATACCGCAGTGTTCTTCTTTAC
>NC_136269.1:52253257-52393257 GCF_964187855.1 Myxine glutinosa | reverse complement strand
GGGCATGGCTGTTATTTACAGAGACAACTTCTCTCCCTTTGTTTCCTTCACCATGACTTTTCCGTTCGACCATTCATCCTACGAGCTAGCCCATGTCACCTTCACTCTGTCAGAAAGCACTCTTCATTTCTTCTGCCTCTACCGACCTCCACCTAACCGGAAAAACAAGCTAACTGACTATGTTTGTGACCCAGCTTCCTAATCTGCTCGACCACTGCAATACTCTTCCTGGTTTCGTCCTGATTCTTGGAGATTTCAACGTCCACTACGACCAACCACAACATCCTCTCACTTCAAAGATCATTGACCTCCTTTCTACTTTTAGTCTGTCTCAGTCTGTCTCCCAACCTACACACGTTAAAGGACACATCCTGGATTGGTCAGTGCACAGATGTGATGATCAGTTGGTGCAGTCCACGTCAGTGACCTGTGCTATCGCCTTGGACCACTTCTGTGTCACCAGCCGCCTGAGTATTGCTGTTCCTTGTCTTCAGCCCACCTTCATCACCGCCCGCAACATCCGTGCCATCGACCGTTCCGCCTTTAAAGAGGTCCTTCACACCCGTCTCTCTGCCCGTTCCTTCGTCACTGCAGAAGACCTTGACTCTTGCCTTCGCCCAGCGTTGGACTGTTATGCTCCAGCGACACGGCGCGCCGTTTCCAGACGCAGGAGTACTCCGTGGTTCAGCGCAGTCAGCGACGAAGTCAGGGCTGCCAAAAAGGAACGATGACGTGCCGAGAGACGGTGGCTGAAGACTGGCCTCACAGTCCATAAACAGTTGTATAACATAGCTAAAAGACTCGTCATAAAAATCATTCTGAAAGCAAAAACGTCATATATTTCTGATCGGATTACTAGGAGCTCCTCCTGCAAGCAACTGTTCAGCATTACCAACCGCCTTCTTGCCACCAAAAAAAAATCCGTTCTTCCCTCTGTATTTCCTCAAAACGAACTACCCAAACGCTTCCTGCATTTCTTTCACAATAAAATTCAGTCAATAAGAAACAATCTGGACAAGCAGTCACTCCTTTCCCTGGATGATGCTGAACACTGCTTTCACGGACGACCTCTAAGTTTGTTTACTCCTGTTACTGAGGAAGTTGTCAAATGTACAATCCTCAAGTCAAACACAAAAACATGTGATCTCGACCCCCTTCCCACCGATTTGTTTACTGAGTGTTTGGACACCCTCCTCCCATTTATTACTGCAGTTATCAATGATTCTCTGACTACTGGTTCATTTTTGCTTCTCTTTAAGCAAGCTCTTGTTAAACCACTTCTTAAAAAGCCCACCCTTGACCTTAACGACATGAAAAATTACCGTCCTATCTCCAACCTGTCTTTTCTGTCAAAGATCACAGAAAGAATTGTGCTATCACAGATGAATGACCATCTAGTTTCAAATAATCTTTTCAATTCTCGCCAGTCGACATATAGACCAGGCCATAGCACCGAGACCGCGCTCCTAAGAATAACCAATGATCTTCTGACTTCTCTTGACTGTGGTAAGGTTTCCGTTCTTGCTCTTCTCGACTTGTCTGCTGCCTTTGACATGATTGACCATTGTGTCTTAATTCGTCGTCTTGAACTCACATACATTTGGTATAACTGGTACTCCCCTTTCTTGGCTGATGTCCTATCTTACTGATAGAGTGCAAACAGTTGTTGTCAATGGCCAGAAATCAGCCCCTTCTCCGCTTTCCTTTGGCGTTCCCCAGGGCTCAGTCCGGGGACCTATCCTCTTTCTTTTGTACACTCAGCCTCTATTTGCTCTTGTTGCCAGACATTCAGTTGATCACCACGCCTTTGCGGATGACAATCAGCTGTACAAAGGAAACACGATTCAACAAATCGTGCCCACTGTTGAAGTGTTAGAAGGCTGTATTGCCGACGTGAAGGCATGGATGACCCAAAACAAACTTCAGCTGAACGATGCAAAACAGAGTCTATGATTGTAAGATCGCACAGATGTCCTCTACAATGTTCACTTCCTACCACTATTCATGTTGGTGAAACCTATGTAAACTTTGTTTCGTCGGCCAAGAACCTTGTGTGGTTTTCGACTGTAACATGACATTTTCCAAGCAAGTACTTGAAACTTGCAAATCAGCATACTTTCAGCTGCGAAAGATCGTATCCATTCGCCACTTTCTTACTCCTCAAGCTGCTCTAACTCTGGTCTGTGCCCTTGTCCTCT
Source organism: Myxine glutinosa (assembly GCF_964187855.1). Classification (NCBI taxonomy): domain Eukaryota; kingdom Metazoa; phylum Chordata; class Myxini; order Myxiniformes; family Myxinidae; genus Myxine; species Myxine glutinosa. Next base: position 52,391,059 of record NC_136269.1, on the reverse strand, counting down.
CAAGGCTAGACTATTGTAATTCTTTGTATGCTGGCTGCCCTCAGTTTCTCTTGGATAAGTTACAAAAGGTTCAAAACTCTGCCGCTCGTCTTGTCTGTAAGGCGAAGAAGTCTGACCATGTTACTCCGCTTCTTGAATCTTTGCACTGGCTGTCTGTCTCTGCTCATGTGCAATACAAAATTTGCACACTATGTTATAAATCATTGTGTGGAACGGGACCTCACTATCTCTCCGATTTGCTCACTCTCTATGAACCTCGGCGACGGCTTCGTTCAAGCGACGACTCCATGACCTTAGAGCCGCCGCGCACCAGCACCAAGTCGTTTGGCGAGAAATCCTTTTCCTTTGCTGCACCTCTGCTCTGGAATGACTTGCCTTCCTCTGTTCGACATGTTGACTCTCTTCCTGCCTTTAAAACCTCCCTCTAAACCTATCTGTTTCACAAGTCTTTCAAAGTCTAAGTCCTGTTTTCCCTTTGGTTTGAGGTGGGACAGAGATCGAGAGTATATCTGTGTACGTGTGCGGGGGAGGGAGGGGAGAAGGAGGGGGAGTACACATCTGTGGGTTTTGAATGGGGAGGGAGAGGAATAGGACAAGAGTGAAGGTGTGTCTGTGTGTGTGTATGTTTGTGTATGTGTGTGCGGTGTGTGTGCATTCGCATGATAATGTAAAGCGCCACGAGGGTCGTTAACTCTGCTTGATGGGGCTATATAAGACTCCTTTATTATTATTATCTATATAATAATACCGTAAGGACTCGACTTTGTTATCCCTTTTACGCCACACCCAGTGACCCGATGCCCACGGCACTAATGGATTTACGATCTACGAACCGCACTCTTTGTTTATCACGTACAGCCATACTCGAAAAATCTGAATTAGCCGATGTTGGGGCCCAAAAGCATCCGATTAACTGCCGATACGACGCCATCGTATTAGCGTCTGCTGGGCGAAGGCGAAGCAAGCCGTCCGCTGATTGGACAGTCGAAGGCGACAGCAAGCCGTCCACTGAGTGGACAATCCCAGAGTGGTGCTATGCCGATTCCTATTACGAATCCATTCATTTTTCAAAAGTATATCGTGGCGTTGTCATTTAAGTAGATTGCAATAAATACGTTGTCCATATACGCACTCTTCATTCTCATCTTTCTTCCTAACTCTTACTCGGACAAGCAAATCCCCTATGCCATCCATAATGGTACACTCTATCCATACACCACATCCTCCCTTCCGTGGATGTTCCACGGGTTTCGGCTAGTTATTATTATTATTATTATTATTATTATTATTATTATAATATACCAAAACCAAATTGAAATCTATGCAATGGAAACACAACGGTTCACTACCACACTAGAAATTTCACATCCCACTCTCAGCCTGCAAGGTCAGGGCCTTGATTCTTCTCAGATGTTAAGGCAATCCTGCATATTCACTATGAGCCTCCAAAATTACACTCAAAGGACAAAAATGCCAGCCTCATGCTAAAATTCAGACAGGCCAACAAGGGCAGACACCAAAGGAAGTTGACTTGAGGTGTGCAACTCCTTCACAACAACACATATATGCACAACATAGAGCCATGTTGTGCAAATCGCCATTTGTGACTGCAGCTTCGAACATCAGACTCGGTGGCCTAATGGATAAAGAGTCCGCTCCGAATCTGGGAGTTCTGCGGTTCAAATCCAACTCCGGCTGAGTCATACCAACGACTTTAAAAATAGTGCATTCTGTTTCCTTGCTTTATGGACATCATTTAAAGAGGATAGAGCTCGGGCAAACAACAATAGGTTGGCAAACGTTGTGCAGACTTGATGGGCCCAACAGCCTCCTCATGCTGTTCCTAGCAAGGGATTCGTATTATCTTCCCTCCTCCACCACTGTACAGCCTGAACTTGATTACCGGTACCAATTATCTGCGGAGACATTTGAAGTCCCATCTACATGGCCGCCGAATTGCCAACGACACAGAACTGCCTGAAGCCACTGAGACTTGTCTGTAGGAGTAACCTGAAAACTTGTATTTTACTGGCATAGACAGTTTGAAGGACAAATGGAGCAAGTGCTTTGAAGTCAAAGGACACTATGTTCAAATAAAAAAAACGTTTGGCACGTCTTGGACTACTGTGAGCATCTTGTTCCTGGTACCTTTGAATGCCCCTCGAAAATAACCTGCTGGAATTTATTTTAGAACATAGTTTTATGTGGGTAGATGAAGTCTCCGCCAATAGGCTTTATTGGTTTAGATTTGAAAATTGCATTTGACAGCGTTTCATGTACAAGTTCCATATTTGAGGCCAAAATATGTGGAGTTGAATTGAAAATTAAATTAACACAAGTGCAAGTTGAAACAGAAGGAGGTTAAAAATAAAACTTTTGTTAATGGTTTATAGGAATGCCTCAGGAAAGTAATTTGTACATACAAGTGAATGATTTGTTAACTGCACAACATTGAAGTGTGTTGGTTGTTTAGTGCAGTCACATGATAATACTTTTGGTTTGATAACTGGCGAAAACAAATTGCTGTTGTAATAAATTTGTTACTTTTATGAGCTCTGCAGTTGGAACCCACAATACGAGTGAACATGAAACATGTATAAAAGGGTGAAAAAGTTGGTGAATATGAAGGTGTCCAGGGGCCACATGAAACATTATTGCTTACGATTGCCAGGCAACCAACACACGTAGACACAAACCAGCATACTTGTACTCATACCTGCCGAACTATCTCAGCATCCTGTCCACACGGTGTGAAGGAGATGGACATTGCAACATCGTGGGTAAATTATTACAAACATTTATATTCAAGTATGCACCATTACCAGTCCACAGCAAGTGCTCTCACAGAAAGGTTAACCAGGCAGCCAAGCTGTTTTCTTAATTTGGGATTGTAAAGGTTAATGAGGGCATTGGTTCACCATGCAGCAAAGAGAAACTTCGATTCAAAGAACAACAAAGAAACATCAAAAATGCCAAGGCCGTCCGCGCCCGCTTTGTACTCAAACTAAACTTGAAATGAAAACGACATTTAAAAAAAAAAATGCACATTTTATTCATTTGTGTTCTCCACATTCTCATAATAAAGGATTTTTGAATATTTCATGGAAAAAGCTCGATTGGTAAAAATGTAATGGGCTAGACAGACACACTGAGGCTCAATGGTAAATAAATAGAGAAACACAGAAGGAATTTAAAATGAATAGTCCCAAGTAGGACAGACGCTCGTCTTCCGATGGAGGGCGGTCGTAGTCAGGCTTCATTAGGGGGATAGAGGGGATCTTAAAGGGTCTTGGGGTTCTTTGGAGTCTTAGGGATCTTAATGGGTCTATCGGGTCTTAAAAAGAGTAAAAGGACTAAAAATTACAAAAAGGACTGCCTAATCCCACCCCACCCCAAAAAAAGCTCCTCCCTGCCCCCACATAATGATTGAGATTAAATTAAAAGGTTATATTAAATAATGATCAAGATCAAATTAAATTACGAGGTTACATTAAATAATAATCAAATTAAATTAAGATGTTATATTAAATAATGATTAAGATCAAATTAAATTAAGAGGTCATATTAAATAATGATCAATATCAAATTAAATTAAGAGGTTTTATTAAATAATGATTAAGATCAAATTAAATTAAGAGGTCATATTAAATAATGATCAAGATCAAATTAAATTAAGAGGTTTTATTAAATAATGATCAAGATCAAATTAAATTAAGAGGTTATATTAAATAATGATCAAGATCAAATTAAATTATGAGGTTATATTAAATATTGATCAAATTAAATTAAGATGTTATATTAAATAATGATTAAGATCAAATTAAATTAATAGGTTATATTAAATAATGATTAAGATCAAATTAAATTAAGCGGTCATATTAAATAATGATCAAGATCAAATTAAATTAAGATGTTATATTAAATAATGATCAAGATCAAATTAAATTAAGAAGTTATATTAAATAATGATTAAGATCTAATTTAATTAAGAGGGTATATTAAATAAAGATCAAATTAAATTACGAGGTTATCTTAAATAATGATCAAGATCAAATTAAATTAAGAGGCTATCTATATAATAATACCGTAAGGACTCGACTTTGTTATCCCTTTTACGCCGCACCCAGTGACCCGACGCCCACGGCACTAATGGATTTACGATCTACGAACCGCGCTCTTTGTTTATCACGTACAGACATACTCGAAAAATCTTAATTAGCCGACGTTGGGGTCCAAAAGCATCCGATTAACTGCCGATACGACGCCATCTTACGACGCCATCGTATTGGCGTCTTCTGGGCGAAGGCGAAGCGAGCCGTCCCCTGATTGGACAGTCGAGTGGTGTGAACATGGGTGGTGTGAACCAAATGGTCTTTTTATTCCCTTGAACATTTTAAATTAGGATATATAAGGAAACGTCTTTATCATCATTTTAATAAAGTTAAATGGAGTGACATTGCGATACTCGGGGTGCGTTGCATAAATCCTCGTAACTCAGAGGTGTAGCAGGTGGCGAGACGTAAGGAAGCTTAAAGATAATGAGTTGAAAACAGACGAACGATATGTCAATCTCTTTCTACACCGAACGGAAATAAAAGTATGAGAGCGGGAAGGCATGGCCTGAGCACTTCGAGCAGAGAGGACTGATTGGACTTAACTTAAAGAGAAAAAATTGGAGCTTAACGGAAGAAGAAGATCCCATTAGCGCTCCCCTATGCCATCCATAATGGTACACTCTATCCATACACCACATCCTCCCTTCCGTGGATGTTCCACGGGTTTCGGCTAGTCTATATAATAATAGCGTAAGGACTCGACTTTGTTATCCCTTTTACGCCGCACCCAGTGACCCGATGCCCACGGCACTAATGGATTTACGATCTACGAACCGCGCTCTTTGTTTATCACGTACAGCCATACTCGAAAAATCTGAATTAGCCGACGTTGGGGCCCAAAAGCATCCGTTTAACTGCCGATACGACGCCATCTTACGACGCCATCGTATTGGCGTCTGCTGGGCGAAGGCGAAGCAAGCCGTCCGCTGATTGGACAGGCGAAGGCGAAAGCAAGCCGTCCACTGAGTGGACAATCCAGAGCATGCATTTGTGGTTTGTGCCGGTGTCGGCGATCGTCGTTCATATACGCACTCTTCATTCTCATCTTTCTTCCTAACTCTTACTCGGACAAGCAAATCCCCTATGCCATCCATAATGGTACACTCTATGTATACACCACATTCTCCCTTCCGTGGATGTTCCACGGGTTTCGGCTAGTATTAAATAATAATCAAGATCAAATTAAATTAAGAGGTTATGTTAAATAATGATAAAGGTCAAATTAAATTAAGAAGTTATATTAAATAATGATTAAGATCTAATTTAATTAAGGGGTTATATTAAATAATGATCAAGATCAAATTAAATTATGAGGTTATATATTAAATAATGAACAAATTATATTAGATGTTATATTAAATAATGATTAAGTAATAATATTAATAAGTAATAATAATTAAGTAATATTATTATATTAAATAATGATTCCCGGTGTGTACCCCGGTTTAGAATAGGTACACCGTATCCCTGCATGTCGAAAGAGGCGACTAAAAGGGTTGGCGTCAGGAAGGGCATCCGGCCATAAACCCATTGCCTCAAAAAGAGAACCATGACAATTACAACTACATATGGGCAGGGTACAGCCCGAAGTACCCCGTGGGGGACCCCACTCCCTCTCGTCAAAACTCAAGGTGGGGAACCCGATCGAAGCAAGGGTGGCAATCACTCCATTTATGACGACGAAACGTCTAATGCCCGACGTGGAGATCGGTTTCTGAGGTTTGGGATATGGAATGTAGGGACAATGACAGGGAGATCAGGAGAAGTGGTGGAAGTATTGGTCACAAGAAGAGTGGACATATGTTGTGTGCAGGATACGAGATGGAAGGGAAGTGGTGTGAGAATGGTGAAGGGTAGGCAGGGACAGAAATACAAGTTTGTGTGGCAAGGGTGCCCAGAAGGCGTGAATGGTGTTGGTGTCGTGTTTTCTGAGGAGTTTGTAGACAGTGTGGTGAGTGCGATGAGAGTGAGTGAAAGGTTGATGATGGTGAAAATGATGATTGGAAAGCTCTTGGTGAACGTCATCTCGGGATATGCTCCGCAGGTTGGTCGGAGCAATGAAGAGAAGGACAAGTTCTGGTGTGCAATAGAGAAGCTGATGGAAAACGTGAAAGATAAGGAAGTTGTTGTGGTAGGAGGAGACCTATATGGACATGTGGGAAGGAGTATGGACGGTTTTGAGGGAGTTCATGGGGGTTACGGATATGGTGTGAGAAATGGAGAAGGTGAAAGAATTTTGGAGTTTGCTGATGGAGCTGATTTGTTGATTTGTAATACGCAGTTCCAGAAAGAGGATAATAAGCTTGTTACATACACGTCAGGTAGGTCGACGACAAACGTTGACTACCTGCAGGTGCGTAGGCGAGATAGGGGGCACCTCCGGGACACAAAGGTGATCCCTGGGGAGGAGGCTGTTTCACAGCACTACTTGGTTGTCTGCAACATAAGGGTGAAAGGTGCGAGGAGAGCTCAGCGGGTGAAGTACCAACTGTTACGGAGTCCTCAAGGATCTCCTGGTCTTGGTAACCTCCGAACCCCGAGAGGAACCCCGGCAGAAAAAATATGTTACCCTGTGGTGAAAATTAATAGTGAAACCACACCAATGATTAAAAATGAACAAACTTGTATTATAAATCACACACAGGTATCATGGTACAACAAATGGCCATTAAGAGTGCACTCTATATATCCCTTATATAAAGTCAGGTCACTCACGGCACGGCCAGCGAGTGCAACGACACTCCTCACGAGCCTTGATTCAGTATACAAAAAAAGAAAAATATGTCTCTTTGACTTTTCCCAAGGTGAATGGGATTCGCTCCAGCGGTCAATGGAACGAAATCCGGTCGAAGCCTGAATCTCGCTTTCCGGTCGATATCCGAAGCGTGTACAGTGGGCAAGGGTGCTCTTCCCGCCAAACTGTACAACGGCGCCCTCCAGAGGCGCACCTTCACCACTCTCTCAGCAAACCGCAACGTAATTGGAGACGAAGCGGTCGCACCCACTCATCCCCGACAGACGGTAGGATGTTGGGGGTGAAGATGACACGAAGCAAACGTTCACAGGTGTCCATAGCACGGGGTTCAAAATGGCAGACGGCTCTGGCTTGAGCCGATGCGACGAGGCAAGGATTCGTCGGATCCTCAGCGCCCCCAAATCTGTCTACGCAGATTTCTCCACTCCAGCGAATATTCTTATCGCCGGATGTCCCTTCCAGGAACTCAAAATCCCCTCGTGGCTGTCGGTAAACCTGGCTCGTTACAGAGCGCTGATGTCACGCGTCCTCTCCAACTTCGTTCACCCTGCTTCTTCCTCTTCACCTCATTGTCTCCTCCTTCCGTTTCCTGTTTCACTTAGTTATCCTTTTTAACTTTTGATAACCGTTTGTGAATAATAAACCTTGTGAAACTAATAATAATACATAATATCAGAAACATGTCCAGTGGGTGAAAACCACCCCAGCGGAAGTGACGAATCCGTAACACAACCGAGAATGAAGGTGTGGAGGTTGAAAGAGGTGACAGTGAGGGAGGCATTAAAAGAGAGGCTGAGTATGGCAGAGGATGATGTGGTTGAGCTTGAAAGTGGTTGGATGTCAATGAAAGATAGTCTGTTGGGAGCCGTTGGTGAGGTATGTGGATGGACAAAAGGACCACTGAGGCACTCGGAAACATGGTGGTGATGAAGTTGGAAAGAAGATTGATGAGAAGAGGAAGAAGTTCAAGGAGTGGCAGAAGGCGAAGGGTACGGGAGCAGACAAAGCAGAGCATGAAAGTTATAAGGCAACCAAGAAGGCTGCAAAGAAAGAGGTAGCAAAGGCGCAGGAAGCATGTAGGAAAATGTTCGGAGAACACTTGGATTCGGAAGAGGGTCAGAGAGCAGTATTCAGGATTGCAAAGCAGATAGCGAAAGAAAGGAGTGATGTAATGGGGGTGAGTTGCTTGAAGGATGAAGTGGGACAAATCGTTGTGGATCCAGATGGAATTAAAGGAAGATGGAAGAGACATATGGAAATACTGTTGAATGCAGAGAATGAATGGGATGGCAACATAGAGAATAACCAAGTTTTAGGACCGGCAGAGAAGATAACCAAGAAGGAAGTTGAGGAAGCGATAAAAGCAATGAAGAGTAGAAAAGCGGCAGGCCGATGGGAGTTGTGGGAGATATGTTGAAGGCAGCGGGAAATTGGGGTGTGAAGAGAATGACAGAGATCTGCAATCTGGTGGTGAAAGAAGGCCGCATTCCAGTGGATTAGGAACTGAGTATCCTTGTCCCTCTATACAAGGGGAAAGGTGACCCTCTGGACTGTGGCTCGTATCGAGCGATAAAGTTATTGGAGCATGGAATGAAGGTATTGGAAAGGGTGTTGGAGAGGAGGATAAGGAAGAAAGTGAGGATTGACGAAATGCAGTTTGGATTTATGCCAGGAAGAGGAATGACAGACGCACTTTTTATTGTGAGGCAGTTGCAGGAGAAGTACATGGAGAAGAGGAAGATGTTGTATCTTGGGTTTGTTGATCTGGAGAAAGCATTCGATAGGGTTCCACGTGAAGTAGTGACATGGGCATTGAGGAAGTTAGGAGTGGAGGAATGGTTGATCAGAGTAGTGATGGCAATGTACAAAAGAGCGTGCACAGCTGTAAGGACGAAGGACGGGAACAGTGGTGAGTTTGAGGTGAAGGTGGGAGTGCATCAGGGGTCGGTACTAAGTCCACTACAATTTGTAGCTGTGATGGAGGTGCTGGCTCGGAACGTAAAGGAGGGTTTACCGTGGGAGTTGTTGTATGCAGATGATCTGGTGTTGATTGCAGAAAGTATGGATGGACTGAAGGAGAAGATGAACAAGTGGAAGGAATGTATGGAGACAAAAGGTCTGAAGGTGAATATCGGAAAAACGAAGGTGATGGCAAGTGGTAAAGCATGTGGTGAGGTGGAAAGAACTGGGAAGTGGCCGTGTGCTGTGTGCAGGAAGGGTGTCGGAGTGAATTCCATTCAATGTACAATGTGCACTGAGTGGGTTCATCAAAAATGTAGTGGTTTGAGAGGGTCATTAACCAGTGTGGCAGCTACATTCAAGTGTAAGGTGTGCACAGAGGGAGCTGCAGATGGAGGAAATGTTGAGTTGGATCTTGGAGACTGCGTGAAGCTCGAAGGTGTGAAAACATTTTGTTACCTAGGAGACATGCTGAATGGAGAAGGTGGATCAGACTCGGCAACGGTTGCTCGAGTGAGATGTGCATGGAAGAAGTTTCGGGAACTGAGTGGCGTGCTGACGAGGAGGGGAGTGTCGTTGAAGCTGAAGGGAAAGGTGTATGCTGCATGTGTGAGAAGTGTTATGATTTATGGGAGCGAGACATGGGTAATGAACATAGAGCAGCAACGAAGGCTGGAAAGGGTAGAAATTCGAATGGTTCGGTGGATGTGTGGTGTATCGTTGAGAGAGAGGAAGACAAATGATGAATTGCGAAAGATGATGGGAATAGAGCCTGTGATGGATGCTGTGAAGAGGAACAGGTTGAGATGGTTTGGTCATGTGTTGAGGAAGGATGAAAGTGACTGGTTGAGAAGAGTGATGGAAATGAATGTAGAAGGAAGTAGAGGACGGGGAAGACCGAGAAAGACTTGGCTAAAGATGGTCGAAGAAGAAATGCGGGCAAGGGGCTTAACAAGGGGAGATGCAGAAAATAGGGCAAACTGGAGAAGATTGTCATGGGGACCGCAAGGCTAACCCCTGCTCTAGCAGGGAAAGAAAGAACCAAAAACCACCATTAGAGGCCATTTTTCCCCACAGGGCGGGGGTTGGCCTTTTACGGGCACCGTGGTCCCCTTTTTGAAGCAATGTTTTATGGCCGGATGCCCTTCCTGCCGCCAACCCTGTTGGTCGCCTCTTGCGACACACAGGGAATTACCAGTGACCTGGTGCTCAATTTGCCGACCTCAGAGGGATGACAGGCTGAGTCAACCCCCCTGGCGTTAATTCAGCAATCGACCGGGATTCGAACCCAGGATCCTAAGATCCCAAGCCGGCACCCTAACTGCTAAGCCAACACCAGGCTCTAGCAGGGAAAATGGCCTTAAAATGCATGTTGTTGTTGTTGTTGTATATTAAATAATGATTAAGATAAAATTAAACTAAGAGTTAAGAGTTTATATATATGTATATCTTTATATATTTGAAGAAAATTAAACAAAGTTAAGCAAGGTGTTTACAAAGTCCCGTTACCCCCTCCACAGAACTTGATAAATTAATATAATGAACACACAAGAGTTATATATGTAAACTATGAATCAAAGTCGTTTCGAATATCAGCCATTAGAGTCTATCCTGTGTAATGTGTTTATGAGCCCACACGCTCTTTACTGTACGTTATTCAACTGAACAGTTACTTTGGTCAGCCGTTTTACCCTCCCAGGGATCACAGTCTCATCCCTATGACAAAAAAGGCTTACATTAATTTATTAAATAATTGATTAAGCTTAACATTAACATCAACATTAAGATTAACATGAACATAACGCGAAACGTATCAGGGTAGACAATGATGGGAGTCGGTGGAGGCTGGGTAGTGGGGTAATGGGTCTTTGTGTGAACGTCCTGTACATTTACTGAGAAAAATGTATAACAACATTGAAGTATTGTTTGTTTTGTTGGTTTTTAAACAAATCAAGAATAATATATTTTATCTGTTCACATCTGCATATCTAATGCATCAGAGATGAAAAGATCGCTTTCATTACAAATGTGAGCATTTTCACAGTATAAGGAAAGGGAAAAAACGGCATAATGCACAAACATCTGGAGAAAAAATGGCTTTGTTAAATAGCAGAAAAAGAAGTCTTGATCTATCATTCTGACCACGATGTGGTCGCAGGGTCTTAATATGCCTTCCCTCAGGGTTAGTTGGCAGTGCTATGACAGATGATGAAACCAAAATAATTTGCATAATTGCCACTGTCAGTATGTGCAGCACACAGTGGAATGCTGTGCAGTGTGTACTGTATGTTAAGGAAATACGCTAAGGAATGGTATAAAGAGATGTGCAGGAATGTTTACCTGGCAGTCCCTTGGCTCCTGTGTCCATAAATGCAGATGGAAGTCGATTCATCATGGTGCAAGCCAAGCAACTTTCACAGAAAGGGATGCAAAACTGGAAAATATAAAAGGTATGGAGAGAAAAGCTTCAGAAATACAAAAGACATAATGGAAGGTAAATATAAAGAGGCAAGCATAACCGTGGAACAAACATAACACACACATCTCCTGTATGAGCACTTGTGAGTGGGCGGAGGGACTGCGGCCTGTTCGAAGTACAGTTGTAGCAAAGCATAAACGCGCATAAAGTACATCAAAATGACAACCCCAAAGCAAAGGACCAAAGGTTTACCTTGAAACAGGCCTTTGTACGTTGATGGATGTACTTTCTACTTTTTAAAGGAAGGAAATAAATGACCATAGCAAGAGGAGGACCACGTTCTTTTAATTCGATCGTTAATTTGATTTATTTTGCCTTCATAACTCCAGATATTTCTCAACGGAGTACACAGGCGCAATTGCGGATGCCTTGACATTGATCCTGCTGGTTAATTATTTTCATTATACTCAATTCCCACTGGTTCATTAATTATTGTTACGTTTATGGGGGTCGGTGAAAGAATACAGTAGGAAAGGTAGCACTGTATAATTATAGCATGGACTGTGGACGCGTAGGAGAAACTTCCATGTACTTAAGTAGGGAAACTGACGCTGAAGATTGTTTATGTTCTTCACATGGGGGTGAAGCAGTGCTAATTAATGTAGGGATTAAGGATAATTTTCCCCAGTCCATGCTTTCCCTCTGTAATCTTTTCCTTACGTTTTTGCACCACCTTTGAATTATATTTACCACGGCCGGCCATAAAAGCCACCGTTAAATGACAACAACCACACTGGCAAGAAGCCAGGAAGAGCCAATCAGACTAAGCCCCGCCTCTAAATGACCTAATAGGAAACAGGCTACGCCCCTGAGGGACATGATTAGCCCAGAGTATGTGGGCGGGGTGAACTGGGAGGGAGGTTTGGTGATTGGCTCTCAAGAGGAAGAAGAAGAAGAGCGTTTCTCTCGCTGGTTTTGCTCGGGGAAGAAGGGCGCCATCTTGCCATTTGTGCGCTGGTCGTGTTGGACTCGCCGAGGAGCTCATGAAAGCATTGGCAGTTTTTCAGTGACTGCTTGGCTTGTGGTGGGCTCAAGACTGTGCTGTTCGCCACAATAACAAGGAGGGGGAATCTAAAAGGAGGCCGTCTTGGCAGCTTGCTTCGTGCCTGGGCGTTTTTGACGCACGGTGCTGCCACAATTTTGGGGTGCTCCGGCGCAGAAGGCTTTGAACATCAACCATCACCAACACTCTCTGTCTCTGTCTCTCTCTCTCCCCCAGCTGGCTGTTTGTGCTGGGCGTGGCAAGATGGCGTGTGCTCGTGTTCGTGTGTTGTAGCTCCTGGCTCGTGTTGGTTTCGTCCTCTCCCCACCCTCCCCCCCCTCCTTTTTCCTTTTTATCCATTGTGCCTTTGTCGTGTTTGTTTACCTTTCCTTCTTCGTTACCACCTGTCCCTCTTTCCCCTCCTACGAGACAGAGAGAGGGAGAGACAGCACGGTGAGGGTTTGTTTAAACCACGGTTTTCCTAACGTGGTTTAATCCGTGCTTTAGTCATTATTTATTCATTATTTTTTCTATTCATTTTTTTTCTTTTTGTTTAGGATTATACAAATCTATTTACTGTTCGCTTCGTTTTTCCTTTGACGATATGGCTAATAGGACTAGCTAAAGGTCTGCCAATCGTGTTACCGGTGAGGGTTTATCGCGTAAGCACGGGCTGTGCCTTGTCCCGCCGGAAGGAGTTGAAATGCATGACATTTTGCTCGCGATTGGGGATTTGATCGACGTGAGTAACATTCGTGCTGCGTTGGGATGAATCATAACATAATTGTTGTATTTGTCTCGCAAGTAAGTCTTGCCGACATTGTTGTACAGAACGGTTTGAGGTTTAAAGGGGTCTAAAGGTGTTCTATGGGATGTAAAGGGTGTAATGGCATGAGGGTGTAAGGGCATGAGGGTTAAGGGTGTAAAGGGTCAAAGGGGTATAAAGGGTCAAAGGGGTGTAAAAGGTCAAAGGGATCTACGGGGGTGTAAAGGGTCAAACGGATCTAAGGGAGTGTAAAGGGTGTAAATGGTCAAAGGGGTCTTAGGGGCATAAAGGGTCCAAAGGGGTGTAAAGGGTCGAACAGAGTCTAAGGAGTTTAAAGGGTCTAAAGGGTGTGAAGGGTCTAAGAGGTCTAAGGGCTGTAAAAGGTTACAAGGGGTCTAAAGGTGTTCAAATTGATGTAAAGGGTGTAAGGGGTGTAAAGGGACAAAGGGGTCTAAAGGAGTGTAAAGGGATCTAAGGGGGTGTAAAGGGTCAAAGGAATCAAAGGGAGTGTAAAGGGGTCTAAGGGGTGTAGAGAGTCTAAGGTGTGGAAAAGGGTCTAAAGGGGTCGAATGGGTTGAAAGGGTCTAAGAAGTGGAAAGGGTCTAAATGGTGTAAGAGTGAAGCTGTAGTAAATAAATTACCTTGGATTCGTAAATAAATTAAATCCGGAGTGCAACACGACAATAACGGGCCAAATGACCTCCTCATCATAGTATAAAACCCCCATTCAGGTATATCCGCCATTATATCGTGGTTAAGAATCTGATGGTAGAAAGTTTCGTTGTGATTAAACTTATGAGCTCAAAGCAGTAAGGTCACAAACAAACAGCAAAACAACAACTCACCTTGTTGTGAAGATGAGATAATCGTTGGAGGTTCACCCTTTGTCAAGTGGCGGTATGGACTTGGCGTCACGTGGGTCCTTTTTTGTACAAAATATTTTTTCACACTTGAGAGTGATGTTGTTAGATGCACAGTAAAATTACCTTTAAAACGATGTTTAGGTTGTGTTTGTACTATTTTCGGTTTTTGAATTATTAGCGCATTTTAGAGGTCACGTGACTCCTTCTTTGCCGAACTTACCGATCATGGTAATGTCTTAATTAAGAGTTGTTTCTCACATATAATAACATATTTGATGATCGGAGCTCACGATCAAACTAATTATATCGATATCCGTGTTGAAATACGATAAAAATTGGGCTTGTTTTAATAAATATTTGTATCTGTGGATCGACTTTCGGAGATCATGGTGACAGGTGGCAACTGATGGTTTTAAGGTACAAGTGAGATACCCGTGCTACGCATGGGTGGGAGGCCGGGAGCAAACAGGCAATGCAGATACGGCGAATGCTAAAGCATGAAACCAATAAATTCCACATTCCTGTAGCACCTTCAGTCGCACATCAGACATGGACAGCAAGTTCATGAAGGACTTCCATGAAAAACATACCCGTTCGCAAACAAACTGGTACGTTCACATTTAGAAACCGATCGTGCGTCCGTGGCGAATCTGCATATGGCGATCCGCAAAGTTCACGTTCAGAAAGTAGAAACGATCACGGCATGTCGTCATTTACTTGAACTCGATATCTCTTTTTTTCATTCCAAACAACATAACTCCAATCACAAATTAATCACAAAATAAACTTTTAACAACATTGTTAATGTTTCCTTCATTGTAAAAACTACCAAGTCAACAGTTAAAAGGATTTTGAGCCGGTAGGTGTTACGACCTCGGCACAATCGATGGAGACAGCGATCTGTTGGCTTATACACCGCCCAAAGAGCTATGTGGAATTCTCTCACGTAGAGATTAAACCCACGTCGTTTGAACTTTGGCCGATGTCATTATTTACTTTTAATGATGTTTATACACAAATCAAAAAGAAAATAATTGGTTTTGGGTCATCCTTTCCGCATATCTCGTGGGATTGTGAGTTGGAGAGACGGCCGTGATGGCGGGGAGGGGGTTGGCATTCTCTCAAGCAGGGATTCAACCCATTGTGATGAAATTGCCATCAAAGTTACAACCCTGGTGTTATACTACTTGTTGCCACAATGCGGCTCCTATAAAGAGACTGCCTGTTTAGCGCAGAACGTAGTTCTGACATGTGATTCTATGGCTTCACCTGGCCTCTGTAGAATGGTAAGGATTCTGCATTGTGCACGGCATGCTCGCTTGAATAGACATCTTCTGTATGTACCTGTAGTAATATTAATACTATGATTGCTGGTTTCCCTTTTCAGATGTTGTTTGAGATCGATTACGATTAAACTCATGATCTGAGACAATGTTGTATTCTCTCATTTTACAACACCCATGTCCTTATAAAAGGTCTTTGTCCGAGGTCACCGAGTCCAATCGGTGCAGCCGTTTGTGCGGCACCCGGGAAAACTCTCGTCTCACAGGGAACTGTAACTCAGCACTTGAACTCACGATACTCTCTGGCTCTGACTGACGTGCACACGACTCTGACTGAGCTCTCGTCTCATCTTATCTGAGGTGGGGGGACTCGGAGCAGGGTTTTATGGCTCCGCCCTGACCCTACTCGAATGTTCCAAAACCCCACCTCTCATCGTCGTGGTTAGACACTCCCCTCGAGCCCTGATTGGCGGCTCGTGCTTACCGACAACTCCCTCCTGCAGCGCCTCCCTTCGGCCTCGCCAGACTTGTTCAGGCCTGCCACGTGGCATACTATCGCCAAAAGACCGCCCTACTCATGGGCCTGCTCAACGCAAAACTAACACAGGACAGGACTCCGCTTACATTCACTAAGAAATAACTAAACTAGCGCGAGGCTTCATGTTGTGGTGCATCTACCTACGAGGGGGATTATATATATATTATATGTTTATATTTATATATATATATATATATATATATATATATATATATATAGATATATATATATATATATATATATATATATATATTGTTGTGGATTTGAGAATCCTGTGTTTGTAAATATCACCCTCTGTAAATAATGTAATAATTCTTTGTAAATACCTCCATTTGTGTTACCTCCATGTTCAAATCCTCCAAGTTACCTCCAAGTCCAAGTCCTCCTGTTACCAAGTCCAAGTCCAAGTCCTGTTAGTCCAAGTCCAAGTCCTGTTACCTCCAAGTCCAAATACCTCCAAATACCAAATACCTCCATTTGTAAATACCTCCATGTTGCGAATGTGTTGCGTCCAAGTTGTTGCGTCCAATGTTGTTGCGCAATGTGTTGCGTCCAATGTCCAAGTCCAAGTCCAAGTCCAAGTCCAAGTCCAAGTCCAAGTCCTGTTACCTCCAAGTCCAAATACCTCCAAATACCAAATACCTCCATTTGTAAATACCTCCATGTTGCGAATGTGTTGCGAATATGGAATTTGGCCTCCATATCCGCTTGTAAATATTCCCCTATTTTCTCCGATACTCCCCAACTTTCCCCAATCCCCCATTCCCTAGTCCCATTGCATGTAAATAACAATCAGTAGAGCCGACCTTCCCCTTATTCCCCCATTAAATGTCGTGCCCAGGTCCACCACACCACACGTAGACAACTTTCGGACATCTTCCTAGTTATTCTTAATCTATGTCAGTTAAGGCCTCGTTTCCATTAATTATGACTCTTCGTTGCACCAGAATGTGATTATATGGCATCAGTAGTGAGTTTAGGACCTTTCCCATACCTCCTCCCATCTTCTTCCCCAAACAACAACAATAACAACAACTACAACAACAATTACAACAACAACAGAGGGGATGGCGGCGGAGCGGGGGAGGATGCGTCCTCACACCGGCTCGATTAGCTCCAGACCATGCGCTCCACGGGGTTACCCCGAAGGGGCTGGCTGTCAGCTCCTCGTCGGGGGCGGAGCCAGTAACCCCCCCCGCACGCACCCAATGAGAAGCAACGTGCCGATTCCACGAGGCGGAGCTAACGAGCCGAGGGCGTGTGACTCCCCGCCGGATATACGCGGCCACGCGCCGGATGTGACGTGAGATGCGCCCCCAGCTTGAGACGACAAGACGCCACCTCTGAGCGCTGCGACGAGACCTCCCCGCATCTCTGGACCGAACCGTGTACCCTGCTTTGAGCCAAGAGTGCACCTTGAGCCATCGCTATCTGCCTTTCCTAGCCATCAAACCCCGTGTGAGTCAGCGTTGTCCCGTTTATCTGTGGTCTGTCTAGGGTTAATATAAGAGTGTGTCTAAGTGCCTGTCTTTCTATGCTGTCCCTCTTGTAGTTGTAATCTAACCTTCCGCCTTAATATAACCTCCCCCGGAGGTCTTGAGAACTGAACCCCTGGTGTCGTATTGTGTCATTATAACCCAGCCGGGTGTCTTCTTTTTCTTATTGAGCCAGCGTAGCGCGACTCCGTCAACGTCGAGTATAGTCGGGTAATTTGTGCGGACACGACGGCCATTCCGCTCGGCCCACCTTAACATCAAAGTCGTGTCTGTAACAATTGGTGTCAGGAGTGGGATTCGAACCCGGGACTAAATTTATTAGGCCCAAATTTTGGGAGGGAAAATCGATTCGGAGCGCGTACTGCGCTCGACGAAATTATAAGAAAAAAAAAAAATTGGATTTGTTTTACGAAACTCGAATTTTGCAAGTCGCGCTATGGCGGATCAAGACAGCTGGGGTCCGGTAAAGGAGAGTGAGGTAGGGTCGATCCAGGACCAAAATGAGGGACAGGAGGAGAGCGAAGCAGTGAGGGCGGCAGGTTCGCAAAATAGCGCCGTCACGCACGAAGAAGCGGGCGCGCAAAATGGCGCCTCGCTGGTCACCGTGCCCGCGACCGAAGTAGCGCCGCTGGGAAGATTGGAACTTTTTTTTATACAAATGACGGCCCTTATGGAAAAGAATAGTGAGCGATTGGAAAACCAAATGGGGGTAATGGGGAACCGGATGGATGCTCAGAGTGAGCAATTGGGGGTAATGAGGGACGAAGCGAGGGCTCAGAGTGAGCAAATGGGGGTAATGGGAAACCAAATGGGGGTAATGAGGGACGAAGCGAGGGGTACCAGTGAGGGGTTAGACAATAATTTTGAGGAGTTAGACAAGAAATTTGGGAAGATAGACAATAATTTTGAGGGGTTAGACAACGGGATAAAAGAAGTGAAAAATGGGTTAACGGGGGTAGAAAACAGAATGGCCGCTCAAGAGAATCAAATGGAAGGGATGCAAAAGGGGTTAGAGGGGGTAGAAAATAGAATGGCTGCCCAGGAGAATCAGATAGAGGGAGTGAAAAATGGGTTAGAGGGGTTAGAAAACAGTATGGAAGGCAAATTGAGGGACATGAGGGACCAAGCGGAAAGGGAAGTTAAACAAATGGAGCAGCAGATAGAGGGGGTCAGAATGGGGGTAGAAACCAAACTGGATGCTCACAGGGAGGAAATGGAGCAGATGAGGGTGGCATCTGGGCAGGAGATGCAAGTGATGGGAGAGGAGATCAGAAGAGGAGTGAGTGAGGAGGTCGGAGGAGTGCGCGAGGAGGTGAGGCACTGTGAGGAGCACATGGAAAAGGAGGTGAGAAAGGCGACTGTAAAGTTACAAGGGGGCATAGAGGACCTGACGCAAGAGGTGGAGCAGCTGACGGTGGGACAGACGGAGTTAGTGGAGCAGGTTCAAAGGAACACTGCGGTATTAGGAGGTTTAAAGGCGACACAGAAAGAACTAAAAGATGACTTGGTAGCGACGAAGAGGGAATGTCAGATGGTACGTGAGGGACTGACAACGAGGTTGGACGAGGTGATAGAGGTAATGGAGACGAAGGACCGGCAGGTGAGGACGCACATGGAAACGGTCAAGGTAGCCTTAGAGGATGAGCTTGAGGAGACGTACCGGGGAATAAAAGAGGTGAAGCACAAATTAGAAGAAGTGGAAGAAGGGATGAGTGAAATTAAGAAGCGACGGAGAGGGGATAAGAAAGAGATAAAAGAGGAGATAAAAGAATTGGTCCAAAGTCTGTGTTTGGATCGTGATGATGTGCTCATTAACCGGATGAGGGATTCGCAGGTGATGGAGGAGAAGCGAAGAGGAAGAGGACCCGGTGTAAGTGGTGACCAATATGGTCGTGCGTATGATGCGCCAGGGGATTTAAGGAGCTTGGGGGTCGAGATGGACCCGGGTGTTCGTGAGAGGCCGTTGGTGAAGTGTGCGACAGGTCTGGTGTGCGAAAAAGGAGGTGTGCGAGAAAATCCGACTCTGGGGTGTGTGAGGAAAAAGTGCGTGCCAAGGAGTGAGTGTGCTGGCGAGAGTGAGTCGGTCGTAGCGCGTGTGCGAGGGAGCACGTGGAAGCGCGGTGTGGTGAGTGTTACAGAGGGTGTAACGGGAGAGTGTGCGCGAGAAAGGTGTGTGACGGACAGGTGCATGAGGAAAGAGTGCGCTGTCAGAAGTAAGGAAGAGTGTCCACCTGTGGTGAGTGTTACAGAGGGTGTAACGGGAGAGTGTGCGCGAGAAAGGTGTGTGACGGACAGGTGCATGAGGAAAGAGTGCGCTGTCAGAAGTAAGGAAGAGTGTCCACCTGTGGTGAGTGTTACAGAGGGTGTAACGGGAGAGTGTGCGCGAGAAAGGTGTGTGACGGACAGGTGCATGGGGAAAGAGTGTGCTGTCAAGAGTAAGGGTGAGTGCGCTGTCAGGAATGGAGGTGAAAGTAGTGAGAGTGACATGGAGCGTGAGCTGGTTGTGACAGGTGAGCGAGGATGTACACCTGGGATGGAAGGATGTACACCTGGAATGGTAGAGCGTGAGTGGGAATGCACGCTGGAGTTGGTGGTGAGGCACGTGGTTGGGTGTGCGAATGAGAGCACACCTGTGATTGTCACAGAGGAGGTGACCGAGGAGGGGGCGCGAAGCGGTGTATTGGTGAGGTGTGCGAGCAACGAATGTGTGCCAAAGTGTTCGGTGGTCAGGTGTGTGACCAAGGCTGTGAGTGGAATGAGTGTACCTGGGTGTGTAAGGAAAGGTACGAGGAGCATGGGCACGGCTGGATGTGTGAG
Organism: Myxine glutinosa; assembly: GCF_964187855.1. NCBI lineage: Eukaryota > Metazoa > Chordata > Myxini > Myxiniformes > Myxinidae > Myxine > Myxine glutinosa. Next base: position 52,371,006 of record NC_136269.1, on the reverse strand, counting down.
CAAGGAACGGGCTGCGGGGTGTAAGCGTCCAGGTGAAGCATCGACGTTACACGGGTTAGAGGTTAGAGCGACTTTTAGCCGAAGCAGGCCCTCGGTGCGTGCCGGGCCTCGCTTTGAACGGCCGCGTCCAGGCTCCACTAGGCGGAGCTGGCAGCCCGATAGAAAGGGTCGTCATGGCGACCACGTTTTGTTGAGACGTGCCGGCAGGTCGAGATCGGGACATTGGATGGCTCCACGCCGAGGTGATGCATGGGATCTCGGCCCGGGTAAGCCCCCGTCCCTGCACCGAGTGCCGGACGCCTCCAGCCGCAGGCACAAAACAACCAGCATCCATTGCTTGGCTTTACGAAGCCGGGCTTTGGACAGGGATTGGCGCACCGAGAGGCAGTAGTGAGTAGACTGGGTGATGAGGTTAGTGTTTTGGACCCAAAATTAGAGAAAAACAAAATTTGATGATTGGCAAGGGATTGGCAGTAGTGATTGGCAGATGATGGGTAGTGATTGGCAAATTTTTAATTTGTTGCAATTTGATGTGCAAAATTGGTAGTGAGAGACCCCCGATGTGGTGGGATGGCAAATCCACCATCCTTCCCATGGGGGGGCAAAGGAGCAATAGTTTATGGGGTGTATGGCAGTGAAAACTAGCCCGGGTGGGTTAGGATATGGTGTGTAGGGATCTAGAGAAGATGACATTAGGTGACGTTAAGTTTAGTTAGTGACTGATACCTGTAGTGGGGACGCAGGTAGATTAGTATGGATGATAATGACGAGGGAGCGCAATAGTTTAAAGGGACGACTGGGAAGCGCAAGTTTCAGAAGGGAGTAGTTAGCTGAGATGATGCCATGTGTGTGAGGATGGAACAGGTGTGATTGCACAGGTGTGCAATTGGACAGGTGTGTGGAGCAGTGTATGAGTAGTGAGTGTGTGGATCAGCGCGAATGCGCTTGGGGAGAGAAGGGTGCAGGTGGCACCAAGTGTGAGAGCACAGGTGTGCAAGTACAGGTGTGTGGAGAGAGTTGGAGTAAGTGGTACGGAGTGGTGTGCATGGTGCGAAGGTGTGGATGGGGGAAGAGTGGACCCCTCTCACGAGTACCCGGGGCGGGTAGTGTAAGTGTTAGGTAGAGGGTACAGGTAAATTGTGGTTGGATATTGGCATTTGTGGTGCGGTGGCAGAATGGTGTTGTGGATGGGTGCATTAGTGTTGTGGAAATGGCTGGGCGTGTAGCCTGTTAGTGTGTGTAGTTGGTTGGGCACTCCACCACTGTGAGGATGTCGGCCAGGTGAGGCCGCAGGTGGGCTCTGGGAGCCGGTAGTTGTGAGTGGGTGCCTGAGGATCCCGGGTGTGGATCGGGCAGCCCAGTGCCAGAGAGGGCACGGAGTGGGGAGAGCGCCAGAGGGCCTTCCCCAGGTAGATAGGTTAGGGTAAGGAGCAGGTAAGCTCGGAGGCAACTGCAGTGGTGGAGGTGTGCAGGTGGGTAGACCCACTGGGAGAGGTACACGCCACAGCCCAGAAATTGTGCGAGGGCACCGGGAGATGAATCGGGGGAGTGAGACCCCAAATTGAAGAGCACCACAGTTTGGCCAATGGGAATTGGTTTTTTAGAACCCATAGTGTAAGAGGGCCAATGGTTTGGCCGGAGAGAGACCCCGGGTAGTGTAAAGTTGTTAAAGTCACTTAGGAAATAGTTAGGATTGATGAACCTGTCGCACCATACGCAGCCACTTACCTGTGGTGATGATGATGACTCCACACCTGTGTTTTCTTTGTTCTGTGTGCAGGAAATGAGATTGCTGTGAGGATTTGTGAGACGCATCACGACGTGGATGAGACATTGGGGTGATTCCATCTCTCCCTCCCTAGGAGGGACTGATGATGAATTGGTAATGGCAAATTATGATGTTGAGTTGGAGATGGCAAATTTTGATGAGAGTTGAAAATGGCAAATTTGATTGGTTAGGAGGGAGAGGAGACGAATTTGGTTTATGGGAGGAACGGGGAAGACAGTAGGGATGTTTGTCGATTTGTAAAGTAGATGTTTATGGGTAGTGTTGTGTTTTGTGGATGCAGTAAGGGGTAAGGGAGGGGCCATGTAGGTTACCTGGTGGGGGGGGGGGCGTACGATAGGAACGTACCTGTCTCACCTGGTTCCCATGTGCCCCCAGTGTGCATTACCTTATATTGCGTGCACTTTTGCGCCCTTACCACCTTACTCACTTGTTTCTTCTTTTGTCTCCCACCTCCGAGGATCTGGCTTTGGGGTAGAGAGAGAGGAGAGAGAGGTGCTGGCTACGCAGTTGTGGGCCTGCACTTTCGCTGTTGGCTGCCTGGATCGATACACCATATGGACCGCAATGTTTGTGGCCACCCACAATGGACCGCAGTTCGTTTGCGGCCAAGCACCACCCGGGGATGGACCTATGGGTCAACGTGGCACCTATGCCATACAGGTGAACCACTTATAGTTAACACCACCAAGTGCACCACAAGAAGAGCAAGAGACACCTGCAGGGTTAGGGGTTGTCGAATTTATTTTTATTCCAATGAACAATGGTGACTGCACCGATTGGTGGTGGGGTGGTGCTGTTGATGCTCGGGAAGGGTGCTCTGCACGTTATTAAAGGCCGTCGGCCACAGAGCACTCGTGGGTTGGTGTATCGATGTTGGCAAGCGCGCTCTCTCTATGCATAACATCTGCATGTGTTCCTCCAAAAACAGGTCCTGGATCGTAGTGTAAATAGCAGCGTAGTCTTGTAAATAATGCTCCCTACCGGCTGTATGTTTAGTTTGCGAATTCTTTCCGGATTCGGTTATCCTGTGGGTGTGTTTCTGTGAGGAGAAGGGTGCAACGTCGCAGGGGGACATATTTACTCATTTGTGAATATCTGTAAAACTGTCGCACTCAGGGTAGAGTTAATAGTAGAGGGAACTACATTGCGTGCCACACTAAAGTAGGTAAAAATTTATCGGGTCGGGACGCCCCGAGGGTAGAGAAGGGTGCAATGTTGCGAATATGGAATTTGGCCTCCATATCCGCTTGTAAATATTCCCCTATTTTCTCCGATACTCCCCAACTTTCCCCAATCCCCCATTCCCTAGTCCCATTGCATGTAAATAACAATCAGTAGAGCCGACCTTCCCCTTATTCCCCCATTAAATGTCGTGCCCAGGTCCACCACACCACACGTAGACAACTTTCGGACATCTTCCTAGTTATTCTTAATCTATGTCAGTTAAGGCCTCGTTTCCATTAATTATGACTCTTCGTTGCACCAGAATGTGATTATATGGCATCAGTAGTGAGTTTAGGACCTTTCCCATACCTCCTCCCATCTTCTTCCCCAAACAACAACAATAACAACAACTACAACAACAATTACAACAACAACAGAGGGGATGGCGGCGGAGCGGGGGAGGATGCGTCCTCACACCGGCTCGATTAGCTCCAGACCATGCGCTCCACGGGGTTACCCCGAAGGGGCTGGCTGTCAGCTCCTCGTCGGGGGCGGAGCCAGTAACCCCCCCCGCACGCACCCAATGAGAAGCAACGTGCCGATTCCACGAGGCGGAGCTAACGAGCCGAGGGCGTGTGACTCCCCGCCGGATATACGCGGCCACGCGCCGGATGTGACGTGAGATGCGCCCCCAGCTTGAGACGACAAGACGCCACCTCTGAGCGCTGCGACGAGACCTCCCCGCATCTCTGGACCGAACCGTGTACCCTGCTTTGAGCCAAGAGTGCACCTTGAGCCATCGCTATCTGCCTTTCCTAGCCATCAAACCCCGTGTGAGTCAGCGTTGTCCCGTTTATCTGTGGTCTGTCTAGGGTTAATATAAGAGTGTGTCTAAGTGCCTGTCTTTCTATGCTGTCCCTCTTGTAGTTGTAATCTAACCTTCCGCCTTAATATAACCTCCCCCGGAGGTCTTGAGAACTGAACCCCTGGTGTCGTATTGTGTCATTATAACCCAGCCGGGTGTCTTCTTTTTCTTATTGAGCCAGCGTAGCGCGACTCCGTCAACGTCGAGTATAGTCGGGTAATTTGTGCGGACACGACGGCCATTCCGCTCGGCCCACCTTAACATCAAAGTCGTGTCTGTAACAATATATATATATATATATATATATATATATATATATATATATATATATAGATATATATATATATATATATATATATATATATATATTGTTGTGGATTTGAGAATCCTGTGTTTGTAAATATCACCCTCTGTAAATAATGTAATAATTCTTTGTAAATACCTCCATTTGTGTAAAGGTCAAAGGTCGTCCCTTTAGCTAGTCCATCGCATACATGTAGAAAATCATAGGCCCTTCTAAATAGTTATCTCTTTATTCTATGTCAGTATAAGGCTCTGTTTTTCCACGAGTTCATTTGCGTCACGTGCCTTCGATACAGTCTGGCACCCCGCTCTGCTCACCAAACTCTCCTCTTTTGGTATCCATGGAAATCTCCACGCATGGCTGGTGGACTTCCTCTCTAGTCGTAGTCAACGTGTGGCCCTGAATGGGTTTCTCTCATCTCCTCTTCCTGTTCAGGCTGGAGTTCCCCAAGGCAGTGTTCTGGGCCCTGTGCTTTTTCTGGTCTTCATCAATGATCTCTCTGACTCTCTTGAAAATCCTCTCTATCTCTTTGCTGACGACTCTACTCTCTGTCGCTCCATTCTTCATCCCTCAGATCGGCAGTCTGCAGCCTCCTCACTCTCTGCAGACCTTGACAAAATCACAGACTGGGCAAACAAGTGGAACATGTCTTTCAATCCTGACAAATCTCACACTCTTACGATGTCTCTCCGAAAAGACCGACTGGACAACCCTCCCATCCACTTTCTGAATAATCCTCTCCAAGAAGTTCTGTCACTCAAACTTTTGGGTCTCACTATCTGCCATGATCTTTCCTGGAAAAACCACATTTCAAATCTGGCCTCCAAAGCCAGTCGCCGACTGGGCATCCTCCGTCGTGCGAAGTCCTTCCTTGGCACACCTGAGCTCCTCACCACATACAAGGCTTTCATCCGCAGCTCAATGGAATACTGCTCTCCCCTCTGGGCTGGTGCTCCTGCCTCACACCTAGCTCGCCTTCGTGCTGTTGAAACCAAAGCATTCAGAATCATTGGAATCTCCCGCGATGAAGCTAACTCCAAGGCAGGTTGGTCTCACTCTCACTCACTCACCGCAGGCAGGTTGGTGGTCTTTCCGTCTTCTACCGACTCCTCTCTGGCCTTGCCCCCCCAGAGGGCCCGGGGGGAGGAGGCATGGGAAGGGGGGGGGGGAGGGAGAAGTATAAAGCACAAGGACACCAAGGACTTCCAGTACAGAAGTTGGTATTTCAAAAAGTGGAATTGGGGTGAAATTAGCGGGGGTAGAAAAGATCAAGGTTTTGGATGGGGGAAGATAAGAGATGGTGGTGAACAGCTGTTTTAAAGACTTGGAGGGTGGAGTGGGATTGAAGAGAGTGAGGGAGTTTGTTCCAGAGGCAGGAGAAAAGAGGAATGAAGGAGTGAAGGTGAGCAGAGAGTCTTGATTTTAGCAGTTTAACCAAAAGAGGGTTGCAGGCAGATCTTGTGCGACCTGTAGGAATATTTGCGGGACAGAGCCCAGATAGAGCTCCCTTCCACACATCTCCCTGCTCTCGGATGTTGTGTTTGTGTGCTTCCCCTTTTCTCCCCATCTTGTCTTCCGCTCCCTCTTTTTGTGTATTTTGTTCGTCTGGTCGATTTGTTTGTGAAGTAAATGTTAGCTCTTTCACGAGCCTCGATTCAGTATACAAAAAAAAAAAAAAAAAAAAAAAAAAAAAAAAAAAAAAAGATAGATCCCCTTTTCAAATTCCCCAAAGCCTCCATTTCCAACTGCATTATTGCCAACTGCATTAGCCTCCATTTCCAACTGCATTATTGCCAACTGCATTCGCCCTCCATTTAGCACGTGGTCAGCTCGGAGAAGAAGGGCGTTGCCCGCCCCTCGTCATCATGGGCGGAGCCAGGGAGAGCCCGTGCCCACCAATCGGCACTGCGGAGAGCGACCCGGTAGGCGTGCCCTCTTAACCCGCGGCTTGATCGTGGGAAAAGCAATAAAAGGGTGGCGGAGGGACTGCTTAAGGAGACGAGTGAGGTAGGACGCACAGCGAAGTTCTGTGAAGGGAGGCGCATTTTTCATTTGTGGCATCTTGTGGCATTTTTCCGATTCCGGAACCATCAAGGAGGTGCGGCGAGAAGGAGAGACCTGCTGTTTAAAACAAGCTCCTGCCGCGCGCAGCTTGGACGCGCTGCCGCGAAGCAACGCCGCCGTGTGAACCAGATTGCGGAGGGTCGGCGGCCGCTCACCTCCAACCTTGCCGTTTGCATGGACCGGAACCGCATCCTTCCAGCCCTGTGGTCCTACCTTCTCATCCTTCCAGCCAATCCTACCTGCAATTCCCCATTCGTGTGAGTGTGCTCGTCGTCTGTCCTCTGTGTTGTCTGGGGTATAAGTTAAGCCTGTGTAGATACGCTAGGAATTGCTCTGTGTCCTTCTGATCCTTCCATTTTCCTGTATATTACTTTTATTTCTTCTCTTCTTGATTTTGGTTTGTGTAAATAATTAATAAATATCTGTTCTTCCTACCTTCGTCTTTTTCTTCATGCTCGTCCGATCGTCTTTGTGATTTCCCCCATTGAGTACCTGTGGCACGATTTGGCCAACGCTTTATGAACCGGGTTCAGTCTTTGTTAATGGCTCGAACTTCGGACTGCTAACCCGCTCGGCAGATAACATCGAGAACCGTGGTTCGAGCAGAAGTTATTCCCTCGTTCCCGGCTGGCGGTAGTAATTAGGTACGTAGCGAACCCCTAGGCCTAACAAACCCTACCTACCGTCGGTCCGAGAAGGACGTTGTAGCTTCAGGATCGGAGAGGGCCGGTGCAAATAGAATGGGGATTAACCCCCCCTTGCTAAGGGGGAGCGCCGTCCCCGTTACCGTAACAATTGGTGTCAGGAGTGGGATTCGGACCCGAAGTGCGCTTAACGCACTCAAAATTACGAGTGGCCGAAATTTTATTAAAACAGCTAAATTTTAAAATCGTGCCATGGATGATCAAGGCGACCGGATGCCGGTAGGGGAGCTAGAAAAGGGGGTAGAGTCGACCCAGGACCCCAGGGAGGAGATGAGAGAGAGAGAGGAGGAGCGCAATACGCATTGGGTAGCGGAGGTTTCAGGCGCACAAGATGGTGGCCTCACGCACGAGATTTCAGGTGCACGAGGGGGCGGCGCCTCGCACATGGTCGCGGCAGCCGAGCCCGAGATACCAGGGTACATGCGATTTTTTATGGACCAATTAATGGCAAAAGTAGACGAATGGGGGGAGACATTGAAAAAAGTAGGGGAGCAATTGGGAAATCTAATTGAAGAGTGTGGAAACAAAATGGGGGAGAACATGGATCGCATGTTGGGCGAGCAGGTCCCAAGGGTGCACGACGAGGTAAAGCGGGTTGAGAAGTGCTGGTTGAGCGAGGCGGAGCAAAGCGCGGTTAAAATGACGGGTATAGAGATCGCGACCCGGGGTTTGGGGAAGCCGGCGACCGCTGAGGTAGAAGAGGGAATTTTAATAAAGCCAGCGGTCGTCGAGGTGAATAAAGAAAAAGTAGTGGGCATTGAAATTGAAAAGACGACGGAGGTAGCCCAGGAATTGAAGGAAAAGATGGATAATGTACAAAGTCTGAATTCACATCCTGATGCCATACTTGCTAATCCTTATAAAGATTTGCAGGTGCGCATGGAGAGGAGGATCCCAAAGGTGAGTCGTACTGTATATGGTGCTAGGAGGTTTTGCAGGAGGATGTTTGGCGCGAAAACAATTTTCGCGCGCTTGGGATCCCAGCATACTGCGGGCGTTTCTGGGAGGTCCGTTGGGTGCTGAGTGAGAGAAAATGGCACGCGTGTGAGGAAAAAGTGTGCGTCAAAGAGTGAGCGTGTTACAAAGCGCGAGTGTGAAACCGAGTGCGAGCGAGAATGCACGTCGGAGTGCACGGAGTGTGACACGGAGAGTGAGTTGGTGGTGGCACGAGTGCGAGAGGGCACATCGGAGCACGAGTGTGAAACCAAGTGCGAGCGAGAATGCACGTCGGAGTGTACGGAGTGTGACACGGAGAGTGAGTTGGTGGTGGCGCGTGTGCGGGAGGGTGCACCGAAGCGCGTGATCGGGTGTGCAGAAGAGTGCACACCCATGGTTGTCACAGAGGATGTGACCGAGGAGTGGGCACGAGGAGGTGTGTTGAGGAAGTGTGTGAACGGCGAGTGTGCGCAAGAGGGTGCGCGAGAGGTGTGGTGTGTAACAGGGAGTGCGGTTGTGGAATTGACGAAGTGCATGGGATGTATGAGTGTGAAAGGGGTCGCGTATGCGAGTGAGCATGCGAGTAAGGCATCGACGTGGACTGGGGCAGCGTTTAGGGCGACGGATAGCCGACGCGAGCACTCCGTGCGCGGTGCGCTTTGTTTGCAGCGAGGACCGGCCGGGGCCGTAAGCGCGTCGCTCTTTGGAGCGTCGCGCACGATTCGGGCTGGGTCCCGCACTGAATGGTCGGTGCCGCGTCAGAGCGGCGATCGGCGCGATTCCGGGGGAGGGGGGCCAGGTCAGACCTTCGCCCCCTGGTGGGGACGGGGTTCCGACCGGGCGAGCTTCGGTCATCGGGCCGGAGACCGCAAGGTTCCGCGCCGAGATGGTGTGTGGAATCTCGGCCCGAGCATGCCTCCTCCCCAGAATCGTGAATGCCGGACGGACCCAACCTGCAGGTATACGAACCACCCAAATGCATTGCTCGGCTTTGTGAAGCCGAGTTTTAAGAATGTAATGACGTACCGAGAGGCTCAGATATAGCGGACCGTGATGGTAATAGTGTTGTGGATTCAAAATTTTGGAATAGTGAATAGGATTGGCAGTAATGATTGGCAAATTGATGATTGGTAAATGGATTGGCAGAGATTGGCAAATTTTGATTGGTTGGAATTTGATGGCAAAATTAATAGTGGGAGATGTCCGATGTGGTGGGATGGCAACTCTTCCATCCCTCGCATCCACCCCCGGGGCACATGAGCATTAGTTATGGGGTTTTGGCAGTGTAAGCTCGCCGAGGGACGGTTTGGATAATTGTATAGGGACTTAGAAATGACAATAGGTAACTGTAGAGGTAAGTAGCGACATTGTACAGGTAGTCGGGGACGTAGAATAGATTAGTGGATTATAACGACGAGGGAGCGCAATAATATATGGGGCGACTGGGAAGCGCGAGTTTCAGAAGGGAGTAGTCAGCTTAGATGATGCAGTGTGGGTGCAGGGAGTTCTTTGTGGTGAGCGTGATGATTGAGTAGTGAACAGAGTATTGTGAGTGTGAGGTGATTGTGCATTGTATTGTATGGAATGAAGAAGCCTGGGAGGAAGGAGGGTGCAGGTGGCACCAGGTGTGATTGCACAGGTGTGCAAGTGAACAGGTGTATGGAGAATGGTTTTCGGAATAAATGGTATGGAATACATGGAGTATGGAATGGATGGTGTGGAGTGAGTATGGTGGAAACTGTGGAGTGGAGTGGTTGGTGTGAAGGGAGTGTATGGGGAGGATGGACCCCATCACGAATACCCGGGGAGGGTAGTTTAAGAGTTAGGTAGAGGGTATAGGTAAACTGTGGTTGGATATTGGCATCTGTGGTGCGTGTGGAAGAATGGTGTTTGGATGGGTGCATTAGTGACGTGGAAATGGCTGGGCGTGTGGCCTGTTAGTGCGTGTAGTTAGATGGGCGCTCCGCCACTGTTAGGATGTCGGCCAGGTGAGGCCGCAGGTGGGCTCTGGGAGCCGGTAGAGTTCAATGGGGCCCGAGGATCCAGAGGAAGGACCCGGGTAGTCCAGTGCCAGAGAGGGCACCGAGGGGGTAAGCGCCAGGGAGGGCCTTCCCCAGGTAGATAGGTAGGGTGAGAAGCTAGGTAAGCTCGGGTGGCAACTTCAGTGGCGGAGGCGCACAGGTAAGTAGACCTGTTAGGGGAGCCACATGACTCAGCCCAGAAATTGTGCGAAGGCACAGGGAGTTGAAACTGGGGAGTGAGACCCCAAATTGATGGGCACCACAGTTTGGTCAATGGGAGTTTGGTTCTTAAAACCGCATAGAGTGTAAGATGGCCAATGGTTTGGCAGGGAAAGACCCCGGGTAGTGTAAAGTGTGTTAAAGTCATTTAGGAAGTAGTTAGGATTGAAATCTCCTCGCACCATCTGCATCCACTCACCTGAGGTGACGAGGTGCTCCACACCATGCCATGGTTTGTTATTTTATTTTTCTGTGCAAATGTTTTGGATTGTGAGATGCATCATGACGTGGGTGAGACATTGTGCTGGTTGTTCCATCTCTTTCTCCTTAAGAGGGATTGATGATGAATTGGTGATGGCAAATTTAGACATTGGGATTGTGGTGACGAATTTGGAATTAGGGGAGATATGGAAAAGACGTGACGGTAGAGACGAATTGTAAATTGATTGTAAATATGGGGTAAGGGCAAGGGTAGAGTAGGTGACAGGGGGTGGCGTACGGTAGGGACGAGCTTTCTCACTTCGCTCTCCGTGCGCACCTCGTTCTGCATTGCCTTGTTTGATGTGTACCCTTGCGCCCTTGCCCTCGCTAATGCTGCCATCTCTGTCTTCCTTCTCCCAACCGAGGATCGTGCTCTTTGGGCACTGCGGGGGAGCGTGCGGGAGGCCGCGTCTGTGTGCCCGAATCCCCGCAACTAGCTGCCTGCATCCACGCACCACTTTATGGACCACGTTGTTGTGGCCGAGCACCACCATATGGACCACATGTCTGTGGCCGAGCACCACTCATGGACCACAAGTTTTGTGGCATGGCCCCTCTGCTGGGACCGGCCAGGTTGGCCAGAGGAAGATCTTGCTTGCGGACCTCGGTGAGGTGGCACCAAGCCATACAGGTGAACCACCCATAGTCGGCCCCTGTTGGCTATAAATAAAAAATGGACGCGTTGTGTGCCTTTTTATTATTGCAAATAGGCCGCAAGCAAAGAACAACATGAAGAAAGACAACATCAGGAAGAACGACGGACCAGCAGAGCAGAACGAGCAGAAGACCACCAACAGTGTGTTTGCTTTATTGAACTGTCGTGACTGTGCACTTTGGTGCATTTTGGTGATTGGTGCTTTGGTGATTATTGGTGCTGGTGCGTCGATGCAGTGCATGCTGTCTCCTCCCTCCCACAGGAATTTCTTTTTGTCTCCCAAAGAGAAAAATAACAGGTCCTGGGTTGCAGTGTAAATACAATTAACGTCACTTGTAAATAATGCTCCCCACCGTAAATGTGTAGTTTGAAAACCATTCCGTAATTCGGTTAACTGTGGGCGTGAATCTGTCAGGCAGGGTGCAACGCAAATAGCGGGACATATTTATTTGTGTTTTAAAATGGTCGCACTCAGGGACAGATTAATTGTAGAGGGAAATTACACCTGCGTGTCACATTAAGCTAAAGTTTTATAGGCCTGGGACGTGCCTGGGGGAAGAAGGGTGCCGTGTTGCGGATTTGAGAATCCTGTGTTTGTAAATATCACCCTCTGTAAATAATGTAATAATTCTTTGTAAATACCTCCATTTGTGTAAAGGTCAAAGGTCGTCCCTTTGGCTAGTCCATCGCATACATGTAGAAAATCATAGGCCCTTCTAAATATTTATCTCTTTATTCTATGTCAGTTTCAGGCTCTGTTTTTCCACTAGTTCATTTGCGTTGCATCAAATGAAATAAGATAGATCCCCTTTTCAAATTCCCCAAAGCCTCCATTTCCAACTGCATTATTGCCAACTGCATTAGCCTCCATTTCCAACTGCATTATTGCCAACTGCATTCGCCCTCCATTTAGCACGTGGTCAGCTCGGAGAAGAAGGGCGTTGCCCGCCCCTCGTCATCGTGGGCGGAGCCAGGGAGAGCCCGTGCCCACCAATCGGCACTGCGGAGAGCGACCCGGTAGGCGTGCCCTCTTAACCCGCGGCTTGATCATGGGAAAAGCAATAAAAGGGTGGCGGAGGGACTGCTTAAGGAGACGAGTGAGGTAGGACGCACAGCGAAGTTCTGTGAAGGGAGGCGCATTTTTCATTTGTGGCATCTTGTGGCATTTTTCCGATTCCGGAACCATCAAGGAGGTGCGGCGAGAAGGAGAGACCTGCTGTTTAAAACAAGCTCCTGCCGCGCGCAGCTTGGACGCGCTGCCGCGAAGCAACGCCGCCGTGTGAACCAGATTGCGGAGGGTCGGCGGCCGCTCACCTCCAACCTTGCCGTTTGCACGGACCGGAACCGCATCCTTCCAGCCCTGTGGTCCTACCTTCTCATCCTTCCAGCCAATCCTACCTGCAATTCCCCATTCGTGTGAGTGTGCTCGTCATCTGTCCTCTGTGTTGTCTGGGGTATAAGTTAAGCCTGTGTAGATAAGCTAGGAATTGCTCTGTGTCCTTCTGATCCTTCCATTTTCCTGTATATTACTTTTATTTCTTCTCTTCTTGATTTTGGTTTGTGTAAATAATTAATAAATATCTGTTCTTCCTACCTTCGTCTTTTTCTTCATGCTCGTCCGATCGTCTTTGTGATTTCCCCCATTGAGTACCTGTGGCACGATTTGGCCAATGCTTTATGAATCGGGTTTAGTCTTTGTTAATGGCTCGAACTTCGGACTGTTAACCCGCTCGGCAGATAACATCGAGAACCGTGGTTCGAGCAGAAGTTATTCCCTCGTTCCCAGCTGGCGGTAGTAATTAGGTACGTAGCGAACCCCTAGGCCTAACAAACCCTACCTACCGTCGGTCCGGGAAGGACGTTGTAGCTTCAGGATCGGAGACGGCCAGTGCAAATAGAAGGGGGATTAACCCCCCCCTTGCTAAGGGTGAGCGCCGTCCCCGTTACCGTTACCCTTCTATATAAATAAAGGAGGAGTGTGTGTGTGTGTGTGTGTGTGTTTGTGTGTGTGTGTATGTGTGTGTGTGTGTGTGTGTGTGTGTGTGTGTGTGTGTGTGTGTGTGTGTGTGTGTTTCTGTCTGGATGTCCGCTTATAACTTAAGAACTACACATCGGAGAAAAGTTTTAGACAGATTCGAAATCAGCATAAAATGCCGGTGGTTACAGGCTACTTTTTATTTTAATATAAATGGTTTTAAAAACCGGGCCAGCTGCAATTCCATGGTGTAGTTTGTGGCGGCGCTGTTGCCCCTTTCCGATCCCATCACGCATTGCGGTTCCGATTCGCGATAAGGTCTATGCGCTATCACCGACACTTTTCCACCTTTTCCATACCTTTTAATCAGATTTACCTTATCGTCCATCGTAACCACATTACGCTTGGAAACACTAGCATTATCCTTCTTCGGACCCATGGCTAACACAGACACAGTAAAGGAATACTGTACGTCGCCTCTGTTTTGAATGAGAATCAGCGGTTGCGCGTATGTACAGTATACTGTATGAGTATGTACATATTTATATTTTTTTAATGTGCTTTTTATTGTATTTTAAATTGTTTTTTTGCTTCTTTTATTGTTAATGTATGTACTATTTTATTTATTTTAAATATATTTTTAAGGAAAACAAATGTTTTCACGTCCGTAGGAGTGACGTAATGTCGCACATAATGACGTTCGCTGCCCGGTCATGAAAGAAATTATGATTCTCTTGCCAAAGTGACATGAAGATCAGGCAGTAAACCTCCCAACTGAGTTTCTCAACAGTCGTCAGCCTCAAGGACTCCCAACACACAGGTTGATTCTCAAGGTGGGAGCACCAATCATGCTTCTAAGGAATCTTGATCCACCAAAGCTGTGTAATGGAACACGATTGACAATCCAGCAAATGATGCCGCATGCCCTAGAGGCAACCATCCTCTCAGGACAATACAGAGGAGAGAAAGTATTCATTCCAAGGATACCACTTATTCCACCTGACCTTCCATTCTCCTTCAAGAGGATTCAGTTCCCCATCAGGCTATGTTTTGCTATTTCCATCAACAGGGCGCAGGGGCAATCAATGAAAGTTGTCGGCCTGAACTTCACAGAACAAGTGTTTGCCCATGGCCAGCTGTACGTGGGCTGCTCGAGGGTTGGAAAACCAAGCAATCTTTATGTCTTGGCACCACGTAAGAAAACCAGAAATTTTGTATACCCAGAGGTTTTGAGAAATTGAAAATTGAAAAAACGTCATTTCGGAAATGTACTGTGATATTGCTCTAAAATATACATGTTCTTTTCATCATATATTTGTATTATTCTTATTCAACCCGGGCAAAGCCGGGTACCTCAGCTAGTATATATATATATATATTGTTGCGGATATGGGATTTGGCCTCCATATCCGCTTGTAAATATTCCCCCATTTCCCCAATACTCCCCAACTATCCCCAATCCCCCATTCCCTAGTCCCATTGTCTGTAAACAACACTCTGTAGAACCAACCTTCCCCTTTTTCCCCCATTAAATGTCGTGCCCAGGTTCACCGCATCTCACGTAGACAACTATAGGACCTCTTGCTAGTTATTCTTAGTCTATGTCAGTTAAGGACTCGTTTCCATTAATTCTGACTCTTCGTTGCACCAGAATGTGATTGTATGGCACCAGTAGTGAGTTTAGGACCTCCCCATACCTCCTCCCATCTTCCCCATGAAACAACAACAACAACAACAACAACAACTACAACAACAACAGCGCGCGGGGAGTGTGCGTCCTCACTCCGGCTCGGTTAGCCGCCATTGCCCATGTGCGCCGACGGGGTTACCACAAAGGGGCTGCCTGTCGGCCCCTCGTCAAGGGCGGAGCCCGGTAACCCCCCGCACCCAATAAGAAGCAACGGGCCGATTCCATCTGGGGCGGAGCTAACGAGCCGAGGGCGTGTCACTCCCCGCCGGATATACGCAGCGACTTACCGGATGTGAGGTCAGATGCGCCTGAACTACGGAGAGAAAAGGACGCCACCTCCAGCGCGACGATACCTCCCCGCATCTTTGGACCGGACCGGGTCGATTCTGCCCCTGAGCCAAGGTGCACCTTGAGCCTCGACTACCTGCCCTTCCTTGCCATCAATCCCGGTGTGAGTCAGTCTTGTCCCGTTTATCTGTCGTCTGTCGGGTTTACTATAAGACCGTATTTAAGTGCCTACCTTCCTATGCTGTCTCTCTCGTCCTTGTAATCTAACGTTCCGAAATATTATAACCTCCTCCGGAGGTCTTGAGAACTGTACCCCTGGTGTCGTGTCATTTTAACCCAGCCGCTGTGTCCTTTCCTCAATTGATTTAGCGTAGCGCGACTCGGCCAACGTTCGAGTATAATCGGGTAAACTGTGCAGACGCGGTCATACCAAACCGCTCGGTAAACCAAAATCCACAACCGCGTCTGTAACAATATATATATATATATATATATATATATATATATATATATATATATATATATATATATATATACATACATATATACATATATACATATATACATATATACATATATACATATATACAATTATACATATATACTAGCTTGCGTCGTTACTGAGGCACGGGCTTATTTTAGCTGAGGATAATGACTGTACCTGAGTTGCTGTGTTGTCATGATTTACACCAATCATAATACAAACAATTATTTTGCACAAATTTATTTGTAGTGTGTGATATTACATTTTTATAAGCAATTTAGGTTGAAAAAATATATAAAATTCAAAAAAGAACCCCTCAGCACATACACACGGGAGGGGTAGGTGCAGACTGGAAGTTTGGGACGATTACACCTCACCACCACGTAATTCAAAACACCTCACCACCACGTAATTCAAAACACCTCACCACCAAGTAATTTTAAAAACCTCACCACCATGTAATTCAAAACGCCTCACCTCCATGTAATTTAAAATACCTCACCCCCATGTAATTTAAAATACCTCACCCCCACGTAATTTAAAACATCTCACCCCACCTAATTTAAAACACATCACCACCAAGTAATTTAAAACACCTCACCCCCAAGTAATTTAAAACACCTAACCCCCACCAAATTTAAACCACCTCACCACCACGTAATCCAAAACACCTCACCCCCATGTCATTCAAAACACCTTACCACCATGTAAATCAAAACACCTCACCACCACATAATTCAAAACACCTCACCACCACATAATTTAAAACACCTCACCACCACGTAATTCAAAACACCTTACCTCCATGAAATTCAAAACACCTCACCACCACGTAATTCAAAATACCTCACCACCACATAATTTAAAACACCTCACCACCACGTAATTCAAAACACCTTACCACCATGAAATTCAAAACACCTCACCACCACGTAATCCAAAACACCTCACCCCCATGTCATTCAAAACACCTTACCACCATGTCATTCAAAACACCTTACCACCATGTAAATCAAAACACCTCACCACCACATAATTCAAAACACCTCACCACCAAGTAATTCAAAACAACTCACCACCACTTAATTCAAAACACCTTACCACCATGTAATTCAAAACACCTTACCATATATATACTATATATAACGTATATATATATACAGTGCATTCAGAAAGTATTCAGACCCCTTCACTTTTTCCACATTTTGTTATGTTGCAGCCTTATGCTGAAATCGTTTAAATTCATTTTTTCCCTCATCAATCCACACTCAATACACCAAAATGACAGAGAGAAAACAGGATTTTAGAAAGTTTTGCAAATTCATTAAAAAGAAAAAACTGAAATATCGCATTGACACAAGTATTCATACCCTTTGCTATGAAACTTGAAATTTAGCTCAGGTGCCTCCCATTTCTCTTGATCATCTTTGAGATGTTTCTACACCTTGATTGGAGTCCACCTGTGGTAAATTCAATTGATTGGACATGATTTGGAAAGGCACACACCTGTCTATATAAGGTCTCACAGCTGACAATGCATATCAGAGCAAAAACCAAGCCATGCGGTCGAAGGAACTGCCTACATGGAGGAGTGCCGCATTGTCGGTTATCTAAAACCATGGTGTGAGCGGACACCTGAACTCGTCACTTTTTCTTCGGATTCTGAATCGGAACAGCCAGGTCCTTCATTTGCTACATGCAATACAAAAGCAGAAATGTTGACACTGTCAGCAACCTCGAGGACCGTTAGTGGATAAGATTCAACAGGGAAGGGGCTGAGGCAGTACCTGGTGTCAGCTTTGCCATCGAGGTTGACAGAATACAAAGTCCTAATAAAAACCCCAAAGTGTAGCAAATATTGTCAGCAATACACCAAAAGTCTGCTGCTATATGTAGGTATGAATAAGGACACATTTATGGCAAAATAATCTTCTGTTGCATCTATCTTTGGAAGGCAGCTGTTTCATAGAAAGAGTGCTGCAAGGAATGCAGTTCCCAAGAATTCCCACGCCTCCTCCCTCCCCTTCCCACGCCTCCTCCCGCCCCCCCTTCTCACGCCGCCTCCCCCCCCCCCCCCCTTCCTACGCCTCCTCCCCTCCTCCCCCTTCCCACACCCTCTCCCTCCCACAGATCTTCCGATGTCCCTGCTCTCAAATGTTGTACTTGTGTGCTTCCCTCTCTCTCCCCATCTTGTCTCCCGCTCCCTTTAATGTTTTACGTGTCCGTTTTTGTTGTTGTGTTTTATGTGCCAATAGGTGTTTGATGTGCTAGCTCTTAAACGAGCCTCGATCGAGTATACAAAAAAAAACAAAAAAACAAAAAAAAACAAAGAGCTCAGAGACAGGATTGTGTCGAGACACAGATCTGGGGAAGCCTACAAAAAACTTTCTGCTGCATTGAAGGTTCCCAAGAGCACAGTGGCTTCCATAATTCTTAAATGGAAGAAGTTTGGAACAACCAGGACTCTTCTGAGAGCTGGCCGCCCGGCCAAACTGAGCAATCAGGGGAGAAGGGCCTTGGTAATAGAGGTGACCAATAACCCGATGGTCACTCTGGCTGAGCTCCAGAGATCCTGTGTGGAGATGGGAGAAACTTCCAGAAGGACAACCATCACTGCAACACTCCACCGATCTGGGCTTTATGGCAGAGTGGCCAGACGGAAGCCTTTCCTCAGTGAAAGACACAGGAAAGCCCGCTTGGAGTTTGCAAAAAAGCACCTAATGGACTCTCAGACTGTGAGAAACAAGATTCTGTGGTCTGATGAAACCAAGATTGAACTGTTTGGCCTCAATTCGAAGCGTCATGTCTGGAGGAAACCAGGCACCACTCATCACCTGCCCAATACCATCCCAATGGTGAAGCATGGTGGTGGCAGCATCATGCTGTGGGGGTGTTTTTCAGCAGCAGGGACTGGGGGACTGGGCAGGGTTGAGGGAACAATGAACGGAGCAAAGTACAGAGATATCCTTAATGAAAACCTGAAACAGAGCGCTCAGGACCTCAGACTGGGTCCAAAGGTTCACCTTCCAACAGGGCAATGACCCTAAGCACACAGCTAAGACAAAGCAGGAGAGGCTTGGGGATAACTCTGTGAAGGTCCTTGAGTGGTCCCCATGACAATCTTCTCCATTTTGCCCTATTTTCTGCATCTCTCCTTGTTAACCCCCTTGCCCGCATTTCTTCTTCCACCATCTTTAGCCAAGTCTTTCTCGGTCTTCCCCATCCTCTACTTCCTTCTACATTCATTTCCATCACTCTTCTCAACCAGTCACTTTCATCCTTCCTCAACACATGACCAAACCATCTCAACCTGTTCCTCTTCACAGCATCAATCACAGGCTCTATTCCCATCATCTTTCGCAATTCATCATTTGTCTTCCTCTCTCTCTCTCAACGATACTCCGCACATCCACCGAACCATTCGCATTTCCACCATTTCCAGCCTTCGTTGCTGCTCTACATTCATGACCCATGTCTCGCTCCCATAAGTCATAACTCATAACACTTCTCACACATGCAGCATACACCTTGCTCTTCAGCTTCAACGACACTCCCCTCCTCATCAGCACGCCACTCAGTTCCCGAAACTTCTTCCATGCACATCTCACTCAAGCAACCGTTGCCGAGTCCGATCCACCTTCTCTATTCAGCATGTCTCTAAGGTAGCAAAATGTTTTCACACCTTCCAGCTTCACGCCGTCTCCAAGATCCAACTCAACATTTCCTCCATCTGCAGCTCCCTCTGTGCACACCTTACATTTGAATGTAGCTGCCACACAGGTTAATGACCCTCTCAGACCGCTACATTTTTGATGAACCCACTCAGCGCTCATTGTACATTGAATGGAGTTCATTCCGACACCCTTCCTGCACACAACACATGGCCACTTCCCAGTTCTTTCCACCTCACCACATGCTTTACCACTTGCCATCACCTTCGTCTTTCCTATATTCACCTTCAGACCTTTTCTCTCCATGCATTCCTTCCACTTGTTCATCTTTTCCTTCAGTCCATCCATACTTTCCGCAATCAATACCAGATCATCTGCATACAACAACTCCCATGGTAAACCCTCCTTTACTTTCTGAGCCACACCTCCATCACAGCTACAACATGGACTAAAACATGTAAATGTTTCATGATATTTGTTATATTATATCACCTTTATCTGTCAATATTGTTGAAGTGAAGATCAAATCGCTGTATGTTGAAATATGTTGAAAAAGTCAAAACTTTACATGGGGTGTACTTACTTTTTCACATGACTATACATATACATATGTACATAAAATGTGTGATGTGGACATTGAAGATTCAATGGTGCCTTTTTGTGAATTGAATTGCAGGTGAGTTATTGCTGACACCCTGAACAAATCACAAAATTCTGCCCTGCTGTGAAGGTGAAGGCAAGGTACCCAGTGTAAATCCTTGCCATTGTACTGCTTTAGCAGCACCAAATCTGCTTTTGGGGAGAGCATCAGATTATATATAAACATGAATGCATCAAATAAATTCAAAGATTTACTTATTTAGCTTTTCTCCAGATAGTAACAACGGACAAAGTTTAAACACACCAACCATTGGGTTGCAGTCGGACATCCTCTCACACATCCATTCTTGACCAATGACCTTGAATGCCAACACATTGGTGTTCAGCAAAATGCCAGCGCATTGGCACATCATTAGCCAAGAATAATGGTGAAAGGGGGTGTCCCAATGTATCCCCAGTACCCCCTTCTTTGTCGTAAATTAAAAGCAAAGTGATACTTTAACAAACCTTGATGTGAAATTTATAATTTGAAAACATTCACCCACTTATTTGGTGGAATGTTGTAAACGTGCAATTCCAAAAACCATAAACCCTTCATTAAGTTGTAAACACAGACTTAATGGTTAGATTGTCCGTTCCGGTCTGTTCGGTTGGCGGTTTCATTCTGATCCTGACTGAGTCAAACCAAAGAATATTAAAACGGTGCACACTGATTCCTCACTTGATGCTCAGCATTTAGGGGATAGAGCCAGGATAAACCACGTGGGTTAGCATCCAATGAGAAGTGGGGTAAGAAATTTCTTCTTAATTGCCCAATTACTGTGCAGATCAAAATGATGTCATAATAAGGCATCACAGTCACCCAGGTGCTCTGGGAAGTTACGTAATTTCCCCCAATATCACTAGCTGTGTCCTCAATATCCGTGAGGAGTTTGTCTCTGAGGCCTCGGATGTTTTCTATCACCGACGTTTTGAGTTATTTACTAGTTTTGTTTTCTTAATGCTGCTCGCTGTTTGTTACGAAAAATCTTCTTTTTTTTTTTTTTTTTGTATACAAGATCGAGGCTCGTATAAAAGCGAACATTAATCACACAAAAACAAACTGACACATAAAACAAATAAAAAAACATAAACGGACACATAAAACATAAGATAAAGGGAGCGGGAGACAAGATGGGGAGAGAGAGGGAAGCACACAAGTACAACATTTGAGAGCAGCGACATCAGGAGATCTGTGGGAGGGAGATGGCTTGGGGGAAGGAGGCATTAGAAGGGAGGAGGGGCGGGAGAGGTAAAAAAAAAAACACACATGGACACTGCTCGGACTTCCAGGAAAGAAGTCGGAATTTCAAAAAAGTGTATCTCGGGTGAATTAACGGGGGTAGAAAAGATCAAGGTTTTGGATGGGGGAAGATGGACATGGTGGTGGACACTGGACAGCTGTTTTAAAGACCTGGAGGGAGGTGTGGGATTGAAGAAAGTGATGGAGTTTGCTCCAGAGGCAGGAGAAAAGAGGAATGAAAGAGTGAAGGTGAATAGAGAGTCTTGATTTTGGCAGTTTAACCATTACAGGGTTGCTGGCAGATCTTGTGCGACCTCTAGGAATATTTGGGGGACAGAGCACAGAGAGAGCTGGGGGAGCAAGGCCAGAGAGGAGTCGGTAGCAGACAAAGACCACCAACCTGCCTGCGGTGAGTAAGTGAAAGGCTCTCGTAGTTAGCTTCATCGCGGGAGATTCCAATGATTCTGAAAGCTTTGGTTTCAACAGCGTGAAGCCGAGCTGGCTGTGAGGCAGGAGCACCGGCCCAGAGGGGCGAACAGTATTCCATTGAGCTGCTGATGAAACACTTTTATGTGGTGAGGAGCTCAGGTGTGCCAAGGAAGGACTTCGTAAGACTGAGGATGTCCAGTCGGCGACTGGCTTTGGAGGCCAGCTTGGAAATGTGATTTTCCCAAGAAAGATCATGGCAGATAGTGAGACCCAAAAACTTGAGTGACAGAACTTCTTGGAGAGGATTGTTGAGAAAGTAGATTGGAGAGTTGTCCAGTCGGTCTTTTCGGAGAGACATAGTGAGAGTGTCAGATTTGTCAGGATTGAAAGACATGTTCCACTTGTTTGCCCAGTCTGTGATTTTGTCAAGGTCTGCAGAGAGTGAGGAGGCTGCAGACTGCCGATCTGAGGGATGAAGAATGGAGCGACAGAGAGTAGAGTCGTCAGCAAAGAGATAGAGAGGATTTTCCAGAGAGTCAGAGAGATCATTAATGAAGACCAGAAAAAGCACAGGGCCCAGAACACTACCTTGGGGAACTCCAGCCAGAACAGGAAGGGGATATGAGAGAAAACCATTCAGGGCCACACGTTGACTATGACCAGAGAGGAAGGCCGCAAGCCATGCGTGGAGATTTCCATGGATACCATAAGAGGAGAGTTTGGTGAGTAGAGCTGGGTGCCAGACCCTATCGAAGGCATGTGATAGGTCAAGGGAGGCAGCTCTGATTTCCTGTTTGGCATTGAGGATCTCCATCCATTGTTGAGAAAGCAGAAGCAGCATGTCCAGAGTAGAATGACCTGGTCTGAATCCAAATTGATAATCCAAGATGAAGCCATTGGAGAAGAGGAAGGATTTGATGTCAGAAGCGATGATGGATTCCATGACCTTGCTGATTATTGGGAGCAGGCTGATTGGTCTGTAGTTGTAAGGATCTGTTTTTGCACCTTTTTGTGTAAAGCGGTAATGTTTGCTGATTTCCAGGATGCTGGCAGATGACCTTGAGCAAAAGAGAGGGTGAAGAGAACAGAGAGAGGGTGAGATAGAGCGGAATAGCAGGATTTTAGGACCCGTGGCCTGATGCCGTCTGGTCCAGTTGCAGAATCAGAGTCGAGGATTGACAGAAACTTTTCCACCTTGTCAGCAGAAAAGGACACAGAGTCCAGGAGCAGTTGCGTTCGACTGAGTAAGGTGGGTACAGAGAGAGATGGGTTTGGGACACAAGATTTTGAGGCAAACACAGAGTTGAGGCATTAAGGTTTTTCACGTGCGAATCGAGTGTGGGTGGAGGTTGTTTTCACCCTTGTCTGTTTGTCGTTTTGGCTGTGAACAGGATATCTCAAAAAGTAGTGGCGGATTCGTACAAAATTTGGTGGAAAAGTTTGATGTGTGAGAAGGACGAATCGATTCTATTTTCTTGAAGATCCGAATTCAAATCCGGATACGATGATTTTTAATTAATTATTTCAGTGATTCTTCGATCACTATTGAGTGATAAAGCCAAAAACTACATTTCAAAAAGTTGTGGACGAGTTATGACAAAACAAGGTGGATGAGTTGGTTCGGTGATGAGAACAAGTCGATGAAATTTCGGTTCATGTCCGAATCCAGATCCGTCCTATCAGTGGGATGGAAAATGTAAACCGTTCAGCCTGGTGGAGGTATGCCCTCTACTGAATCCCGTTCTGGTTTCAAATCAGGATTCCCTCGTGGAGAATGGGTTTATTTTGAACTTGAAGCGGAATTTTCACTCGTGAACGTTTATTCCAACTGTTCTTAAATCCACTTAATAAATGGTGAGTAGGAATTGTATTTATAATCTTCGTAATTTATACAGGTGCAAAGTTTTGTGTCAATGTTGCATCTCCTCCCAAACCACGAGTCGCACAAAGTCGAAAATGGACCATATTTTGCCAAAGGACCCGGGCGGTGCAGGGTCAAGAAAATTTGATTTGGACGAATACATTTTCATTGTTCACATCGATAAATTCCCGACAAAGCAAGCATGGACTATGTAAAATGCTTCGCGGGGCTTGGCGACAAGTCACCAGACGCTGCTGATGGGCTGTGCGAGACAATTGGTGCACCGATTGGCACGTGACGTCAACAATACACCCTTACTGCACCTGTTTACCCATTGTTGGAATCTCAAAAAAAACTAGAACTACAAACAACACAGCAAAAAGTGCTCCTCAGGTCCACGGGCTTGCTGGTATTAGAGAGACTGCACGTGTCATCGTGATGGCAAGTGTGAAAGTTAAAGGTATTGTTCAACCCTGTGCTCGTCGGCTCTCTGGTGCTGCCACCTGGCGTCAAAACAACATACACTTCCACTATCCAATTACAAATTGAAGCGAAAGGAAGAGCTTTTCATGCCAGTTTTAAAGGTTAATGAAATGACAAGAGGGATCTGGAGCATAGGTCTGCAAGGGAGCATACCTCGACAAGTGGGCATGGGTCGACAGGTGGGCATAGGTCGACAGGTGGGCATAGGTCTACAAGTCGGCGTAGGTCGACAGGTGGGCATAGGTCGACAGGTGGGCATATGTCAATGGGTGGGCATTGGTCGACAGGTGGGCATAGATCGACAAGTGGGCATGGGTCGGCAAGTCGGCATACGTCGAGGTGGACATAGGTTGACAAGTCGGCGAAGGTCGACAGGTGGGCATAGGTCGACAGGTGGGCACAGGTCTTCAAGGGAGCATACGTCGACAACTGGGCATGGGTCGACAGGTGGGCATAGGTCGACAGGTGGGCATAGGTCGACAGGTGGGCATAGGTCTACAAGTCGGCGAAGGTCGACAGGTGGGCATAGGTCGACAGGTGGGCATATGTCAATGCGTGGGCATAGGTCGACAGGTGGGCATAGATCGACAAGTCGGCGTAGGTCGACAGGTGGGCATAGGTCGACAAGTGGGAATAGTTCAACAAGGGGTAATGCTGACAAGGGGGAATCGTGGGCATATGCTGACAAGGGGGAATAGGTCTACAAGGGGGAATAGGTCGACAAGGGGGAATAGGTTGACAGGTGGGCAGAGGTCGAGAAGGGGGAATCGTGGGCATATGCCGACAAGGGGGAATAGGTCTACAAGGGGGAATAGGTCGACAAGGGGGAATAGGTTGACAAGGGAGCATATGCCAACAAGTGGGCATAGGTCGACAGGTGGGCATAAGTCGACAAGTCAGCATAGGTCGACAGGTGGACATAGGTCGACAGGTGGGCATAGGTCGACAGGTGGGCATAGGTCTACAAGTCGACATAGGTCGACAGGTGGGCATAGGTCGACAGGTGTGCATAGGTCTACAAGGGAGCATAGGTCTACAAGGGGGCATAGATCGACAGGTGGGCATACATCGACAGGTGAGCATAGGTCGACAGGTGGGCATAGGTCAATAATTGGGAATAGTTCAACAAGGGGTAATGCCGACAAGGGGGAATGGTGGGCATATGCCGACAAGGGGGAATCGATCGACAAGTGGGCATAAGTCGACAAGGGGGAATAGGTCGACAAGGGGGAATCGGGTGGCAAGTGGACATATGTCTGCAATGGTGCATATGAATGAAAAAGTGTAAAACACGAAAATGTGTGCATTGACAGAGAAGAGTACATGAGATGGTAATGAGCTGCACTACCTTAAACGAGTGGTGACCAAAGTGGGAATGAACAGTTGGGGTTGGGGTCAGATAGAAATGTGATGATTACTATATAAGGCAATACCACAAAGGTGAGGAAATGAAGATTACCAGCCACCAGGTTCAAATCCATTATAAATTTGCCCATTTATCTATCTCATCACATCCTTGTCCAAAAAGTAATGGTGTACCTATCGTGCATCACAATCTAACTTTCATATACCACATTTATCACTATTCAACCACTTTTGGATTACTCGTCTCAGACCACACTTATGCCTGAAAGTCCACACTTAGTCCCTTACAGCACATTTTACTCTTTGACCATATTTTACACCTCTCATAACCATACATTACACCTCTCATAACCCTACTTTACACGTCTTATCACCCTACTTTACACCTCTCATAACCATACATTACACCTCTCATAACCCTACTTTACACCTCTCATCACCCTACTTTACACCTCTCATAACCCTACTTTACACCTCTCATAACCCTACTTTACACCTCTCATCACCCTACTTTACACCTCTCATCACCCTACTTTACACCTCTCATCACCCTACTTTACACCTCTCATCACCCTACTTTACACCTCTCATAACCATACATTACACCTCTCATAACCCTACTTTACACCTCTCATCACCCTACTTTACACCTCTCATAACCCTACTTTACACCTCTCATCACCCTACTTTACACCTCTCATATAACCATACTTTCGGCCTCATATAACCATACTTTACACCTCATATAACCATACTTTACACCTCATATAACCATACTTTACACCTCTCATAACCATACATTACACCTCATATAACCATACTTTACACCTCATATAACCATATTTTACACCTCTCATAACCATACATTACACCTCTCATAACCCTACTTTACACCTCTCATCACCCTACATTACACCTCTCATAACCCTACTTTACACCTCTCATAACCCTACTTTACACCTCTCATATAACCATACTTTCGGCCTCATATAACCATACTTTACACCTCATATAACCATACTTTACACCTCATATAACCATACTTTACACCTCTCATCACCCTACTTTACACCTCTCATAACCCTACTTTACACCTCTCATCACCCTACTTTACACCTCTCATGACCCTACTTTATACCCCTCATATAACCATACTTTCGGCCTCATATAACCATACTTTACTCCTCATATAACCATACTTTACACCTCATATAACCATACTTTACACCTCATATAACCATACTTTACACCTCATATAACCATACTTTACACCTCATATAACCATACTTTACACCTCATATAACCACTTTCCAGCCAGGATCAGAGCTTATACATTTTGACCACATTTTTTACCTCAAACAGAACTGATCCTTTTACAGACCACACTTCCACTTTATCAGCAAAACGTTCACCCTTGTTGAAACACGCATAACATCACTTACACCAAAGTTTACCCCTCTTGGGCCACACTCAACACCTCAACCACAGTCCACTCATCTTCGACCACATCTCTTGAACACCACCATACACATCCCAGAGCACGTTTTACTCTTCGAGGCCGCACCTTAACCTCTTGCATGCCACAGTTTACCCATCCATACATGCCCCTTGAACCACAGTAAAACTCTCATACCACAAGTAATACCTTACAGGCCACATTTTACCCCTCAAACATCATACTATACACCTCTCTTGGGCCATATTTAACCCATTATCCCTTTTCGACTATATATATATATATATATTTGCAATTAAATCACCTCCATTATAGCATTTCACAATATATGGTCATTATACAATATACAGAGAGCACTTTGATCGTGATGAATCACTCTACTGCTACTATTGCTACTACTATTATTACTACTACTACTACTACTACTACTACTACTAGTACTACTAGTACTACTACTACTATTACTACTACTAATACTACTACTATTACTACTACTACTACACAAGTAGTAGTACTACTATGAAGGTCACAATTATTTTCACTTTTTTCTGGGGTCCGTCAAGAAGGAAGTTTGGCTCATCTTTCACGAACTGGCTAACCAAGTGTGATGTTCAAAATTTACCAGCTGGCTAATCCATTTGACTGTGCGGCACAAACTGGAACATTTACATGAACAAAATCCATCTTTTTGATAATTATGGTGATAACATCTGGCTGTGGGATGGGAGGGGAAATGATGAAGGAGGGAGGAGAGATTAAGTGGGTAGAGGAGAGGTAGAGAGATGAAAAGGGAAGGGTTGTTGTTAGGTTGTTGTTACAGAGGAGAGGAAGAAGGAGAGGGATTGAGGAGTGGAGGAGGCGAGGGGAGGGTGAGAGGGGACAGGTGGGGGAGGCAAGGGGAGGGCGTTTCTGGTGCATGTTTGAGACTGCCAAAATCAAGACTCTCTGCTCACCTTCACTCTTTCATTCCCCTTTTCTCCCGCCTCTGGAACAAACTCCCTCACTCTCTTCAATCCCACTCCTCCCTCCAGGTCTTTAAAACACCTGTTCACCACCATCTCTTATTTTCCCCCATCCAAAACCTTGATCTTTTCTACCCCCGCCAATTCACCCCAGATCCACTTTTCTTGAAATTCCGACTCCTTTCCTGGAAGTCCTAGCAGTCAGTGTCCATGTGTTTTATACCTCTCCCACCCACCCCCCCCCCCCCCTTCCCATGCCTCCTCCCCCCAAGCCCTCTCCCTCCCACAGATCTCCCGATGTCCCTGCTCTCAAATGTTGTACTAGTGTGATTCCCTCTCTCTCCCCATCTTGTCTCCCGCCCCCTTCATCATATGTTTTATGTGTCAGTTTGTTTTTTTGTGATTAATGTTAGCTCTTACACGAGCCTCGATCTTGTATACAAAAAAAAGAAGAAAAAAATGTTTGAGACAAAATGGCATGTGAAAGGTGTGTCAAGTGAGGGGATTACAATTATTGATAATCCTATTGGTTTTGCACCAATAACTTAACATTTTCATGAAATGTTTTTATATATCAAGTGGAAGCAAATTTTCTTTTTGCAGTCTACCTAAACAGAACCATCAAATTCAAAGAGCACATGTTGAATTATATGTGAATATGTTTAAAGCTTCTCTTTATTATTATCCTCTCTCTCAATGTCAAATCAAAGTAAGACAGTATTTATAAAAGTTGTTTCAGATTCGGTGGCCGTAATGGTGAGATGATCCGCTACGAGTCTGGGAGGTCGGTGGTTCAAGGCTTGGCCAAGTCTTACCGGACTTTAACTAGAAAGCATCTGAAAATGCAATGCCTGTCCGCGTCCATTTGTATTCAGACGTCTTCTTTTTCCATCTACTCAAAATAACGAAAACTGTTTTTTTTTAAATACAAAATGAAAATTGGTGATTTTATGCAGCCTTGACCTTTGAGCTTAAGATCTAAAACTAGATCGATACTCTTCGACCGATATGCCTCCACCCACATTATTACATCATTATAATACTTGCACCAAGTTTGCTTTAAATCCAAACAGCTGTTCCCAAGTTATCACATTTATACCTGACATGACCTCTGACCTCTTGACGCCAAAATCTAATCAGTTAATCTTTACAACATTATACATACGTGTACCAAGTTTGAATTAGATCACTTCAGCCGTTCTCAAGTTACAGACCTATTACAGATGTTGACTTTGACCTTTGCCCCCAAAATCTAATCAGTTAATCTTTACATCATCATACATACCTGTACCAAGTTTGAATTAGATCACTTCAGCCATTCTCAAGTTATAGACCTATTACAGACTTTGACCTCTTGACCACAAAATCTAGTAATTTCATATTCACATCATTCTACAGAAGTGTACCAAATTTGGGCAGAATCCCATCACGGGTTCACAAGTTATCATGGTAACAGGATTTTCACCTAACATGACCTCTCACCTTTGGCCTTTGACTTCATGACCCCAAAATCTAATCAGTTCATCGTTACCTCGTTATACATACCTGCACCAAGTTTGACTACGATCCCTTCAGCCGTTCTCAAGTTATCGCGGTAACGAAAACCTATCACGGACGGACAGACAGACGGACAGCCGGACGGACAACCTGAAAACATAATGCCTCTGGCAACTTCGTCAATGGAGGCATAAAAATGATCAGATTCTAGCTTTTGATTGGTCAACCAATTATGCGGCCAAATATGCAAATTATTTAAAATTTCAGGTGATTTGGACAAACATTGACAATTTTATGCAATATTGACCTTTTAATATAAAAAAAGAATTGATTCCTACCTTTTGATTAGTGAACTATTTCAGTGAGCCGATATGCAAATTCTTTTAATTTCAGGTCAATCAGGTGATAATTGGCGATTTTACGCAACCTTGACCTTTGACCTTTAGATCTAAAAAAAAACAATCAGCTTCTTGCTTTTGATTGGTGAATCAATTCAGTGACCCAATATGCAAATTCTTTAAATCTCAGGTCAATTGGATAAAAATTGATGCTTTTATGTGACGCTGACCTTGTGACCCAGTTATTATTATGCTTTCTGCATATTCTTATAATAAAGCTTTGTTGAAAATTTGATGACAAAACTCAAATGGTAAATTGAAATTTCAGGTCAATTGGATGAAAATTTATGATTTTAGGTGATGCTGACTTTTGACCTTTTGACAAAATTATTAATTTGCCTTTTCCGTATTATCATAACTAGGGCATGCCCGTACTATATATATATCTAAAATTATATCCCCCCCCCTCTATTTACATGAAATGGTTTGGTCCAAAGCGAACGGCTTGCGAGTGGTGACAATCCCCCCCCTCTATTTACATGAAATGGTTTGGTCCAAAGCGAACGGCTTCCGGAGTTTGGTAAAGAAATCGCCATCGCGTGCACAAACGCGCAGGAAAGCGAATGAATCGCAAATTCGTTTTTATTAGTTTTAAAACATAGTTTAACGCCAACATAGTTTGCAAACGTGAAATAAATGAATACGCTCTCAAATGTGCCATCCGAGGCAGAGTGTGTCCGCCACGTTCGGCACACGCGATAGTTCGCTGCTCTCTGATTGGTTGAATCGTTTTTTGGACATAGCTCGGTAAGTAATTGTCCGATTAATATGAAACCTTGAAAAGGCACATCCTCGGGTCCCCAGCAATATACCTGGCAAGTTAAAAGTATATCGGACCCGTGGTTGTCGAGAAACAGCGGTCACAGACAAACGTACAAACGTACAGAGATTACTGGAATTATAGATAGACTAGGGCATTGCCCGTACGTGGGTGCCCGTTCCTAGCCAAAAAAAAAAAAAAACGCTACCCGTACGCTCTACCCCGCCCGTACGCCCGTAAACAAAAAAAACAACGCTCTTCGCTTCCGCCCTTCGCTCTGACTGAATTGGGAGAAATAATGCGCATAAGAAATCGAATTACGTACCGTAATGGCGGTCAGCTCGTAACGCGCTCAGCTCCGCTCGTCTCACATCGGCCACGCCTACGCAACAAAGCGTTCTGTGATTGGCTGCCGGAAGTTCGCAAATCGCAGTTACGATGAATCGTTTTAATTTAATCGCAGTTTGAAATCGTTGTAAAACATAGTTTAACGGCAACATAGTTTTCCAACGTGAAATAAATGAATACGCTGTCAAATGTGCCGTCCGAGGCAGAGTCTGATCGCCACGTTCGGCACACGTGATAGCTCGCTGCTCTCTGATTGGTTGAAGCGTTTTTTGGACATAGCTCGGTAAGTACTTCTCCGATTAATTTAAAACCTTGAAAAGGCACATCCTCGGGTCCCCAGCAATATACCTGGCAAGTTTAAAGTATATCGGACCCGTGGTTGTCGAGAAACAGCGGTCACAGACAAACACACAGACACACAGACACACAGACACACAGACACACAGAGATTGCTGGAATTATAGATAGACTAGGGCATGCCCGTACTATATATATATCTAAAATTATATCCCCCCCCCTATTTACATGAAATGGTTTGGTCCAAAGCGAACGGCTTGCGAGTGGTGACAATCCCCCCCCTCTATTTACATGCAATGGTTCGGTCCAAAGCGAACGGCTTCCGGAGTTTGGTAAAGAAATCGCCATCGCGTACACAAACGCGCAGGAAAGCGAATGAATCGCAAATTCGTTTTTATTAGTTGTAAAACATAATGCCCAATTATTCAATTAGCGCCAACGTATTTTGGCTTTTTGCAATTTAATCGCAAGGAAAAGTAGAAAGAGAAGAGGGAAAAAAAGAAAAGCCTTGCCTTGCTGCAAACAGCTGCTGCAAACAACAACAACATGGAAGGCTGCACTGTCCGGAAGTTGGCATATCGCAGTTACGATTATTTTAGTGTTAATGGCCAATTATTCAATTAGCGCCAACGTATTTTGGCTGTTTGCAATTTAATCGCAAGGAAAAGTAGAAAGAGAAGAGGGAAAAAAAGAAAAGCCTTGCATTAACGCATTAACGCTTGCATTGCATTAACGGTTCGGCACACGTGATAGCTCGCTGCTCTCTGATTGGTTGAAGCGTTTTTTGGACATAGCTCGGTAGGTACTTGTCCGATTAATTACAAACCTTGAAAAGGCACATCCTCGGGTCCCCAGCAATATACCTGGCAAGTTTCAAGTATATCGGACCCGTGGTTGTCGAGAAACAGCGGTCACAGACAAACACACAGACACACAGACACACAGACACACAGACACACAGACACACAGACACACAGAGATTACTGGAATTATAGATAGATAAAGCTTTGGTGAAAATTTAATGACAAAACTCAAACGGTAAAAGGTTACGACATTCAGACAGACGGGCAGATACACAGAAGTGATTGCAAAAGCCCGTCTCCTGATGTGCGCTAAGGTACGGGCTAACATGAACGACCGCACTGTGGTCACAACCTGCGCCAAAATCCGGTAACGGGCCGATTGGGAAACGCACATTTAATGCGCTATTAAAGATTAACTCGACACTTCTCATCCATAGACTTACATTCACCAACTAGATTGCACGGTCCCATTCAGCGGGTACAAATCAGATGGCCACATTAGAAAGATTGTCCGCCATTACCATTCCGGGCAACCCGAACCCGGATGTTCACCCAGATGTGCCCAAGGCGTTTTCACGTGAAAACTCTGTGGAAACGCTTTGCTGCAATCCACTAGTTCGACATTATTTACTCTATTTTCAGTATTACATGTATTTGCATTCTCTGTTAAAGGTCCAGTATAGTACACAGTAGTGAGGATGAAGCAAAATGTTGAAGGAAAGTTTGCAAATCATTTATTAAAACATGAGTTTCATCGAATCCAATAAGCACGTGATTCCCTGTAAAATGATCAATGTAAAATCATATCCGGCATTAGGTGATGTAGCAGTAGCACTCAATTTGACGTCGAAATGATGAGATCATTAATTGACATTTCCCCCTTTTATAATTAATTGATATAAAACAAATGGATCCCCCACGCCATGCACTTACATTCGTGTTATGTTTGTCATAGGCTGTCGTGTCTGAAAAAGGCTTCATAAAACTGCTCCGACTTTTCACCAGGTAATTGAAACTCATTTTTAGCTCACCTGGACTTTAGTCGGTCCGGTGAGCTAATGCGATTGAGCGATGTCCGTAGGTAAGTCAGTTAATGAGTAAGTGACTGAGGGATGAAGTGAATGAGCGAATGAATGAGTGACGGAGTGGGTGAATGAGTGACTGAATGAGCGAATGAATGAGTGACTGATGGAGGGAGTGGCTGGGTGGGTGAATGAATGAGTAAGTGACTGAGGAAGGGATGGAGTGAGTGAGTGGGTGAATGAGCGAATGAATGAGTGAGTGGGTGAATGAGTGAGTGACTGAGGGAGGGAGTGACTGGGTGGGTGAATGAATGTGTGAGTGACTGAGTGGGTGAATGAGTGAGTGAGTGACTGAGGGAGGGAGTGACTGCCTGGGTGAATGAATGAGTGACTGAGTGGGTGAATGAGTGAGTGACTGAGGGAGGGCGTGACTGAGTGGGTGAATGAGTAAGTGACTGAGGAAGGGATGGTGTGAGTGAGTGGGTGAATGAGTGAGTGAAAGAGCGATGAGTGTGTGAATGAGCGAATGAGTGAGTGAATGAATGAGCGTGTGAGTATAAACACCAACCTGCAAGTCATTATATTGCTTGAACCAACCTTGAAACACAATTTTGATGAAACTTGGGGCCACAAGCTTCATACTTGATGCCGAGCGAAGGTGTATTAACTGCATCAAAATCTGCGTTCATTGAAAGGGTCTGGAGGAGGGAGGGGAGGAAGGGTGTGCCCCCACCAAAAAAAATCGGTATTTGCCTTCTTTTCCGAAACTACACACACGATTTCGACAAAATTTGACTACAACCTTCATCTTCCCTGATGTACCAAAGTTTGTTCACGGCATCAAAAATATCAGGGTCTTCGGGGGGTTTGAGTGACTGTTGCTTCTGATCCAGGTGGGCTTTAGGAACCGCGGTCATATTTTTATTTATACGATTATTCACGTGACTGATGTTAGTCTGATGATGTTACTGATGATGTTAGATGTTAGTCAATCTCCGACTCAGGTTAACTTTAACATGGTTATGGTGTCGTAGTAAAGTACGACTAACTCGTTGTCGTTTGACGTTATGTGCTCCACTATACTACTCACTTATTACACCATAATATATCCCTTTGAAAACGTTCAGCACGTGCTACCCACTTGCAAACGAAAATATAATTAATGTGGAGCATTCGATTGGCCATTCTCAACTCAAAACACAACTTCCACACTAACGATGCCATCTCGGGAACTTTTCACAAACCTGATCTCTGGATGTGTTTGAATTTGGCGCATGCGCTGAGCACACACTATAAGCCTGGTGCTGGCTTAACGGTTAGGGTGCAGGCTTGGGATTCGAGGGTCCTGAGTTTGATTCCTGTTCGGTTTTTGATTTAACAACAGGTGTGGTTGACTCAGCCTGTCATCCCTCCGAGGTCGTCAGCAAAATGAGTACCAGCTTACTGGGATGAATGAGCCATTCGAGTCTCCTGCGTAGGAGTGACGCACCGGCCAGAATTGTGCCCAATAGTCAAGAAACTGCTTCGGCAGCCATATGCATCTCGTGATGAAGGAGTGATCATCATCATCATCATCATCATCATCATCATCACAGCACACACGACATTCCGAGTAATGTGGTCACCACGTCACATAATTGCGCGCTCTCAGCCAATCAGCATCATGGATCGCCGTCCGGCTTACGGTTTCGCTTTCGATATCATTACCTCCAGCACCAAAGGTGGGTGGAGCTTATGTTTTCCCTGTCTGTCCGTTTTGTCTGTCTGTCCGTTTTGTCTGTCTGTCTGTCCGTTTGTGAACAAGATATCTCAAAAAGTTGTGGACGGATTTGGATGTAATTTGGCAGAGATGTAGCGTATATGACAAGGACGAAATGATTAGATTTTGGTGACGATCCGGATTCGGATCCGGCTACTAGAAATTTTTAAAGTGATTCTTCACCATTGGAAGACAGGGGCAACAACGATACATAGCAGGATATCTCAAAAAGTTGTGAATGGAATTGGACGAAACTTGTTGGAAAGGTTGTGTGTGACGAGGAAGAATCGATTCAATTTTGGTGAAGATCCGGATTCCGATCTGGCTAATATAATTTTTTAAGTGATTCTTCACCGTTGCGAGATAGGGCAAAAAACGATACATAGCAGGATATCTCAAAAAATTGTGGATGGAATTGGACGAAACTTATTGGAAAGGTTGTGTGTGACGAGGAAGAATCGATTCAATTTTGGTGAAGATCCGGATTCCGATCTGGCTAATATAATTTTTTAACTGATTCTTCACCATTGCGAGATAGGGCCAAAAAACGATACATAGCAGGATATCTCAAAAAATTGTGGATGGAATTGGACGAAACTTATTGGAAAGGTTGTGTGTGACGAGGAAGAATTGATTCAATTTTGGTGAAGATCCGGATTCCGATCTGGCTAATATAATTTTTAAGTGATTCTTCACCATTGCGAGATAGGGCCAAAAAACGATACATAGCAGGATATCTCAAAAAGTTGTGGATGGAATTGGACGAAACTTGTTGGAAAGGTTGTGTGTGACGAGGAAGAATCGATTCAATTTTCGTGAAGATCTGGATTCCGATCCGGCTAATATAATTTTTTAAGTGATTCTTCACCATTGCGAGATAGGGCAAACAACGATACATAGCAGGATATCTCAAAAAGTTGTGGATGGAATTGGACGAAACTTGTTGGAAAGGTTGTGTGTGACTAGGAAGAATCGATTCAATTTTCGTGAAGATGTGGATTCCGATCCGGCTAATATAATTTTTTAAGTGATTCTTCACCATTGCGAGATAGGGCCAAAAAACGATACATAGCAGGATATCTCAAAAAGTTGTGGATGGAATTGGACGAAACTTGTTGGAAAGGTTGTGTGTGACGAGGAAGAATCGATTCAATTTTGGTGAAGATCCGGATTCCGATCCGGCTAATATAATTTTTTAAGTGATTCTTCACCATTGCGAGATAGGGCCAAAAAACGATACATAGCAGGATATCTCAAAAAGTTGTGGAAGGAATTGGACGAAACTTGTTGGAAAGGTTGTGTGTGACGAGGAAGAATCGATTCAATTTTGGTGAAGATCCGGATTCCGATCCGGCTAATATAATTTTTTAAGTGATTCTTCACCATTGCGAGATAGGGCAAACAACGATACATAGCAGGATATCTCAAAAAGTTGTGGATGGAATTGGACGAAACTTGTTGGAAAGGTTGTGTGTGACGAGGAAGAATCGATTCAATTTTGGTGAAGATCCGGATTCCGATCTGGCTAATATAATTTTTTAGGTGATTCTTCACCATTGCGATATAGGGCCAAAAAACGATACATAGCAGGATATCTCAAAAAGTTGTGGACTGATGATTTTGTTTAAAAGTGGTTCTGTATTGTGATTTTCAGGTCTGCTCTAGGATACAAAACGTAAACTGTTCACTTGCCGGAGGTATGTTCTCTACTGAGTGCCGTTCTAGTTTGTCAATGTTTTACTATTTTTCTTTGTAAAAATGACTGAAAATTCGCGAAATGTCGTGTATTATTCATGTGGGGGACTGGAGAGATGACAAACTAAAGGAATTTAACCAAAAAAGTTGGGATAGAGTGGAATTGGCCACAAAATGGATGGAAATTGTTGACAAGGGCCAACGAGAATTTGAAGCGACAAACTCGCAACAGGTTCCAGCACTGTTGCGAGAAGGTAGGTTGGCTTGTCAATTAAATTACAAGATACAGTAGGTCACTGTAGCCTGGTG
The DNA here is from genome assembly GCF_964187855.1 of Myxine glutinosa. Classification (NCBI taxonomy): domain Eukaryota; kingdom Metazoa; phylum Chordata; class Myxini; order Myxiniformes; family Myxinidae; genus Myxine; species Myxine glutinosa. Next base: position 52,334,590 of record NC_136269.1, on the reverse strand, counting down.
TTGGCTTAGCAGTTAGGGTGCCCGCTTGGGATCCTAGGATCCTGGGTTAGAATCCCGGTCAATCGCTGAATTGACGACAGGGGGTTGACTCAGCCTGTCATCCTTCCGAGGTCGGCAAATTGAGTACCAGTTCACTGATAATTCCCTGTGAGTAACAGGCGACTAACAAGTGACTAACAAGCAAGAGGCAACTAACAGGGTTGGCGGCAGGAGGGGCATCCGGTCGTAAAACATTGCTTCAAAAAGGGGACCAAGGTGCCCAGAAAATGCCAACCCCTGCTTTGTCGGGAAAAATGGCCTCTAAAGGTGGTTCTTCTCTATACAGGTCACTGAACATTCCTCAGATGAATGACCTAGGTACCTTGTTTTCCTGTTACACTTGCATGCATAAACTTGTCAAAAAAGTTGCTCACGCTCACGTGTATCAGCTCACGTCAATTTTCCGACTCGAATCTCAGTCAACGATACATCATCTCTTCTTGACTTGGGTATGACAAAGTTCCTTGCAAATGTCTGCTGTTCTTCTTCTGCTCCAATTGGTTCATCTGATCATTTGCTTGTTAAAGTGGACATCTCTCTCAGAGAGCCTCCTCAGCGCCACGTGTCTGGCATTTCACTCAGGCCGCTTGGCACGGTCTTCAAGCAGCCATCAATCACCTGGACTGGTCTCCCATCTCTACTGCCTCTGACATCAACTCATCCTGGGAATTCTTCCAAAGTTAATTGCTCTCTCTCATGCACAGATTTATCCCATCTCGTCTTCAGTTGTTACACCCTTCTTGCCGCCCATGGTACATGGAATCTTGTGGTGAGGCTGTTGCCCCGAAACAACTTGCCTTCGCCTCCTGGAAGGGAAATCCAACGGAAGGAAATCTCAGTTCCTTTCACAAAGCCCGGAACAAGTGTGTGTCCACCCTCAGGAGAGCCAGGAAACAATATCTCTCCATTCTCAAGACCGAATTCTCAAATCTGTCTCCCTCTTCCAAATCCTGGTGGCGTCTGGTCAAATCTGCTTCTGGTGTTTGTTCCCCCTCCATCCGCTCCCTTACCTCAAATGGCTACACAGCCAACAGCGCACATTCGCCTCAACTCTGTGTTTGCCTCAAAATATTCTGCCCCAAACCCTTTGCTCTCTGTACTGACCTTACCAGGTCGAACCCTTCTGCTCCTGGACTCAGTGTCCTTCTCTCCAAACAAAGGTGGATAAGTGGCTGTCAAACCTCGACTCTGACTGGACCACACGGCATCAGCCCACGGGTCCTAAAATCCTGCTCTGCTACTCTATCTCACCCTCTCTCTATTCTCTTCATCCTCTCTTTTGCCCAAGGTCATCTGCCATCTGCTTGGAAATCAGCCAACAATCAGTGCTTTGCACATAAAAGGTGCAAAAACAGATCCTCACAACTACAGACCAATCAGCCTGCTCCCAATCATCAGCAAGGTCATGGAATCCATCATCGCTTCTGATAATAAATCCTTCCTCTTCTCGAATGGCTTGACCTCAGATCATCAATTTGGATTCAGACCAGATCACTCTACTCTGGCCATGCTGGTTCTGCTGTCTCAACAATGGCTGGAAGTGCTCAATGGCAAACAGGAAATCAGAGCCGTCTCCCTTGACTTATCTCGTGCCTTTGTTACGGTCTGGCACCCCGCTCTGCTCACCAAACTCTCCTCCTATGGTATCCAAGAAATCTCCACACATGGCTCGCGGACTGCCTCTCCGGTCGTCGTCAATGTGTGGCACTAAATGGAATTCTCTATTCTCCTCTTTCTGTCCAGGCTGAAGTTCCTCAAAGCAGTGTTCTAGGCCATGTGCTTTTTCTGCTCTTCATTAATTATCTCTCCGATGTTATTCCGATGTTATTGAAACAACAAATAAACAAAGCATCTTTAAATTCATAATCTCATATTCATATTAAAATTCATAATCAGGTTGGTGTCTTTCTGTTTTCTACGGACTTGTCTCCAGCCTTGCGCCCTCTGCTGTCTGTGCTCTGTCCCCTAAATATTCTTGCATGTCTCACAAGATCTGCCAGCAATCCTTTTCCGATGAAACTGCCAAAATCAAAACTCTCTGGCCACCTTCACTCTTTCATTCCTCTTTTCTTCCGTTCGCCTCCAACCATTAGCTCTTACACAAGCCTCGACTTAGTATACAAAAAAAAAAACCTTCAACACCCATGATGGACTAAAGTTTGTTCACAGCATTCAAAAATATCAGGGTCTAAGTGGGTGTGAAGGCGGTTTGAGTGACTGTTGCTCCTGATCTAGATGAGCTTCAGGAACTGCGGTCCTATTTTTCACATTCACCTCCACACAATGATGAATTTGGGTACCACTTGAGATGTTGGCTTGACAACTTGAAAATAATATAAAATGTATGAATTAAATTGAAAAAAAATACCACTTGAAAACTTGGCTGAACAGTACGACCCTGATGTAGCCGATATGTCCGACAGTGAGGGAGATGATTACTATTAGTGTGAAATTTTTCAACAGATGGTGCAATTCATTACATTTGTGTGTTCTTGGTACTAAAAGCAAGACTTACGGTTATTACTTTTTGTCATGTCGCCGGTGATTAAGATCACGGGCGGAAGAAAGCCGAACAGTTTTAACTCTGAGGTGGTCAAGCCGAAAATTGGCGGCCAGTCCGTCATGCGCGGGTGAAGGAAACCAGGGTGCTTATGTTACAGATCCATCACTTCCGCCTTTGTTGTTATTATATACTTGTAGGATTTTTAGTTTCAGGTAATATTGTTGTTAAGATTTTTGTGTTAAATGGAGATGACTTGAGTAAAGGGTAAAAATAAATGTTTGTGGAGGAAAAAGGAAAACGCGGCAAAGAACCGGAAGGAGAATGAGGAGGAGGAGAACAGCCATGATAGAGATACAGCCGTGATTCGCGTCGAGGCTGCGAGCGGACATGTTTTTTTTTATATTGGTGGTGTGGCGGACACATTATCAATGGGCAATAATTCTGCGCACCAGTGGGTGGCGCGAGCGTCTGGGCGTGGAAGCGCAGCTCGGGCCACGCCCGGAGCGAAGGCGTCACGAGGCGCAGGGTGGAACTGAGGACATGCCCCGCCTTTCGGCCGACCGGCCACGCCCGGGGGTAAGGTGCGGCCTCGGGACATATATGCGGGCTCGATAGTCGAGCCCGCCCAGTGCTTACGTGCGAGCTGTTAATAAAGCATTTCAGTTTGTACAACGCGTTGTGGCCTACCTTTTTGGCAAACGAATCGTGTGTGCACAGCACCACACTGGTGACCCCGACTGGTTCAGCCGTAGCTGACCCCTGAACGCGCCATGGCTACCAACGCTGTCGCCATCAAACTCCCGGAGTTCTGGGAAGCGCAAGCCGACGTTTGGTTTGTGCAGGCCGAAGCTCAATTCCAGCTCCGGGGCATCACGGCGGACGAGATCATGTACTACCACGTGGTCGCCGCCCTCGGGCCCGGCACTGCCGCCCGCGTCATGTCCATCCTTCGGCGCCCGCCGGCGACCACAAGTACGCGGTGCTCAAACGTCTCCTCCTCGCCACGTTCGAGCTCACAGAGGTCGAACGCGCCGACCGCCTCCTGGACCTTCCCGCCCTCGGCGACACACGACCGTCCGTTCGGATGGATTTTATGCTTTCCCTTCTTGGAGACCAGCGCCCTGATTTCCTGTTCCGAGCGCTTTTCCTCCGCCAGCTACCTGTGCAGGTGCGGCTCGTGCTGGCCGGTTCGAAATTAACGGAACCCCGCGCCCTGGCCAGAGAGGCCTACAAATTTTTCGCAGCCTGCGACACACGGTCGGTGTACGGTGCTGCCGTAGTGGATCCCAGTGCGGAGGCTACAGCGCCCCCTGCTTCCCTCGTGGCCGCTGCTACGCCCCGCCCACTACCGCCGCCGCCACCACCACCGCCGCCGGCACGGCCGACGCGGCAGCCACCACCGCAAACCTGGTGCTACTATCATGCCAGGTTCGGCCGCAAGGCTAGAGCGTGCCGCCCACCGTGTTCTTTCGACGGTTCGGGAAACGACCGGGCCGGCGCTCACTTGCGGCCATGAGCGTCAGGTTCATCACGGACACCTCGTCTGGTCGTCGTTTTCTGTTTGACACGGGAGCGCAGGTAAGCTTCCTCCCTGCCTCCGCGTCCGACAAGCAAGCTGCGGGCCGGGGCCCCGCCTTGCTCGCCGCCAACGGAACACCCATCCGCACATTCGGGAAGCGTTGCCTCTCACTGCGGTTCAGAGGGCAGCGCTTCCAATGGTCTTTCGTCACCGCCAGCGTGCCAATGGCCCTGCTCGGTGCGGACTTCCTTTGTGCACATGGGCTGTTGGTGGACGTTAAGCGTCGACGTCTCGTCCAGGCCGAAACCTTCAGCTCGCTCGCTTGTTCGCTGAGCGGCTCACCGAGCGGCTTACCAAGCGGCTTGCTGAGCGGTTCCATCCCGGCGAGGTTAGTCTGTACGCTTCCGGCAGCGGATGAGTTTACCCGCCTCCTCGCCGGTTTCCCGGCACTCACGCGGCCCACCTTCTCAGCGGTAGCCGTCAAACACGGGGTGGAGCACCATATCCCCACCGTCGGACCACCGGTCTACACCCGGGAGCGCCGCCTCAACCCCACGAAGCTCGCCGTGGCGAAAGCGGAGTTCGCCACGCTGGAGCGGCTGGGCATAGTACGGCGCTCCAACAGTGCATGGGCCTCTCCTCTGCACATTGTGCCCAAGCCCGGCGGCGGATGGCGGCCGTGCGTTGACTACCGCCGGCTCAACGACGCCACCACCCCCGACCGCTACCCGGTCCCGCATATTCAGGACTTTTCCGCCCGGTTGGCAAACACGACAGTTTTCTCCAAGGTGGACCTCATCTGGGGCTACCACCAGGTCCCCGTACCACCGGACGATGTACCAAATATGGCCGTCATCACCCCTTTCGGCCTCTTTGAGTTCCTGCGGATGCCTTTTGGGTTGAAAAATGCGGCCCAGGCGTTCCAGCGGCTCCTGGACAGTGTCTTGCGCGACTTACCTTTCATCTACGTCTACCTGGACGACATCCTAGTCGTGAGCGCATCCCGGGAGGAGCACCTGCTCCACCTCCGCACGCTCTTCGAACGCCTGGGCCAGCATGGCCTGATAATCAACCCCGCGAAGTGCCGTTTCGGCGTCACCGCCATCGACCTCTTGGGGCACCGCCACCATGCTGGCGCACCCGGCGCCCGATGCACCAATCGCCCTCACCACCGACGCATCGGACTACGTGGTGAGCGCGGTGCACGAGCAGTGGGTGGGTGGTGCTTGGCAGCCGCTGGCGTTTTTTAGCCGGCAGCTTCGCCCGCACGAACGCCGCTTCAGCACCTTCGACCGCGAGCTGCTCGGGCTCCACCTGGCGGTCCGACACTTCCGCCATCAACTCGAGGGCCGCCCGTTCACGGCTTTCGTCGATCACAAGCCCCTTGTTTTCACGATGGCCAAGGTCGGCGAGCCATGGTCGGCCCGGCAGCAACGTCACCTCTCTGCCGTGTCCGAGTACATGACGGACATCCGTCACGTTGCGGGTAAGGACAACCAGGTGGCGGATTGCCTTTCCCGGTCCGTCGCACACGCGGTCCACCTCGGGATCGACTATGCCCGGAATGTGGAGGACCAGACCGCCGACCCCGACGTCCAGGCCTTGCGGACCGCCGTCACGGGCCTCCGAGTCACCGAGGTGCCGTTCGACGTCGCGGGCACTGCCCTCTTGTGCGACGTCTCCCTCGGCCGGCCTCGCCCTATCGTGCCCGCTGGTTGGCAGCGCCCGGTTTTTTACGCCATCCATTGCCTGTCACACCCGGGCACGAAGGCCTCCCAGAAGCTCGTCGCGGCGAAGTTCGTCTGGCATGGCCTCAGGAAGAACGTCCGCGACTGGGCCAGGACGTGCCTCGCGTGCCAGCGCGCAAAGGTCCACCGCCACACCCAGGCCCCGTTGGCCCCGTTTATGGTGCCCAAGCATCGGTTCGACCACGTCCACGTCGACTTGGTGGGACCTCTGCCCCCCTCGCGGGGTTTCATCCACCTCCTCACAATGGTGGACCGCACCACCCGGTGGCCGGAGGCCGTGCCATTGGCGATGACGGCTGCGGCTGACGTCGCGCAAGCCTTCATCGCCACGTGGGTTGCCCGGTTCGGTGCCCCCTCGGACATCTCGTCCGACCGCGGCCCCCAGTTCACCTCGGAGCTCTGGAGAGCGGTGGCGCAAGGGCTCGGCGTCAAGCTGCACCACACCACGGCCTACCACCCCCAGGCCAACGGCCTGTGCGAGCGCTTTCATCGCTCAATGAAGGCCGCGCTCCGGGCCAGCCTCCGCGATGGCAGCTGGGCCGACAGGCTCCCCTGGGTCCTGCTGGGCCTCAGGACGGCGCCCAAGGACGACCTGCGTGCGTCCTCGGTGGAGCTGGTCTTCGGACAACCACTGCGGGTACCGGGCGAATTTATCCCCTACTCCACGGCTCCTTGGTCCACGGCGCAACAGTGCTCCACCCTGCAGGAGACCGCCAGGAGGTTCGCCCCGGTGCCGACGGCACACCATGGTTGCCCGTCCTCCCATGTCGCCCCAGAGCTTCGCACGGTGGAGTACGTTTTCGTCCGGCACGACGCCCACCTTCCACGTGCTGGAGACCGGGGACAAACATTTCACCGTGGAAATCGGCGGTACTCCAGATCGTATCTCCATGGACCGCCTCAAGCCGGCCCACCTCGATCTGGACCACCCCCCGCAAGCAGCTCTGCCTCCACGTCGAGGCCACCCCCCGGTGGTCAGACCCCCGGCGCCCCCCAGCCCCGCCGTCCCACTACCCACCAGCCCTGCACGCATCGCCAGAGGGCGTTTCGGCCGGGTCATCTGCCTTCCCCGCAAGCTCACCCTTCAGGTGCGCGGGAATTCTGGGGGGGCGCGTGTGGCGGACACATTGTCAGTGGGCAATAATTCCGCGCACCAGTGGGTGGCGCGAGCATCCGGGCGTGGAAGCGCAGCTCGGGCCACGCCTGGAGCGAAGGCGTCACGAGGCGCAGGGTGGAACTGAGGACATGCCCCGCCTTTCGGCCGACCGGCCACGCCCGGGGGCAAGGCGTGGCCTCGGGACATATATGCGGGCTCGATAGTACAATGCGGTGTGGCCTACCTTCTTGGCAAACGAATCGTGTGTGCACAGCACCACAGTGGCGAATGAGTTGAGACTTCCCGGGAAAGGGATTGCCTGCGACATCGTCATATATTGCGAGTGCAATTAAACCTGCATCTCAGGTTGTATCAGCACGTATGAGTTATCGTTGAAGAGAAATGAAGTGCTTTTATTACGGGTCTATACGCCATTTTGTCCCCGAAGAAGAAGAGGCTGTCCGCTTGGTGAATCTTGTTTTGCCTTTGGGATTTCCATATCGACCTCATCGTTTTCATTGCCGTTGGTTTACCTATTGGCTCAATTCCCATATCGACCTCTCACCTCGTAACTCCGCATCCACAGTCGCATCAATACCTGCCTATTGTATTGATTTGCCGTTCTGCACAACCTCGATTTGCGAGTATTGGGGAATGATGGTACCATCATATGTATTGTTCATGTGATGCAAGTGACATTTTCATTGTACTTTCTTTAATAGTGTTATTATTGTGTATGTGAGTGCATTGGTGTGAATACAATTACTTGTTTTGTTCTACAAGTGCATTGGTGTGGTTTTACCATGGTTTATTAGAACACTCCAAAATACAAATCTTTCTGCCGTGTTCCCTCCCGCTCCAGACACTGAGGGGCACCGTAACCGGGGTTTTGGGAGGTAATACGTAACACTTAACTGCATGGACGAAAGCCATGGGGTTTATTCCTCGAACCCACAAACACAGAAACGAGGAAAATCAACAATACAACAATGAAAAATGCCACAATAAGAAATTTAATGAAATAAAGGTAAAAAATGAATGCTGAGGTAAAACTATAAATCTAACTCGAGGGACCTTCCACGCTGTCAAATATGGACAAGGGGAAAGATAAAAGAAAAATAAATGTTCTAAGTCGGCCGACACTCATTTCCGGCCTCAACGAGGGCTTTTGGACGCTCGGTGGTCGTTGAACGGGTCCAGTTGGTCTGCGAAAGGACCAAGCGTTGATGCATCCACAATGGCGCCGGTCAACCACGCGAGCACTCCGAGCTGTGAAGCGGCAGCAAGACGTCCTCCTCTCTCACTCCTCGCCAGAAAGCACAGCGCGGCTACAGCTTCCCCAAAGAGCACCATAGATCACCACACCTCCTTCCACGTTTATTCCAAGTGGCACAAAGGCTCCGAAATTCGCTCCTCCAGCAGCCACGGGCACGAAGCAGCTGTCTGCCGACGCAACCAGGACAAGAGAGAGAGAGAGAGAGAGAGAGAGAGAGAGAGAGAGAGAGAGATAGAGATAGAGATAGATTCTTCTTCTCCACCAGCCTGCGCTGCTTGCTCTGACGTCATCCCTGGCCAATCACCAAGCTCTATTGAATCATCCCATGTCTCCATGACCAATGATGAAGCTCAGAGCGTGGCCTGTCCGTTACGGTCCCTTTGAGACGGAGTTTAGTCTCTTCAGGAATGTTCGGATTACATCGGCCGTGGTGGGGTGCGGTTTAGCTCGATGGTGAATGTGCTGGATTTCCTTCGGCAACATGTCGGTGTTGTTCGTTACTGGAGCTGATATTTGATGGCCATCCATGTGAATGTAAAAACGTAGGGGATTGATCACAGGGGGAAGCACACACTGGGGGAAATTATCCTTAAACCCTACCTAATTACCATGTCTTCACCCCCGTGTGAAGAACACACAAACAACCTTAAGCTCACAGTTTTTTTTTAGTTTTTTTTTTTGTTTGTTTGTTTTTTTTTTTTTTTGTATACAAGATCGAGGCTCGTGAAAGAGCGAACATTAATCACACAGAAAGACAAACCGACACATAAAACATATAACATCGGGAGCGGTAGACAAGATGGGGAGAGAGGGGGAAGGACACAAACACAACATTTGAGAGCAGGGACCGAGAGACATGGAAACATCGAGAGATCTGAGAGAGGGCGAGGGCTTTGGGGGGGGGGGGCATGGGAAGGGGGCGGTGGGAGAGGTATAAAACATATGGACACTGCCAGGACTTCCAGGAAAGAAGTTGGAATTTCAAACAAGGTGGATCTGGGGTGAATTAGCGGGGGTAGAAAAGATCAAGGTTTTGGATGGGGGAAGATAAGAGATGGTGGTGAACAGCTGTTTTAAAGACCTGGAGGGAGGAGTGGGATTGAAGGGAGTGAGGGAGTTTGTTCCAAAGGCGGGAGAAAAGAGGAATGAAAGAGTGAAGGTGAGCAGAGAGCCGAGATTTCGGCAGTTTAACCATCAGAGGGTTGCTGGCAGATCTTGTGCGACCTGTAGGAATATTTGGGGGACAGAGCACAGAGAGAGCTGGGGGTGCAAGGCCGGAGAGGAGTCGGTAGAAGACAGAAAGACCACCTACCTGCCTGCGGTGAGTGAGTGAAAGGCCCTCAGAGATAGCTTCATCGCGGGAGATTCCAATAATTCTGAAAGCTTTGGTTTCAACAGCGTGAAGCCGAGCTAGGTGTGAGGCAGGAGCACCGGCCCATAGGGGAGAACAGTATTCCATTGAGCTGCGGATGAAAGCCTTGTATGTGGTGAAGAGCTCAGGTGTGCCGAGGAAGGACTTCGCACGACGGAGGATGCCCAGTCGGCGACTGGCTTTGGAGGCCAGCTTGGAAATGTGGTTTTCCCAAGAAAGATCATGGCAGATAGTGAGACCCAAAATCTTGAGCGACAGAACTTCTTGGAGAGGATTGTTGAGAAAGTAGATGGGAGGGTTGTCCAGTCGATCTTTTCGGAGAGACATAGTAAGAGTGTGAGATTTGTCAGGATTGAAAGACATGTTCCACTTGTTTGACCAGTCTGTGATTTTGTCCAGGTCTTCAGAGAGTGAGGAGGCAGCAGACTGCCGATCTGAGGGAAGAGGAATGGAGCGGCAGAGAGTGGAGTCATCAGCAAAGAGATAGAGAGGATTTTCGAGAGAGTCAGAGAGATCATTGATGAAGACCAGAAAAAGCACGGGGCCCAGAACACTGCCTTGGGGAACTCCAGCCTGAACAGGAAGAGGAGATGAGAGAAACCCATTCAGGGCCACACGTTGACGACGACTAGAGAGGAAGTCCGCCAGCCATGCGTGGAGATTTCCATGGATACCAAAGGAGGAGAGTTTGGTGAGCAGAGCGGGGTGCCAGACCGTGTCGAAGGCACGTGATATGTCGAGGGAGACAGCTCTAATTTCCTGTTTGGCATTGAGGACCTCCATCCATTGTTGAGACAGCAGAAGCAGCATGTCCAGAGTAGAGTGACCTGGTCTGAAACCAAATTGATGATCAGAGATCAAGCCATTGGAGAAGAGGAAAGATTTCATATCCGAAGCAATGATGGATTCCATGACTTTGCTGATAATTGGGAGAAGGCTGATTGGTCTGTAGTTGCTAGGATCTGTTTTTGCACCTTTTTTGTGCAAAGCGGTGATGTTGGCTGATTTCCAAGCAGATGGCAGTTGACCTTGAGCAAAAGAGAGGGTGAAGAGAACAGAGAGAGGGTGAGATAGAGCAGCAGAGCAGGATTTTAGGACCCGTGGGCTGATGCCGTCGGGTCCAGTTGCAGAATCAGAGTCGAGGGTTGACAGAAACTTTTCCACCTTGTCAGGAGGAAAGGACACGGAGTCCAGGAGCAGCAGGGTACGACTGGGTATGGTGGGTACAGAGAGGGATGGGTTTGGGACACAAGATTTAGAGGCAAACACAGAGTTGAGGCATTCAGCTTTTTCACGTGCGGAGTCAGCTGTGTAGCCGTTTGAGGTAAGGGAGGGGATGGAGGGGGAACAAACACCAGAAACGGATTTGACCAGACGCCACCAGGATTTGGAAGAGGGAGACAGATAAGAGAGTTCGGTCTTGAGAATGGAGAGATATTGTTTCCTGGCTCTCCTGAGGGTGGACACACACTTGTTTCGGGCTTTGTGAAAGGAAATGAGATTTCCTTCCGTTGGATTTGCTTTCCAGGAGACGAAGGCAAGTTGTTTCTGGGCAACAGCCTCACCACAAGATTCCGTGTACCATGGACGGGAGGAAGGGTATGACAACTGAAGACGAGATGGGATAAATCTGTGCATGAGAGAGAGCAATTTACTTTGGAAGAATTCCCAGGATGAGTTGATGTCAGAGGTGGTAGAGATGGGAGACCAGTCCAGATGATTGATGGCTGCTTGAAGACCGTGCCGGCGTGCCAGTTGGCCTGAGTGAAATGCCAGACTCGTCGACGCTGAGCAGGCTCCCTGAGGATGGTCAGAGAGATGTCCACTTTAACAAGGACATGATCAGATGATCCGATCGGAGCAGAAGAAGAGCAGCAGACATTTTCAGGGAAGTTAGTCATAACCAAGTCCAGAAGAGAAGATGTTCCGTTGACTGAGATCCGGGTCGGGAAATTGACAGATTGTGTCAGTCCCAGTGAGTCGCAGAAGTCCTTTGCTGAAGAGCCATGGCTGGTGAGAGAGGTACCCACACCCAGCCAACTGGCATGGTGACAATTGAAATCACCACATATGAGGAAGAGAGAGTTGGGATGAGTAGATAGAAGTTGGTCCATATCATCAGACAGCGAGATGTAGATGGAGTCATCACTGTTTGGTGGACGGTACAACACACATATGAACAAGAGGTGGGAGCGAAGGGGAAGCCGTAGCCAGAGGTATTCCTGGGGGTGAGGTGGAGAGAGTGCAGTGCAGGGTGAGTGAGGAAGAGAGTTTTTGATAAAGATAGCAACCCCGCCTCCAGGACGAGGCTCAGGTCTATCATACCGGAGGAGGGAGTAGCCCGGGAGAGATACTATGGAATCAGAGACATCATAAAGGAGGAAAGTTTATGTTAAGCAGATCACGTCTGGTTTGACAGAAGCAACCTGTATGGAGAGATCAGTTAAGTTTGAACGAAGGCCCCGGATGTTTGAGGTCCATACCGTTAATGAAGAGGAAGGGGGAGCATCAGGTACAGAACAGGGGGGAGGAGGGGTAGGGTAAGATGTGGAAGAGGTGGAAGAGATAGGGAGAGCTGTTGAAGGTGTGTCAGAGATTTCAGAATAGCTTGGAGAAAGGGAAGGATGGGGCGGACAAAAGGTTTGATGGTGATTGGGTGAGCCACAATGAGGTGTTATTTGAGGAGGGGGAAGAGCGAGGCAGAAGGTTTGGGGAGATGGAGGTGAGAGTTTGAAGGGGGAAGAAGCGGGGAGGACGCTTTGAGAAGGGGGAGTGAGAGGGGGGAAATTGAGAAGCAATGAGGGTGGGGAGATTTGAAGGGGAGGGGTGAGGGGGGAGTTTGGGAGGGAAGGGACAAGGGGAGGGATTTGAAAGGGATGGGATATGGGGGAGATTTGGAGGGGAGGGGTGAGGCAGGAGTCTAGGAGGGGAGGGGCGAGGGGGCGTCTTGGCGGGGAGGGGTGAGGGGGTAGTTTAGGAGGGAGGGGGCAAGGGGGGAGATTTGAAAGGGATGGGTGATGGGGAAGATTTGGAGGGGAGGGGTGATGGGGAAGATTTGGAGGGGAGGGGTTATGGGGAAGATTTGGAGGGGAGGGGTGAGATTGGATTTTTGAAAGTGTACGATTTATGGGAAACAAACATTTATTGCAAAATGAGTTTCTTGTGACCTTCGAGTTAAAAATACGTTTAAGGACGCTGGATGGAGGATGGAGTGCAGGAGAGTTTAGGGAATGTAGAAAAAAGGCACTATAGGAGATGGATATTTTTTTTGGGATGAATTGATTTGGTGAGCAAGTCGAAAGCAGCCTTTTAAAGAAGAAGAAGAAAAAGGTGTTATAAAATATGACGGAATACATAACTTGAGGGGAAAGTGTAAACATTGAATGTTAATGAGTGAAAACTATCTGGGGAAATGGGGGAGAAACACGTGGTCGAAGAACGAACGAACGAATAAGAATGAATAAACGAATGAGAACAGAGAAGGAAAAATTTTTTTTTTTTTTTTTTTTTTTTTTTTGAGTTGAGATTTACACAAGGAAGTAGGCTATGGGTGAAAAGCCTGGGAATACAGAGAACGAAAGTTATTGGATCACATTGGGTTTCCCTGCTTATGTACATCGAAATGTCTCCTACGCATCCACGGCCCATGCTAATACTACACAACCCTATCTCCACTATGGTATGTCATTACCTACCCCCACAAACGTAACATTTATATCAGACAGTAATAAATGTCTCTGTCAATGCAAAGATATGTTTCTTCTTGACCAAAATCACATTTACTGACGAGTTAGTCTCCACCTGCATACTTTCAAATTTGAATAACTCCTCTGTATGAGGGAATATCGCTTGTCAAAGTTATTTTTGAAATCAGCACATTAAAATGTATGGGAAAGAACCATTTCCACGTAGTTTGCAATTGGGTAGTGCAAAAACCTTTTTCTAGCCATTTGCAGAAGCAATAGATTACGGCCTATATGAAAGGAAATTCCACTGTTTCTCCTCCTTCGGTTGGTACAACCACAGCAAGCGCAGCTTTCCGGCATCTTTCAAGTACTTTCGATGCAATTTTGCCCGGAACGATGATGGCGGACAAGTTTTCTAATGTGACCATGATTTAATCTAACTACGCCCTCTAGTTGTTGAAATGTAACTCTATGTGTCCATGTCACCCTCCCCACGGTTATATCAGAACGAGCTGAATCGTCCCATGGACACGGATTGTTTCACCCCAATATGGGGCCGTTCAAAAAATTACTTAACGCTATTGTTATGGAGGTGTGTACCCTGCATGCTGATGGGCTTGATTAATACTAATAATCTTTATTTGACTGCAACAAACTCAGGCAGTGTATAATCAGCAGATGCCTACAGACCTGATGTGTTAGGTCCACCACTGATCTCTATACTAACTGGATAGGAGGGGAAGCTCATTTTTGAAGCAATTTGTCTGCCATCTTTGCTCTCCCAAGAATTCCCAAAACAAATGAATGGGACTGTTAGTAATTATGGTGAATGCCACTTCCCGATGAAATGTGATTCCTCTTCTCCTTTGATCCTGACTGTCGTGGTTTTTACACCCGTCGTGGTTTTTACAACCGTAAGCAGCACACGGCATTTCATAAATACAGTCAAAACTCGCCGTCCACCTGTTTGTAGTATGTGATTCCACACACCTGCGTTTACCTTTTTAGGATTCTGGTTCGGCGATCTTCTGGTTCGGCAATCTTCTGGTTCGGCAATCTTCTGGTTCGGCAATCTTCTGGTTCGGCCATCTTCTGGTTCGACCATCTTCTGGTTCGGCAATCTTCTGGTTCGGCCACCTTCTGGTTCGGCCACCTTCTGGTTCGGCCATCTTCTGGTTCGGCCATCTTCTGGTTCGGCAATTTTCTGGTTCGGCAATCTTCTGGTTCGGCAGTCTTCTGGTTCGGCCGTCTTCTGGTTCGGCCGTCTTCTGGTTCGACCGTCTTCTGGTTCGACCGTCTTCTGGTTCGGCAGTCTTCTGGTTCGGCAGTCTTCTGGTTCGGCCATCTTCTGGTTCGGCCATCTTCTGGTTCGGCCATCTTCTGGTTCGGCAATCTTCTGGTTCGGCAGTCTTCTGGTTCGGCAATCTTCTGGTTCGGCAATATTCTGGTTCGTCCGCACCATGGTAAAAGTGAACTCTGCCCACCTGAAACTCATTCAGTTTTCATAAGTTTTTAAACACGTTAAATTTTTTAACACTTTTAATGAGGATGTAACAGAACAAAAGGAACAGTAGAAAATAATAAATTAATCTTTCTGAAGAAAAAGAAAGGTGATACATTGGCATGAAGAAGAGGAATATTGTGTTCATTTTGTACTGTTGCATCGGGGATTTCTATTGAGGACTACCGACGGCATGTGTAACCTCTGCCAGGCCCGCTCCACACCCAACAGAACACATTATGGGAGACTGAGCGGTCCTGTTTTCACTAAGGCAAGAGCACATTATAATAGACATGATGCAACTATGGGCTGCTCCTGCCAAATCGATCACAATACTGTAATGTACTGTACAAGTACTCTTCACAAAAAAGCCTTCTCATTGATGGTAAATGTTACTTATTTGATCTTATTTTACTCTTTTTTTTTCAATTTAAATGTCTTTTTTTTTTTTTTTATGATTTTTTTTGGACATGGATTTTGTGGGGCTGGAACATATCTCATTGACTTGCATGTTAGAAACTGTTCACCGTTTGCGATTTCGCCAATCGTGGAGATTTACAGGAATGTCGCCCCCACGGATGGCAAGATTTTACTACACTACAACGACGCTTTTTCAACCCTGGATTGCACTAAGATCAGGTCGGAATGAAATAAAATCAAGTGGGAAAGGAGAATAATCAAGGAGGAAGGTGTAGCGGTTGCCGCTGAACATACACAATCGCCTTACACCTGCCGAGGACGCAACCACGGAGCGATCGCTGTGCCGGGCTCGCCCAGACCGCCCGGAGACGCTCAGTCTCGCCTTTCCCGGGCATGCCCGGACTGTCCTTTCCCGGGCTCGCCCGGCCCGTCCGGTGACACCCAGTCTCGCCGTTCCCGGGCATGTCCAGACTCGCCCAGGTCTCCCGGACACGCCCAGTCGCGCCTTTTAAGGGCAAACGCTCTGGCATGAATTATTCGAGTGCTTGTATATAATGCTGCCCGATAAACGGGCTGTTTAGTTTACCCGAGTTGATTTGATGGAATAAAGAAACTCGGACGAATTCCAGCTTTTTGTCGCGTCCATTCTTTCGATTCGAGTT
Organism: Myxine glutinosa; assembly: GCF_964187855.1. Taxonomy (NCBI): domain Eukaryota; kingdom Metazoa; phylum Chordata; class Myxini; order Myxiniformes; family Myxinidae; genus Myxine; species Myxine glutinosa. Next base: position 52,318,768 of record NC_136269.1, on the reverse strand, counting down.
GGAGCACAGCTCCTTCATTGGTGACCTACCGACATGGACACGACAGTTGCCCTCAAACTGCCTACCTTCTGGGAGGCTCACGCAGTGGTTTGGTTCGCCCAGGCGGACTCCCAGTTCGCCCTGCGAGGCATCACCGCCAACGACACCCGCTTCCATCATGTGGTAGCAGCACTCGGCTCAGCCACCGCGGCCCGTGACCTCAGCCTCCTCCAGCACCCACCAGCCGCTGACAAGTACGGCGCGATCAAGAAGCTCCTCCTCGATGCTTTCGCCCTCTCATCGGCGGAACGCGCACGGCGCCTGCTCGACCTGCCCGAGCTCGGCGACACGCGCCCGTCCGAGCGAATGGATTACATGCTCTCGTTGCTCGGGGAGCCCGCCCCGGATTTTCTTTTTCAAGAGCTGTTCCTCCGTCAGCTGCCTAGCCAGGTACGGCTCGCCCTGGCAAGCACGCAGATCACGGATCCCCGCGCCCTCGCCAGGGAAGCCGACAAGATCTCCTCGGCAGGCCAACGCATCGGGGCAGCGACCTGGAGCCCGCCGCCGTCCGAAGCAACGCCCATGGCGCCCGAGCACCCGGCATGGTCGGCGGCCGAACTGCCGGCGCAATTGGCGGCTGCTGCGCCGCGCCGACCACCTCCAACACGACGACCGGGACCTCCACCTGACCAGGCATGGTGTTACTACCATGCCAGGTTCGGACAAAAGGCCCGGACATGCCGACCCCCGTGCACTTTCGGCAAGTCGGGAAACGGCCGGGCCGGCGTTCATTACCAGCCATGAGCGCCGGCCACACGGGCAACTTACTTTTTATCAGGGAAAAAGCGTCCGGACGGCGCTTCCTGTGTGACACCAGCGCCCAACTGAGCATCATACCCGCCTCCGATCAGGACAGGCAGTCCGCGGTTTGCGGCCCCTCCTTGGTGGCGGCCAACGGATCGGCCATCCGCACCTTCAGCCCGCGCAACGTCACCCTCTGCTTCGGCAGCCAGCGCTTTCATTGGACTTTTGTGACCGCAAGCGTGCCCATTGCTCTGCTGGGCGCCGACTTCCTCTGCGCACACGGGCTGCTGGTTGACGTCAAACGGCGTCGCCTCGTCAACGCCGAGACCTTCAGCTCCCTGGCATGCACGTTGAGCAGCTCCGCGCCGACCGAGCTAGCATGCACCCTCCCGGCGGCGAACGAGTTTGCTCGCCTGCTCGCGGAGTTCCCGGCCCTCACGCGGCCGACGTTTTCGGCCGTCGCGGTACGACATGGTATCGAGCACCACATACCAACCACGGGCCCGCCGGTCTATGCCAGAGCCCGCCGCCTCGACCCAGCCAAGCTCGCCGTGGCCAAAGCCGAGTTCGACGCTTTGGAACACCTCGGCATCGTGCGGCGCTCCGATAGCGCTTGGGCTTCGCCACTACACATCGTTCCGAAGCCGGGGGGCAGCTGGCGCCCATGTGGCGACTACCGCCGCCTTAACGATGATACCACCCCCGACAGGTATCCGATCCCGCACATTCAAGACTTCTCCGCCCGTTTGGCAGGACGGGTCATTTTTTCGAAGATCGATTTGATACGGGGATACCACCAGGTACCTGTCAGGCCGGCCAACATCCCAAAAACGGCCGTCATCACGCCGTTCGGCTTATTCGAATTCCTTTGAATGCCATTCGGCCTCAAGAACGCGGCTCAGGCGTTCCAGCGCTTGATGGACGGCGTGCTGCGTGACCTGCCGTTCCTCTTCGTCTACCTGGACGACATCCTCGTCACCAGCGCGTCCCGGGCCGAGCACCTCCGAACACTGTTTGGGCGCCTCAGCGAGCACGGCCTAATCGTCAACCCGGCCAAATGCCACTTCAGCATGATGGCCGTTGATTTTTTGAGCCACCACATCACCAAGAACGGGGCCGTGCCGCTGCCTACCAAGGTCGAGGCCATCACCGCGTTTCCGCGTCCCCGCTCCATCAAGGCCCTGCAGGAGTTCCTCGGAATGGTGAATTTCTATCACCGCTTCGTGCCCCGCGCTGCTCAGCTCATGCGGCCCCTCTACGAAGCCCTCCGGGGCAAGCCGGCCAAACACGACGTCGTCTGGTCCGCAGCCATGGACGCGGCATTTCCAAGCTCAAAGCGGGCCCTCGCCGACGCAACACTGCTCGCTCACCCGGTGCTCAACGCTCCCATCGCCCTCACCACGGATGCCCCGACTACGCGGTGGGCGCCGTACATGAGCAATGGGTGAACGGGGTTTGGCAGCCACTCGCTTTTTTCAGCCGGCAACTCCGGCCGAACGAGCTCAAATATAGCACGTTTGACCGCGAGCTCCTCGGTCTACACCTGGCCGTTCGCCATTTACGCCACCTCCTGGAGGGCCGACCCTTCACGGCTTTCGTCGACCACAAGCCGTTGGTTTACGCAATGGCCAAAGCCACGGAGCAGTGGTCGGCCCGCCAGCAGCGCCACCTCTCCGCCGTGTCGGAGTTTACCACGGACATCCGGCACGTCGCCGGCAAAGACAACGCCGTGGCCAACTGTCTTTCTCGGGTCAGCGCGAACGCGGTCCACCTCGGCGTGGGCTTCGCGCTTATGGCGGCTGACCAGACCACCGACACCACGGTGCAAGCCCTCCGGGCGGCGGACACGGGCCTCCGCCTGGCCGACGTCCCCTTCGCGGACACTGTCCTGCTCTGCGACGTCTCCCAAGGCCAGCCTCGCCCCATCGTGCCCGTTACCTGGCAACGCCGCATCTTCGCCTCCCTCCACGGCCTTTCCCACCCGGGCCGGAAAGCTTCCCAGAAGCTGGTGTCAGCGCGATTCGTCTGGCACGGCCTTCGACGGGATGTCCGCGATTGGACCAGCACCTGCACGGCCTGCCAACAGGCCAAGGTCCACCGACACACCCAGGCCCCGCTGGCACCTTTCACCATGCCCGAACGGCGTTTCGACCACGTCAACGTGGACCTGGTGGGCCCCCTCCCCACATCACGGGGTTTCACACACCTGCTCACCATGGTGGACAGGACCACCAGGTGGCCGGAGGCCATTCCCCTCGTCTCCACCACCACCGCCGACGTGGCGCAGGCTTTCATCGCCACCTGGGTCGCCCGTTTCGGCGCACCGGCGGACATCTCTTCGGACCACGGGCCGCAGTTCACCTCCGAGCTGTGGGGCGCGGTCGCCCGCAACCTGGGGGTCAGGCTCCACCGTACCACGGCCTACCACCCCCAAGCCAACGGGTTGTGCGAGCGGTTCCACCGTTCCATGAAGGCCACGCTCATGGCCGGCCTTCAGGACGGCGGCTGGACCGACCGGCTACCGTGGGTCCTTTTGGGCCTCCGCACGGCCCCCAAGGAGGACCTCCGGGCGTCCACCGCCGAGCTGGTCTACGGCCAGCCACTACGCGTCCCGGGTGAATTCGTGCCCGACGCTACCAGTCCCTGGTCTGCAGCTCGCCAGCGCTTGGACCTCCAGGAGACCGCCCGACGGTTTGCCCCCGTGCCAAGTCGATCCTGGGGGGGCGTGTGTAGCGGTTGCCGCTGAACATACACAATCGCCTTACACCTGCCGAGGACACAACCACGGAGCGATCGCTGTGCCGGGCTCGCCCAGACCGCCCGGAGACGCTTAGTCTCGCCTTTCCCGGGCATGCCCTGACTCGCCTTTCCCGGGCTCGCCCGGCCCTTCCCGCGACAACCAGTCTCGCCGTTCCCGGGCATGCCTGGACATGCCCAGGTCTCCCGGACACGCCCAGTCGCGCCTTTTAAGGGCAAACGCTCCGGCATGAGATATTCGAGTGCTTGTATATAATGCTGCCCGATAAACGGGCTGTTTAGTTTACCCGAGTTGATTTGATGGAATAAAGAAACTCGGACGAATTCCAGCTTTTTGTCGCGTCCATTCTTTCGATTCGAGTTGGAGCACACAGCTCCTTCAAAGGTATAATTTTTGTCGGAAATATGCACCTTGAAGTAAGTATTTGTTTTGATGCAAATTGGATTTTCTGTGTTGTGTGAGAAGGAATATGGTGGATGGAGTGCTTCCGGTGGCTTCAGGACCGTCCGTCCAATTAACGTTAGGCACCCTATCCAGTTAGTATAGCGATCAGTGATGTCCACGCTATTTTTTGAGGGAGTTGTCTGCCTTTCCTGCTGGCGAGCTTGATTAAACCTTACTAATAATTTTTTCTTTGACATTGATTAGATTTTACGGTGTCCCTCAGCGTAACACTCGACCCAAACAAAGCCAATGAAAATCTGACACAACAAACCAGGGCAGTGTATAATCAGCAGAGGCCTACAGGCCTGATGTATTAGGCCCACCAGAAAATCAAGATGGCGACTATATTATTTTGTCTGAGTGCCATGGTGGGTGGAGTCAAGCAACAAATGGGGGTGGGGTCTGGCAGCTGTCCGACCAATGTGTGCACATTTCAAAAATCGACCCCAACGACAACAACAATTACCATGTGCGGAGGGAGCTCTTATTGCAGGTGAAATGGTGGGAAAGCAACGACAAACCACCCAGTTTAGCCCTTGCCAAAAAACTGCTTCGGCCGCAGCCACACTCTGTAACGAGCAGATAGAGGTTGTTGTAGTATGAAAAAATCAATATGAAAAAAAAACAACAAAAGTGCCTTGCCATTTTATATCTGTAATCCCAGATGGCCAACAGCTGTCATCAATAAGTGAGTTATTAGCTCCAGGTGCCAACGTGGATGACCTACCTATCCGATGTCACTGAATTTCTATCATGGTAATGTACTTGAAAAACTTTAGAAGCAACTTGTGTAATTTAGAGGCTGCCAGAATGGCCTAGAGATATGCATCGTGCACACTCGACCCAAAGCTGTCTATCCTGGGTTCGAAACCCGACCCAGCTGTAAACAGTAAACTACCATCCCGGTGTTTCACAGGCAGGGCGAGGCATCAATATGGGCGCAAAAATCTGGACATTAGTTGTTGGACGTTATAACGATCCCACGGTGTCCTTCGCGAAGAGTGGGCGAGCTATCTCCGGCACCCTGAACAAATTATAAATTGCTGCTCTAGTCTACCATCAGGACTAGCCAACCGGTTCGTGAAAGACTTGGGCCTGCAAACTCCACAATAAAGTGGGAATAATTGTGGCCGTTAAAGATGCTTGTGTAATTTCGACCAACGATTATTTATTATTAAATTATATAAGACAACTACAAGGGTTTCCGGGCGACCCGAGTGTGCGAGGGATTTTGGGTGGGAGAGGGAGTGATCAAGCGAGGTGTGGATTAAATACATGAGGTAAACAAGCTCTAATATTATTATTAGATAAAGGACAGTAATTAAAACTTAGCAAAAACAACATGTTTTCGCCCTTTTTCTGTTTTGGAAACGAAGCCATTTGAAGCCAATCACGTTTGCTTATCGTGGGTGCGATCGCGCCGAGCTGAGATGTACAAACTCGAATTAGAAAAAACTTATCCTTGCATCTAGCTCTTTCTATCACATAACTAACATAATTCATCTTCTTTCACGGATAAAAAATATTTTCTGACAGGATTTGTATTTATTTTCAAGGCAATGAAGCATGAACATTTTGAGAGGTGTATAAGCGAAAGCGACGCACATCCGTTAACCTATCGTTTGTTTCAGTGTCGACGAATACTTGCGGTGTATGTGATTTTTTTTGAGGTTTGAAAATTTGAAATGAGTCATTAAAATTGTGTAGAAAGAGGGCTTTGTCATTTTCTTCGACTTCATTTCATGCTTGGGAGTGGATTGGGGAGGATCACGTGATGCAACGGTTCGCGCCATTTTTGGACGCGCCATGCGCAGGTGGGACTCCGTTAGATCGCTTCGCTTTCCTTTGTTCTCGTATAGTTCTTTCTTCGCCATTCGCTCAGGTACAAACCGTCTGCACAGCATATCTTACCCGGACTTTTTCACTCAAACGGTGTTTCCGCAAGTCAAACACTACCTTAAAGTAGTCTCTTTTTTTTCTTTTTCTTTTTTTTCCTATGACGCCATCGTCAACTAGTTTCCTGTCTGTCTCTCATTCGTCTTTTCCATGAACCGAAGACGTTTCCTATCGGCTATGTTTAATTTGAACGGTTTAACCCGAACGTGTTGACAACTACCTACAGGAAGCTGGCAATAGGTGTTGATACTTGTTACTTGGGCAATTCGTCTGAGGTAAGTGGGGTACGCGAGGGTCGTGAACTTTAGCTCGGTTATGTTTGTGGCCTTGGACTTGGAGCCGTCAGGCGTGTCGTGTGGAGCTAGGCCGCCATGTGTTCGCTCTTTCTTATGGATAACCCCGGTTCCTGCACTGCCGTGCTCCTTGGTGAACGTAAACTTGGAAGTAAACGGTGGTTTTTGAAATTCCGTGTGTCGATCTCCTCGTGGTGAGATGGGATTCTCCAGAACAATGCGAGGAGCGCCGCGTGTTTCTCCCAAAGTGGGCGCTGCCCTCGTAAACTAATGGGCTATAACTTGGTCAAGTTGCAACATGTTGCCATTGCCTCCTGCGGGCGGTATCTCCAAGGATGTTTATCGTGTTTCCTTTCTTTTGTTTTGCTTTATTGTTCGTGTCTGTTCTTTTTTTTTTCCTCCGATCACCAAACTTTTATGCGATGTAAACGCCCCTCGGGCGATTCTCTTTCGCTCATGACGCGGTACTTTGTGCCGTTGTCGCCCCCAGGGCGTTATTACTTTCTGTAAAGTATTTCTCTCCAGCACGTGGTTCTCGTGTTCGCTGAATGTAATATGTGAGTGAACAGGAGAACTTTTAATCTTGTCTTTTTTTTTCTTTCCCTTTTTCCTCTTTCTCATCATCGTATTAAAACAAATTTAAAGTGCCGCAGTGATTCTATTTATATTGATATTTCCTTTCCTTGGTTTGATTGCTGCATTTATGTAATGCTAGCAGAGTTACCCGGCGTTGCCTGGAAAATAGTTAGTCATGCAGTTTAGTTTAGTGGACTTTTTATAGTCGGAGGAAGCCACGCCCCTTGTCTAAATCTGATACACCCATTTTTTTGACATGAAAATTCACCCCCTCCCCCTGGACTCTCTCTTTCCTCTCTAAGTCACGCTGTCCATGAGACACAACTGAACAAACAGACGTTCACATTTATATCAATACTAGCAGAAGTACCCGGCATTGCAGGGCGGGGGAGGGGAACGGGGGGGAGGGGAGGAGGGGGGGGAGGGGAGAAGAGAAGAGGAGAGGAGAGGGGGAGGGGAGGAGAGAAGAGGGGGGGGGGGAGGAGAGGGGGGGGGAGGCGAGGAGAGGAGAGGGGGGGGAGGCGAGGAGAGGGGGGGGAGGAGAGAAGGAGAGGAGGGGGGGGGAGGGGAGGAGAGAAGAGGGGGGGGAGGAGAGGAGGGGGGGGAGGAGAGAAGAGGGGGGGGAGGAGAGAAGAGGGGGGGAGGAGAGAAGAGGAGAGGAGAGGAGAGGAGGGGGGGGAGGAGAGGAGAGGAGGGGGGGGGAGAGGAGAGGAGGGGGGGGGAGGAGAGGAGAGAAGGGGGGGAGGAGAGGAGAGGGGGGGGGAGAGGAGGGGGGGGAGAGGAGGGGGGGGAGGAGAGGAGAGGAGGGGGGGGAGGAGAGAAGAGGGAGGGGGGAGGAGAGAAGAGGGAGGGGGGAGGAGAGAAGAGGGGGGGGGAGGAGAGAAGAGGGGGGGGGAGGAGAGGAGAGGGGGGGGAGGAGAGGAGAGGAGAGGGGGGGGGAGGAGAGGAGAGGAGAGGGGGGGGGAGGAGAGGAGAGGAGAGGGGGGGGGGAGGAGAGGAGGGGGGGGGAGGAGAGGAGGGGGGGGGGAGGAGAGGAGAGGGGGGGGGAGGAGAGGAGAGGGGGGGGGAGGAGAGGAGAGGGGGGGGGGAGGAGAGGAGAGGGGGGGGAGGAGAGGAGAGGGGGGGGGAGGAGAGGAGAGGGGGGGGGAGGAGAGGAGAGGGGGGGGAGGAGAGAAGAGAGGGGGGGAGGAGAGAAGAGAGGGGGGGGGAAGTACCCGGCATTCCGTGTATAAACGGGAGGGGGGAGGGCGCGCGAATCGTCGAATCAGCGCGCCGCTGCTCTGCCACCGATTCAGATTCCGTGTATAATATTCATCGCTGAAAAAAAATATGGATCTAAAGATGAAAGAAAAAAAAACCTATGTGGTGTGAATGGCAATGTTCCTCGCTGAAATGTGAAAAAACGCAATCGCGCGCCAAGGAACATCACTTGATCGCTCTGAGCGATCGATTGCAACTCTGCGTCGTGTCATGGGCGTGGCCAATGTGGCCTCCTGCTCCCAGGTGATTGGCTAACTCGAGCTCGAGAGAACCATAATGCGCTACGTTATGGCAAAAAATATGGATCTAAAGATGAAAGGGAAAAAAACCTATTAGTCAGGTTCAGTATGTCCAGATTTAAAGTTTCGTTGGATTTTTTGGGGGATTTGGAAAGCTATATTTTTGGAAACTATATTGTATAGTCAGTCAGAAAACCAATGTTGCTATTTGCACAGACTCCTGTATGGCGGCCATCTTGGATTTTCAAAATTGCCGCCGTAGAACTAATTTTTCTCAATATCTCAGCTTCTAAATAACATAGAGCTTTGATTCTAACGGCTAAACATACATTTTCAAGGGCCCCGAATCCAATGGTAACAAGTTCGATAAGCTAGACATGACCATAGAGCTCCTATGTGGTGGCCATCTTGGATTTTTCAAACTGGCCGCCGTAAAATTGATGTTTCTCAGGATCTCTTCTTAATAAGACGGAGCTTTGATTTTTCTAAATCCCAAAAACAATCCAACGAAATCTAAAATCTGGACATGCTGAACCTGACTGTGTTGACTGTAATGAGAAATACTATTCTACTGCGAGTGTTTTGCCCTTTGTGGGCCTTTGTGGCATACTGCCAAATAACACACAGATACTCCTAATGTTCATGAGAACTTAAAATCTGTTTATGGGTGGACAAGCTACTAAAGTAATAAGTTTGATCCCCAGGGTACAGCTGAGGAAAATAATTAGTTTACAGCGTGTGTTTTTGTATTATTTATATACTGAGCAATATACCTGATATTGTGGTGATGGTGGTAGTGTATTGTAGCCTATTATACATCAATATGTCTGTGGTGGTGGTTGTATATATCGGTGACGGTTCCCTTTGCTTTGCTGTCTTTGCAGGTTCTACATGTCACATTGAGTGAGATGCAACAAGATGGTGAAGGGGCGGGGCAAGCCCAGGAGTCCACGAACTGTAAGCAGTGCATTTTATGCAAGGCTGATGTCAAGAAAGGATCCTTGGTGTTAAACCCCAGAATAGATTCCTACCAACATTTATTGAAGACAATAGAAGAAAGGGCCAGTTTGCATGATGGCATCTACGTTCAAGTCCATAAACGACTCCAAAACAGCACAAAAGAAACACTCTCTACAGAGAAGGCAGTTTGGCATCGCACTTGTTACTCCAGTGCAACTAACAAGAGCGAGATACAACGTGCCAGAGACCGCCATGCGCATGCAGTAACAACTGGACACTATACTGCAAAAAAACGCGGACAGAAGAGAGGAAGCACAGAAATGGACGAGCCAGGCTCATCAACATCTGATGCAACATCCCTGTTCACACGCTCGTGTACAGTGCCACTGGATAAAGAGCAGTGTTTCTTCTGCCAAAAAGATGATGGCCAACTACTCTACCAGGTTAGGACTGAAAATGCTGGTCAAGAGCTTAGAGAGGCTGTAGAGAAGTCCCAAGATGCATTATTGAAAACACGATTCAACACATGTATCTCACCAGGTGATGCACACGCAATTGACCTTCGGTACCACAAATCTTGTTGGAGAAGACATGTGTTCCATGTAGTCCGAGACAGACCTAGCGCAAACAGAAGCAGCGCAGACAAAGAACTATTGCTGCAACGGGCAAGTCTGATTGAGATGATCAACCTGATAGATGTCAAAACACAAAACCAAGCTTATCTCTCCATGGATGACATTGAAACCACTTATGTCAATATGATTGGCGCAGAACACTTGGAAAAGCATGTACCTACATTCAATAGAAAGTGGCTGAAAGAAAGAATCGTCACTGAGTTGCCAAGCGTGACATCTGTTCTCCAAAAAGACCGAAGAAAATCGGCCATCCTCTACTGTCCAGATGCATGTGAGGAAAGCATGGTTCATTCTGCAATCACAAGTGATGGCGATGACGAGAACAACATGAAGACAATCTACAAAGCAGCACAAGTGATACGGAAGAGCATCGCAGAATTCATTAAGAAGGACCAGGAAGCAAATACCATACAGGTGTCCAGCGATATCAACGATGTTCCGGCTGAACTATACACCATGATCCGCTGGGTAATGGTAGGGCCTGTCGACAAGCTGGAAACTGAGAAGAGGACCAGTGTTGTTGACAGATCAACACTCACTGTGAGTCAGAACATCATGTATGGATTCAAATCCAACAGACAGGTGAAGTACAAACCAAGCAGTGAAGCAGCAGTAGGTCAGACAACACTGGGAGGTTCTCTCGAATAGGCAAAGCAATCCTGGCTGCATGTCTACCTCAAAGCAAGTGAAGATGTCATAGACACCGTGCGAATGCTTTCAGATGCAACTGAAGTGCCGGAGGACATGTTGTCCACACTAGCTAACTTTGTATGCGCTGCTTACTCTCCAAATGGCATCCACATCGACAGCATGCCCGAACTACGATGGTATCTCTTTTGCAAACACATGGCAGAAAGTGACAGGCTTCCTCCTACTCTTGGAGCTCTCAAGCAGCACATCCTTAGAGTCCATATCCAAGCCAGAGTGTGGGGTCAGGCAAGCATTGCTCAACAGGATCCTCAGCTGAATCCCCTGCAAAACGGCTTTTACAAAGACACGGATGGACAAGTGAAACCAACCACAACTGAGGAGCCTCCAGCCCCCAAGGCCATCATTCAAATGGTTAGATGTCAGTGCAAAACAGACTGTTCTTCATCTAGATGTTCCTGCAGAACAAACAACGTGGCTTGTACAGACCTTTGTCAGTGTGACATCCAGTGCCAAAATGATGAGGACTCAAGATGTGATGAACAAAAGCGATGATAAGGATGATGATGACTTTACTCAATGATGAATCAAAGCTCTGTGCTCTTTAGAAGGTGAGTTACATCAGTTTTACGGCGGCCAGTTTGAAAAATCCAAGATGGCCGCCACATAGCTCTATGGTCATGTCTAGCTTATCGAACTTGTTACCATTGGATTCGGGGCCCTTGAAAATGTATGTTTAGCCATTGGAATCAAAGCTCTGTTATTTAGAAGCTGAGATATTGAGAAAAATTAGTTCTACGGCGGCAATTTTGAAAATCCAAGATGGCCGCCATACAGGAGTCTGTGCAAATAGCAACATTGGTTTTCTGACTGACTATACAATATAGTTTCCAAAAATATATAGTTTTCCAAATCCCCCAAAAATTCCAACGAAATTACATAGTGAACCTGACTATATGTGGTGTGAATGGCAATGTTCGTCGCTGAAATGTGAAAAAAGGCAATTGCTTTTCGCTCTGAAATACGTGCGAATGCGTAACTGAGTTAATGGCGGCAAGGAACATCACGTGATCGCTCTGAGCGAATCAGCGCGCTGCTCTGCGACCGGGCAGATTCCGTGCATAATAATCCTCGCTGAAATGCGCTGAGGTAAAAATATGGTTTAAAAATATTATGAAATCAATTTTTAGGTCGACCATGGTCTTACCAGCCCAGGCTCAATAGCCATGTCTGTGCCAAATATTAAGTACGTGAGCCTCTCCGTTTAGGAGTCTATCGGTAACATTACACACACATATACACACACACACACACACACACACACACACACACACACACACACACACACACACACACACACTGTGTTTTATATATATATATGTATAGACTAGTAAAGGTACCCGATGTTGCCGGGTAACGCAAAGTCGCTTCGTCACGGGAATATGAAGAGTGGGGGAGTGAGGAGAGGAGAGGGGATGAGGGAAGGGGGAGGAGGGGGGAGAGGGGTGGAGGAGTAGAGTAGAGTAGAGGAGAGTGTGGGCATCATAGAACCCATATCAACTACGGTGTGATGTAGTGCCACCAGGGGGCACTGCAACATAGGTAGCGGCTCACACTCGCTGCTATGGATTCCAGCAGTCTCATCTCCTGACAAGAATTACTCCGGGTGGTTTGGTTTGTCTTTGCCTTCCCACCGGCAATCAGGGCACAAATCTGTTCAGGGTGTCGGCATTACCTCGCCTACTCTGGTGTTGTGTATTTTCTTTTACTAACTCCCTTAAGATTTTTGGGTGTGAATCTCCCAGCCACCATTTAAGTTTATTTGGACCTCATTTCAGCTTGTTATTGGTTATTGAATTTTGGTGCACAGTGTACAAGTTGGGCCACTCGTTGAAGATTGTGTTATTTTGACTTGAGTAAACCATCAATAAGGATTTATGTTTGAAGCTGTATTACAAATTAACCAGGGAGTGCACCACGGCCATGGTGGGCCAAATGGCTGAGGTACAGGATCGTGTGACTATTTGCACTCCGTGTAGTTCCTTGGTGACTGGACACTTTATGTATATTAATTTCCATTCATGCATGCAGAATATAAATACTTAAATGCAATTGTTTCGATACCTGGCAAGCCCAGCTCCGCCCCTCTGCCTGCTGAGGGGATGCTGATTGGCCAGGTTTTTTTGTTTGCTTGTTTTAACATCAACTTAAGAATTTCAATTTTTTTATGTGACTTTGACCAATATAATGTGACAAGTTTTGGGGCAATTGGCCCAACGGTATGGAATTGTACAAAAATAAAAGGAAAAGCTTTACACACGCACATCCATGTATTCTGAAAGGTTTTTACAATCTTTTTCTCATTCTTTCAGGTTGCAGTTTCATTAGATATTTACAAAGTTACTGTTGGAATTTGCATGACTATGACAACTGGAGGACTAATTATTTTGCGGCCCTGTTTTGTTCACTTATCCGCAGCACCATCACGTGGTGCTTGCATTTCAAGCCATTAGCTGGAGTTGTGCTGCATCGAGGGCCAGGGGAAAAGTGCAAACAGTGATAGGTGCTCCTTAATGTAACCTTCTCTGTTTGCACTTACCTTCTTGTCTTCCACGATCTGCGATTGATGTCTCAGGCCCGTGTGTCCAAAGCATGCGCGTGCGTACGTCTTGCATGGTGGCCTGTTCGTTTGTGCTTATTTGTGTTGCTTTCAAATGTCAATTAGCTTTTGCTTTCCTTTCGACCATGTCAAGTGATGGTAGGCCATTTTTGTTTTCTACCTTTTTTGGTATTTATTTATTTATGCTGGTTGTAATTGCTGCTGACTCTAATTACCTCTGCCACCGAAGGTGGATGGAGGCTTATGTTTTCACTCCTGTCTGTCTGTGAACAAGATATCTCAAAAGGTTGTGGGTGGATTCGGACGAAATTTGGTGGAGAGGTTGGGTAAGTGACAAGGACGAAATTATTAGATTTTGGTGAAGATCTGGATTCGGATCTAGCTGGTAGAATTTTTTAAGTGATTCTTCACCATTGGGAGATGGGGCCAAAAACAACACATAGCACAATATCTCAAAAGGTTGTGGACAGATTTGGAGGTTGCTTTGTCGACAGGTTGTGTGTGTGACCAGAAAGAATCGATTCGATTTTGGTGAAGATCTGAATATTGATTTGGATATGAGAATTATTTTTAAAATTTTAAAGTGATTCTTCGCCATTGAGTGAAGCAGCAAACATATAGCTAAAACAAACATATAGCAGGATATCTCAAAAAGTTATGGACGGATTTGGATGAAACTTGGTGGACAGGATTTGTGTGTGACAAGGAATAATCAATTCAATTTTGGTGAAGATCCGGATCCGGCTAGTAGAATTGTTTTCCAGTGATTCTTCACCATGCGGAGATGGGACTAAAAGCGATACACGACAGGATATCTCAAAAAGTTGTGGAAGGGTGATTTTGATTAAATGTGATTCTGTATTGTGATTTTCTTGTTTAGGTTTAGGATGAGGCCATGCTGATTGCAATCTAAACACAAGTTCTGGGTGTCATGTGGGAGACGGGATGTTGACGGTTTGATTTGTTGTGCACTTTCTCTTTCAATGCATTTTCTATTTATCCATAATTTATTCGACTTCAACGAAATGAGCAAAGATGATATGACCAGGCCATGAAGGATCCATGACGACGCTTTTCCTCAGACGTTCTACTTTACTATGTTATGGATGAGTGAGAATCGAGATTGAGCAGACCTGCAAAATGTTAACAAGAATCCATTTTAACAAATGAGGTCAAATCTATTGCCAAAGAGTGCGTGCATGCGTTACGGAAGCACCTCGAGCTTTGAGGTTCTGTGCTGTCGTAGAATAATAAAACTGGTACTGTTGGAAAGCCAATAATCGATTTGGTTGGAACAAAAATTTGGTTTCCGTTTGCCATAAGAATATCGATGCAGGTCTGATCAAACTACCCCGGTCAGTTATGTTTTTCTGTGAATATTCTGACACTCAAATCGTAGCTTGTAGTTTAAAAGTACATTCTTGCGTGCAGTATTATTATTTGGGGGTGGAGGGGGTGGGGGCAGGTGGGATTGGATGTCTGCTGGGCTACCATGGAACATAATAGAGGGTAGCCTGCCAAATTTCCTGGTTGCTACGAGACCCTTTTGGGTCAGTACGATTGCAACGCAGGTACACAAAGGAGGTCAAGATCATTTTCAGTTATGGATGGATCCAGAGTAAACTTGGTGGGCAGGTTGTATGTGAAAAAGAGGAATTGATTCGATTTTAGTGACTATCTGGATAAAAGCTGAAAAAAATTTCCTTGGTAATTCTTCACCATTGAGAGCTCGGACCAAAAACGATATATATCGCAATATTTCAAAAAGTTGTGGACGAGTTATGACAAAATTAGATGGATGAGTTGGTTGGGTGACGAGCAAGCCAATTAGATTCTGGCTCGGGTCTGAATCCAGATCCGGCCTATCGGTGGATACATAACGTAAACTGTTCATTCTGGCAGAGGTATGCGCTCTACCGAGTGCCTTTCTTGTTTCAACAGTATCCATGTCTCGTCTGAAGCTACACAACAAATCCTAACTTTCCTTCATTGGTTATTTGATTATTTTTAAGCTGTGAAGCCGCTTCAATATTTGGCTATGTCCTTCTATCCGTCGAAAATGAAAAAACATCATTTCTGACCCACCATGATTAATTCTGAAGGGTTCTAAAGTGTAAGTCTAGAGTTCTAAAGGGTAACACTAATGGTTTTGATTAGTTTCTAAACTTTGCCTATTTCATATTTTAAAGTGCCAAACTGAATCGCTTCTTTCAGACACAGGTACGAGTTCACCCCAAAATATAGGTATCTTTAGTCAGTGCAGTATACTGTTTATTCTACCAGGTGAGCACCAGGGTTATTGCCCCTGTTTTTGTTCTCCTCTGCTGCAAATGCACACCAATAGTTTTGTTGAAACTAGCAACTATTTTTTTCATTTTTATTTTATTTCTTCATTGGATGTTTTTTGGATGTTTTTGAAGGGGTGGTAGTGATTTATCCACAAGAGGAGTTTTTCTTTTGCGTTTGCTCAGTCTGGTTTTTCAATGCTGTCTGTCTGTTTACAAGCATCTGAAGTTTATTTTGTGCTTCATTGAACTGACCACAGGCCTAAGTATGCAATGTGCAACTTTTCCTTACCCATCTGACAATGACTTGGATCAGAGCAGAAGTGATTAAATGTGTGTAAATAAGGGGAATTCATTGGAGATCAGAGCAACTTGTTTGAGTGATCCTTGTTTAATCCCCATTTGTCTAGGTTTATATTGTAAATAAGCATCCCTGTCAAAATGCAGCACTTTCCTCCGCCGGCCCGTTTCCCTCAGCTTTGCTGGTAGGCACAGCCGTTGCTCTTGTTGAGCTGTGCAAACCTATGCAAAGCTGAGGGTGGTGAGGCACTGTGCGGTGAGAGCCAGAAATGGAGGTTGTGAGTGCCGAGTCTTGAGCATGTGGGAGTCGTCGACGACTCTTTCCACAGATTCCCATGCTTCAGGCTCAGTTTTCACAATCTACAGACAGCGCTTAACGTGTCATTATTACTTTTTGTTAAAATAAAAATTAAATAAATCCCCCCATCACCTTTTCATTTATTTGAGAAATGGGCAATTCCACGCAAAAGTGGACATGGGGGTGAAAATTTCAAATACATCAGAATCAAACAAATTTGGTCTCTAATGAAAGCTGAAAGTCTATATTTTACTGTTTTAAAGTCAAAATACAAATTTTTATTTTTTTCACGCATTAAATCGGTGATTATGTAAATGTCATATTTTTTCCAAAAAATGGGGGAAAATTATAAGAAAATTAACTGCACCCTGTGTGTAATAAATAATGAAAAGGAATGTTATTTTTTATTGTATTAAGTATTTAGATTGTTTAAAGGATATCTGTAACATTTTTTTGTTCTTTGCTGTATTTGTTACACTTCATTGGCTTCGGATATTTTCCCCTCTGAAATGTCCTTCCGTTACCATAAAAGTACATATTTTTAATATATTTTCAAAACTTGCAGGAGAAAAACAATGGCAATACCAATGCACAGCAAGTTTGGGTAGGCCTACAATATTATACCACTCGCGTCACTTTTTGCCCTTTCTCCTATTAATTATAACTAATTAAGACTTGTCCTTCCATTACCATAAGGTGGTAATGGAAGGACAAAAATTGGCAACGGAAGGACAGATAGGCTATTGATTTTTTTTTCCTTTTTCACTCTTCACACCCTGTTAACTACTTTGTTGTTCCCTCCCTCCTTTCTATCTGTTTTTCAAAACTTTGACACTCCTACCTATCTTTCTTCCAAGTTGCCCCCCTTTTGTGGATACACATCCTGGTTCTATTGTCATCGTGTTTCCATTGTATGTCATGATTGGTGTTAATTCACAGGTTCCTCTAACTGAATTACTCATTGTCCTTGTCATTCCACCTAATTAACTCTAAACTTCACACTATTCATACTTCAATACTTGTTTACAGGCACTTCGAAGTCTTATATAAATTTAGTTTACAAGTTGTTCTTTCTTCATTCTCCTGAAGACGACCAGAGCATTCTGACCGGAACGTGGAGTTCTCTCTACTCACATGGTTGTACCGCAAACCTACCTTTTGATACATTAAGCTTGCTTCGTATTATAATGTTAATGAGTGAGAGTTTTCCTCAGGCTCACATATAATATGTGTGGTCAGTGCTTCACTTGAAATTCATCATTCAGTGTAACTACAACTTTGTTGAAGCAGTAAACAGCAACTATCACAACTTTTACAGCCAGTTATTGGATTTGACATCTCATGTGAGTATTGATATTTTATGTCATATTTCATTTTACAATGTATGCATGTGATTAACTATATGGGCTTATATGTAGGGCCAATTATTTATATAAATTAATTCAAATAGGCCCTACCTTATTTTATCAAAGTTCTGGCATTTGTTTGATTTTAGTAAAATGTTCTGTTTGCCAGGTAAAGTCAAGTTGTATTGGTCATGTTCAGTTAAAGTCTAATTTAATTGTAACTTACATGAAATAATTTAATTTGTGTACAATGATATGTTTTATTTGTGTACAAGATTAGTTTTTGGTCATATATGTTACATTGCACTTCTAGTTATTTGCATTGCATTGCACTTTCCAGCAATTATTTGTATCGTATAGTGACCAGAATTTCACTCTTTGTACAGCAATACAAAGCATTTGCAGCTTTGTACAGCAATACAAAGCAGTTTCGAGCCTTTCAATTGTCCTTCCGTTGCCGTCCTTCCGTTACCGAATCTTAATTAATGTTTGCCTTTGTTTTGAATCAACCAAATGTCAATTTGTCAAGTGGAATGTGGCAGAATATTCACAAAACATCAGAGATTGTATTAAGTAACTTTAAAACAACATTGGCATGGAAACTTCACAGAGTTTGAAAAAATATGCATTGGTTGAAAAACCCATGTCCGTTTTGGCGTCCTTCCGTTACCGACCTCATAAATATGCATAATATGCAAACAAAGGATAACAGTGATCAATTTTATGGTGGAATTGAGAGGTTTTATGTGTTCTCACATAATTATGGTATTTGATTGATTTTAACAAATAAAGTCTTTGTGATATATGTGTTTGAAAGATGAAAAATGGTGTCGGAATGTCCTTCCGTTACCGTGGAATTACCCAAATGCCATGCATCTTTCCAAATATGTTCTGTTATATTAGTACCTCTTAGCTCTGAAAGGCTTTCCTTTTCTCTTTCCCATTCATCAGACTGTATAACCTTCAATCCCCCTCATGGAGCAGATAGGTGACAAAAATGGGCAGATTGTTCACTTCTGACAGAAATTATGAAATTTTTCACAGACATAACTCATACTGCCTTAAAACGAGGGGAAAGAAAAAAGGATGCAGCAGTTTTTGGCACCTGAACCCTATTTCTAGTCACCCCAAATAAGGGGCCCGTCGAAACTGCGCACAATACCACTGATATATGCTTATGTGAAAGACTATATTTATTGTAACGGTTTCAGATCATTTATATTAGAAATATGTGCAGTAACGAAATAATTTTGTTAAACACACCTATTTGGTTTTGCAGGATATTTGGGGCCAAAATTGTAGTTACTTGGGAGTAATGAAACCTACAATTGTTGTAGTATCAAGGTCAGAGATGGTTTTTTGTTTTTCAATTTTGATTTTATTTCATTTTATATTATTCAAAGTGTATTTTTAGTATCTATATAATAATAGCGTAGACTCGACTTTGTTATCCCTTTTACGCCGCACCCAGTGACCCGATGCCCACGGCACTAATGGATTTACGATCTACGAACCACGCTCTGTTTATCACCTACAGCCATACTCGAAAAATCGGAATTAGCCGACGTTGGGGCCCAAAAGCATCCGATTAACTGCCGATACGACGCCATCGTATTGGCGTCTGCTGGGCGAAGGCGAAGCAAGCCGTCCGCTGAGTGGACAATCCAGAGCATGCATTTGTGCCGGTGTCGGCGATCGTTGTTCATATACGCACTCTTCATTCTCATCTTTCTTCCTAACTCTTAGTCGGACAAGCAAATCCCCTATGCCATCCATAATGGTACACTCTATCCATACACCACATCCTCCCTTCCGTGGATGTTTCATGGGTTTCGGCTAGTTATCAATATTTTGTAATTCTTATTTCCAGATTGCTGTACTCGGCAACGATGGCAAGTCCACTGCAGATGTATTTATCAGGTCCCCTTCACAAGCCAACCATGGCATTGTGAAGGTACTGCTCCTAAAACACCAGTACAAACTGATTGGGCTCTGTTCTGTGCAAGAGGGATGATGGAAGTGCCCTACTTGATCCAGATAAAGGGAGGAAGCACAAAACTGACACTGGACACATCTCTGGCTGTTAATTTGAGAACCCTTGAGACACTGGATGCCTTACCCTTTATATTACGATTGACACATCAATAAATGATAGATCTCAAATTGAACAAACCCTATGGAGAAACAAAACGTGGCATGGAGCTTGCTTTAAGAAGTGCAGCAAGAGGCAGATACAACTCGACATAGAAGATAAAAGCAAGAAAAGACACCTTGGCTAAATCTGCGAAAATAAACTTGGAATGAGTATTGTAACAGGCCAAAGTACAGGTGATGCACAGGCATCAGAGAATTTGTACATTTTCTGTGATAAAGCCACAGACTCATGTCAATCATTAGGCATCAACCTTTTCCTTTGACAGAAATATGCGTCTCATTGCAAATACTAGAACGGCACTCAGTAGAGAGCATACCTCCGCCAGCTGAACAGTTTACGTTTTGTATCCCAGAGTAGACCAGAAAATCGCAATACAGAATCGCATTTAATCAAAATCATCTGTCCACAACTTTTTGAAATATCCTGCTTTGTATCGTTTTTGGCCCTATCTCCCAATGGTGAAGAATCACTTAAAAAATAAATAATTCTTATATCCGAATCCCTATTCAGATCTTCACCAAAATCAAATCGTCCTTGTCAGACACCCAACCGGTCCACCAAGTTTCGTCCAAATCCGTCCACAACTTTTTGAGATATCCTATCTCCCAATGGTGAAGAATCACTTAAATAATTATAGTAGCTGAATCCGGATCTTCACCAAAATCTAATCATTTAGTCCTTGTCACATATGCTACATCTTTGCCAAATTTTGTCCAAATGCATGCACAACTTTTTGAGATATTTTGTTCACAACCGGACAGACAGACAAATGGACAAACAGACAGGGGTGAAAACAAGACAGGAAATTGTTAAGAAAACTATCACAGGGTGATACCACTGCAATTGATGTGATGTGTACCACGATAAATGTTATACAACACTGTACACATAATGAAAGATCCTTTGAATGGCAACGTGGATCAAGCAGTGAAGGTCAAAACATAAGTGTTGACTCTATTCCTTGGCAGAGCTAATTTCATACATCGGAGAATTTAATGATTATATTATAGCAATAGAGTGTTCAGACTGTCTGAACTCGAGGTGTATTTCTGGAACCTTGAAAAGCTTGGTGTATCTGCAACAAGATTGAATAACACAAGAGTGAAGGATAAACTGTTATCTGCAAGCAAATGCGATTCTGATCGTGATATGATGCTTTGACCTTGATGAGAGCTGCCCAGATAGTCAGGAAGTGGTATGCCATGGGCTGGAGGGGGGTCCACATGCACCCCCATCACTATTAGGTTTATTTGCTATTTTAATGTAACCCTGGGTGCCTGGTGTTGGGCTAGCGACTAGGGTGCCAGCTTCGGATCCTAGGATCCTGGGTTCGGATCCTGGGTTTGAATCCCGGTCGATCGCTGAATTAACGCCAACGGGGTTGAGTCAGCCTGTCATCCTTCCGAGGTCGGCTAATTGAGTACCAGTTCACTGGTAATTCCCTGTTTGTCGTAAAAGGCGACAAAAAGGGTTGGTGGCAGGAAGGGCATCCGGCCGTAAAACATTGCTTCAAAAAGGGGACCAACAAAAAAAACAACAACCACGGTACCCGAAAAAGGCCAACCCCCGCTTTGCGGGCAAAAATGGCCTCTGAAGGTGGTTTGGTTCTCAAGATACCCCCCCATGGACTTTTTGACCACGCCCATTTTTCTAACCCCTGGTTGTGAAATTTGGTTTTAATCTGATGTGTCATACCACATAATCAAAGCTAAGCAAATAACATGTCGATTTCATAATCGAGTTTAAAATATACTAGTGTAAAGCTAAGTCAGCTCTATAATGGCAGTACTTTTGTTTCATGTATTTATCTTCTTAGCTAAACATATAAAGTTTAAATGTGTGGGAATCAAGTTACTATGGTATTGTGTAATATTTAGTTACAATCACTGTCAAATCAAGTACATGACCGTCAACCTTTGGATATCAGTTTATTAGAAAATTGTTTGTTACATAATCGAGATTAATATAATATTGTAAGGCTAGGTAAGCCTTATAGTTGCATTTATTTAATATTCTATTGTAAGGCTATGTAAGTCTTTTAGTTACATTATATCAGTTTAGTATAGGAGTGTTAAATTTGCTCCATAATATACTTTACAGTTACAAGATTAATAATTTTACTACTGTAAAGCCATGTAAGCCTTATAATTACATTATAACAGTTTATTATAACATAGTTGTTCCTCATGGCAGGGCGGAAGTATCTCGCCTTCGAATCATACTTGTTAAATAAGGATTGTTTGAGAGTATTAAATGTCATTTTATGGCCTGCAACAACAACAATCTGTTTTGTTTAATTATTGCAATAATTCTTTGGTTTATTTCTTGTTTTCATGATTCAGACAAGCTCCAGTATCCTTCCTAATTTAATGTTAGCAACCGACATAAATATTAATACACATTTTTGGACATTTTTGTTTCCATCAAAATTAAGGGGGTAGCCTTAGTTTTGCTTCACTGAGAGTTTATTAATGGTATACATTTCTTGATTATGTGATCTTATTTTGAAGGGTAATAAATGGGGATGATTTTGGTGTATACAACATGCATTTTAAGGCCATTTTCCCTGCTAGAGCGGGGGTTAGCCTTGCGGCCCCCATGACGATCTCCATTTTGCCCTATTTTCTGCATCTCTCCTTGTTAACCCCCTTGCCCGCATTTCTTCTTCCACCATCTTTAGCCAAGTCTTTCTCGGTCTTCCCCGTCCTCTGCTTCCTTCTACATTCATTTCCATCACTCTTCTCAACCAGTCACTTTCATCCTTCCTCAACACATGACCAAACCATCTCAACCTGTTCCTCTTCACAGCATCAATCACAGGCAATATTCCCATCATCTTTCACAATTCATCATTTGTCTTCCTCTCTCTCAACGATACTCCGCACATCCATCGAACCATTCGCATTTCCACCCTTTCCAGCCTTCGTTGCTGCTCTACGTTCATTACCCATGTCTCGCTCCCATAAATCATAACACTTCTTACACATGCAGCATACACCTTTCCCTTCAGCTTCAGCGACACTCTCCTCCTCATCAGCATGCCACTCAGTTCCTGAAACTTCTTCCATGCACATCTCACTCGAGCAACCGTTGCCGAGTCTGATCCACCTTCTCCATTCAGCATGTCTCCGAGGTAGCAAAATGTTTTCACACCTTCCAGCTTCACGCCATCTCCAAGATCCAACTCAACATTTCCTCCATCTGCAGCTCCCTCTGTGCACACCTTACATTTGAATGTAGCTGCCACACTGGTAAATGACCCTCTCAGACCACTACATTTTTGATGAACCCATGCAGCGCACATTGTACATTGAATGGAGTTCACTCCGACACCCTTCCTGCACACAGCACACGGCCACTTCCCAGTTCTTTCCACCTCACCACATGCTTTACCACTTGCCATCACCTTCGTCTTTCCGATATTCACCTTCAGACCTTTTGTCTCCATACATTCCTTCCACTTGTTCATCTTTTCCTTCAGTCCATCCATACTTTCCGCAATCAACACCAGATCATCTGCATACAACAACTCCCACGGTAAACCCTCCTTTACGTTCTGAGCCAGCACCTCCATCACAGCTACAAATAGTATCGGACTTAGTACCGACCCCTGATGCACTCCCACCTTCACCTCAAACTCACCACTGTTCCCGTCCTTCGTCCTTACAGCTGTGCGCGCTCTTTTGTACATTGCCATCACTACTCTGATCAACCATTCCTCCACTCCTAACTTCCTCAATGCCCATGTCAATACTTTGCGTGGAACCCTATCGAATGCTTTCTCCAGATCAACAAACCCAAAAAACAACTTCTTCCTCTTCTCCATGTACTTCTCCTGCAACTGCCTCACAATGAAAAGCGCATCTGTCGTTCCTCTTCCTGGCATAAATCCAAACTGCATTTCGTCGATCTTCACTTTCTTCCTTATCCTCCTCTCCAACACCCTTTCCAATACCTTCATTCCATGCTCCAATAACTTTATCGCTCGGTACGAGCCGCACTCCAGAGGGTCACCTTTCCCCTTGTATAGAGGGACGAGGGTACTCAGTTCCCAATCCACTGGAATGCGGCCTTCTTTCACCACCAGATTACAGATCTCTGTCATTCTCTTCACACCCCAACTTCCTGCTGCCTTCAACATATCTCCCACAACTCCTGTCGGCCCTCCCGCTTTTCCACTCTTTATTGCTTTTATCGCTTCCTCAACTTCCTTCTCAGTTATCTTCTCTGCCGGTCCTAAAACTGGGTTACTCTCTATGTTGCCATCCCATTCATTCTCTGTATTCAACAGCATTTCCATATATCTTTTCCATCTTCCTTTAATTCCATCTGGGTCGACAACGATTTGTCCCACTTCATCCTTCAAGCAACTCACCCCCATCACATCACACCTCTCTTTCGCTATCTGCTTTGGAATCCTGAATACTGCTTTCTGACCCTCTTCCAAATCCAAGCGTTCTCCGAACATTTTCCTACATGCCTCCTGCGCCTTTGCTACCTCTTTCTTTGCAGCCTTCCTGGCTGCCTTATAACTTTCATGCTCTGCTGTTTCTGCTCCCGTACCCTTTGCCTTCTGCCACTCCTTGAACTTCTTCCGCTTCTCGTCAATCCTCTTTCCAACTTCATCATCCCACCACCATGTTTCCGAGTGCCTCGGTGGTCCTTTTGTCCATCCACATACCTCACCAACGGCTCCCAACAGACTAGCTTTCATTGACATCCAACCCCGTTCAAGCTCAACCACATCATCCGCTACCCTACTCAGCCTCTCTTTTAATGCCTCCCTTACTGTCACCTCTGCATCACGGCTGCGGTTTAAACATATTCCAACAATATCCAAACAGAACCATGAAAACAATGAAAAACAATCTGGGAAAAGTCTCCAAGCGAGAACGTGGATTTGAGAAAGAAGGAGCAGAGGCGGAAGAAAAACGAGATATAGGGGGCGCCCACAAGTCGAGATGAGGAGGAGAGCGACAAGCACGTGTCCGGGAGGAGAGAAAGAATCAATATAGAATTCTTTGTCTAGGGAGATGAGGTGAGGGGGAGAAAATAATATAAAAGAAACGAGCAATGCAGTGAAGGAAAGAACCCAAATCGACAAAACACCGACGGGGGGGAGGGAAGCCCCAAGTTACCAGGCCACGCACGAGGTACGACCCAGAAAACGATTAACTACACACAAGTTTGTACGAATTACAAACCAATACCAACCAGAAACGCACAATAACACGTACACAGCAAAATAACCAGTGGAAATTTGACAAAGACAAGAATGGGAAAACACTTAAACTTCGATGCCGTGGAGAGCTCGAAGTACGCTTCACTCGCCCGAGGAACCGGAACCGGTGTATCAAACATATAAATCGGTCATATACTTTTGGGGTTATGAACAAAATGATGGGGGACTAGAACCTAAACTGAAACGGAATTTTGACAAAATTTTGAAGTTTTCGGTGGCTTGAAGAATGAACAGCTAGGATAAGGCCTTATGGTGGTACTCTATGTGTGCAGTATGTCTTTTCGGTCAATTTGATACCATACAAAGCTACCCATGCTGTATATTTGTCCATGTAGATACGTTATACCAAATTCAGTAAGTGGTGGAAATTGTGTACACAAATGAATCGGCAAAATGCTTATAAATCGGTAATGCACATCTATAGTGTATGCGGTTATGTAGCAATTCATACAATGGTCAATTTTTCATATAGAATCTGGAAACGTGTGTTAATTCACTACCTTAGAACACATTGCACTGAAAATAAGCTGTTTCCAGTTTTTCCAAGCAGCGCTAATGACAAAAATCCAAGATGGCCACCACCGAGTGACCAAAATGGAATAATCGTCATATCTTCGGTAATATTTATCATAGAGACCTGCACAATATATCGTTATGTATGTTTTAAGGTACAACAAATCCATTGAAATAATGTATGATGTGAAAAAGTGAAAAGAAAAACAGATATTTGTCATATTGTACAAAATATAGGTGCCATAAATGACAATTTTGTCAGCATTTATAATTTTTTCCAAACTTCAATAAATAATGACAATTTCATATTTTCAGGCACAGTGTATTCAGTTGAAGACACTATAATAGAGAACTAACATCTTGACAAACATGATGTATCCACATTGCTACGGTCACTCGTGTGCCTGATCCTACATATGTAGACCGGCAATATACGTATATGTTGTGTCTTTCACATGAAAGTTGTTGATTATAAATATGCGTTTCTTCTCTACTTGCAGATAAATCATGGCACAGACTGAAGAACCTGATGAGAAAAAGGCACGCACAGAAATAAACTATACACTATGCCTCCAAAGTGTCAGACCTCCAAACAAGAGCAAGTGAAAGAACCACCACAATCTGAGGAACATTCAACGTACGACAAATTCTTGACAGCGGTCCGTTTGAGAGCACGTTTTGGAAACAAGGTGTTCGTTACACTCAGTGAAAAACTAATGAACTTGACAGCAAGTGACCTAAGTGACAAGCACGTTGTGTGGCACAGAACATGCTATGCGACAAGCACCAATAAAGAACATATCAAACGTGATGAAGAGCGGTATAACCGAGCCTGTGCAGCATCCGATGTTAGGCTTCTTCACAGAACCGTAGGGAGACCAACTACCTCATCGCACCATGGAGAATCTCAGGAAATGTCTGTCTCAGGAAAGTACACCCGATCGAAATCTACAAACTGCGATAAAAGCAAGTGCTTTTTCTGCCAAGGCAAAATTCAAGGTGCTTTGCATGCATGCCGGTCAAGAAATATTGGAACTCAGATACATGATATCGTGCAACAATCAAACAACCCAGAGTGGAAAGTGAATTATGCTTATGTAATAACTGACAATGATGCATTGTCACAGGACATTGTGTATCACAAGCAGTGTATAACTGATCAGTGGCAACGTCTGAAGCGTAAACGTACTGGAGACACCGTGACCACAAAGACCCCTCCCAGCATGACCAGTGACAACACCAATGATAGTGAAACTGTTCGCTATATAGCAGCCGAAATCGAGTTCTTTGCTGAAATACAGGAGCGTATCGAGCGAGGAGAAATCATCCCCATCGACGAGGCAGAAAAGGACTATGTATCAAAGTTGAAACAACACAATATTGAATACAGCTCAACTTATTCAAATGCCCAAACAGCACGGAAATGGTTGAGACAGAAAATAGAGAAGAACGTCAAACTCATTCAGTTCACACTATTGCCGAATAAGCCTACTCTGATACATTCCAAAGCCGCACAAGACACAGCTGTTGGAGAAGCATTACACAGACCTGACCCACAAGCTAACATGACAAAGATATTCGAGGCTTCCATGGTGCTACGTAAATCGATCGAGCAGGCCAAGAAAGACCCATGGGTTTTCAACGGAAAGCTGGAAAACTCAGAAGATGCAGTTCCACATGAACTTCAAAGCATGATTCTCTGGATCTTGAAGGGCGTGTGCACCGCAAAAACTGAAGCCCGAACACATGATTTGAATCAGTCAGCAATGGTCATCTCTCAGCAAATACTGCAAGCACACAAATCAAATCGTCAAGTATTGTACGACCCCAAATCGCCCGCTGCTGCTTTTCGGTCTACAGTGGAAACTCCAATAACGTTAGGCATTTCCTTATATTGTGATCACGAATGGAGAAGCCAGCACAAATTGGCAAATATTCTGTCGCACGCTGGACTGGGAGTTCCATACGAAAGGGTAAAACAGTGTATAACTCAAATCTCTGAAGGTGTACAAGAGAACATGCAGCAGCACGATGGGAACTATGTACCACCAGGACTTCACAGACAGCGAAGACTCCGTTTCTCAATCGATAACGTTGATGCCAAGGTCGACACATCAGATGGTCGAAATTCATTCCATGCAACAGCAATGGCTGTCTACCAGAGAGAGCCATATATGGAAGAGACCATTGGTGTTGTGACAGAGTGTGTAACACCCACACAGAACAAATCAGCGAGGTCTTTGAAAGATGTCCCCAGCACAATTCTACCTCTTATACAGAGCACCGTAACAGGCAGCCCTAAGCCTCCAACCAGCCCATGCTATCGTGATTTCAAGACAGGGAGGAATTAATATGAGCTATCAAGGTCTGAAGTGGATGATCTCGCCTGGTTGCTAATACGCAACTTCCATCGTGATGGTGACAATACAGTGAATACGCCAGGTTCACAATGCGAAGATTCACCAGCGAATGAAGTAAGCCATGAGGTTCCCCATACTGTACCTGTTTGGGCAGCATATAACTCACTTACGCATACATCACATTCTGAGGTTGACGACTCCCAGAGATTGGACAAGGTCCATTCACTGCCACTCATCAATGCACCAGCTCATGAGTGGACCACCCTTACCACGGCTCTTGTGCAACTCCATAAGCTCAACCAACTGATGAGGACTGACGACAGGCCTGACGAACCAATACTTGTGTGGCTGGGTATGGACTTGTACAAAAGAGTGCGCAAACTCTGTTTCCTGGACCATCAGTTCAACGACAACATCATCGCGTGCCCCGGTCCTTTCCACATAGTTCTATGTTCCTTGAGGTGTCTAGGAGCAACAGTTGAAAGCAGTGGCCTGGATGAGGCATGGATCGAAGCCGGATTGTACAGTAGTGTAACAGTGATTCAAATACAAAACGGCAAACACCACAACCGAGCACTGGATGCACATCAGATCTCTCTGCAAGCTCTATTTGACTTGTGGATCAATGCATTCTTTGACGAAAACCCTACGCTGCAACAAAAATTGATGCCTGCAATGAAAGCTGTGAGAGAAGCATGTTGTAGTGGGCTTGACGTCGCTGAGACACATCGCCAACTGGTCACTTTGGTTAACAACCTGGAACTGTCAAAGCCGTTGGAAGAGTTCGATCAGAAGAATGACAAGTATCCCATGTACAAATGGGCCCGCATTTACATGAAGCAAGTGAGCAACCTGCTCCAGTTCATGAGAGGCACACGGGATCGTAACTGGCTCTTGCATCTCGCTTCTCTAGAAAAGATGTCTACTTTTTTCGCATTCAACAGGCATGACTATGCCCAGAACATTCCAGATCACATAGCGCACATGTACCAACTTGAAACCAGCCATCCACGTATATGGAATGACCTGCAAAGTGGAGACTTTGTCGTCAACACCAATCCCATTGCGTTCACATCCATCGGCCCTGATCAAGCTCAGCATCTGAACAAAGTACAAAAGGTGATGGTGCCATTTCTGGTATAACAACTGATCCTCCAGGTTTGCTGAAGTACTGCCTGAGTTCGCCAGAACTCGCAAGGCTTGCTGGAGAGACAGAACGCATGCTGGGCATGTCGGAAACCAGAGCAAAGAAGCACCAGCAGCATTCTTCAGCTAAAACCAAACGACAAGAACAAGCAGTAAGGCAACTGAAGAGTGTATTGTCAACATCAAACCCATTCACCACAGCAAAGAATGAAGATGGTTCCGAGTTGAAGCTGGTCAATCTCGTGACGAAGAGGATAATGCCTGCATCAGTACAGCACGACGTTCTGGACGTGGAGACGCGTGGGAACAAGGCATTTGCCACACACGTAGAAGAAAGAGTCAATGGTGAGAAAAACATGTGGGACAAAATGTCAAAACTGAAGTATCTGACTTGGAATGATGGATGCAAAGCTGTTAATCTCAAGACATCATCAGCTTGAAAGCGACGAACTCCGTTTGTTCGCTTGCTCCTTATTGCAAAATCTTCACGAGAACTCGATCTGGAAGATATCGTAGGAAAGCATGAATTTGCTAGTTTCAACGCTACACTAATGAAGCCAGATCGTTCTCTACTGCCAACTACCAACAAGTCTAGCCTCATTCACGAACTTGAGAGCATGGTTCCAGAGTCAGCAATGTCTGCCCCGTCTCAAACATCCACTGGAGAGTTCACCACCCAACATTGCCCGACCAGCATCATAATAGATGGCATGGCTCTCTTGCAGGAGACGGTTGTCTACAAAGGCCAAATTTAAACCTGTAAAGATCTGCTGGACTGCTTTGTTCGAAGTGTTGACAGTAAATCGGCCGGTTACGTGGACACATACCTAGTATTTGACAACTACAGCATCAACAATTCGCTGAAGGAGAGGACCAGACATCTTCGTACAGCAGGGAGAACGCAGGACAAGGGGTATAAAGTAGACAATACCACACCCATAAAAGACCAAGTCCTTTTTGAGCACCAAGGAAACCAAAGCCAATGTTGTGTTGTATCTTGCACAAAATGCTGTTCGATTGTGCAAAGTGCCAATCACCACGCACACCCAGAAAGACGTCCTTTCTTCCCAGCCAAATATGGTGAGCATTCCGAGTACACAAGAGGAAGCCGATACACTGTTAATCTTGTTTGCAGTGGCAGCGAGTCGTCTGGGCAATACTGTGCACATATATTCTTGTGATACCGATGTGTTAGTGCTTGCTCTACGAAGAGTACCTGATCTGAAGCCGGGTAGTGTTATCATGGGAACCGGAGATCGACGACGGAAAATCAAACTCAAGCCCATCTATGTTGCTTTGGGCGCAGACAGAGCAGCGGCTTTACCGGGATTGCATGCACTGACTGGTAGTGATACCACTGGCCACATCCAAGGAAAGGGAAAGTCATCGTGCTTCAAAATCTTCATGGAGGCAGACGAAGATGTTATCGGCGCTCTTGCTGGGCTTAGCGTTGGAGTGTACCCAAGCCCAGAGGTGTTGTCTGGATGTGAGAAGTTTGTGTGTCAGCTGTTCAACTCTGGGTGTGCATCCACCAAGGCACTGAGGTGGCACATGTTCAAGCAGCTGAAGGGTAACCAAGGTGTGGAGAAGCTACTTCCGACTCAAGGATGTATCACTGAGCATATATTGCGTGCACACCTCCAGGCTAACATATGGTTGCAAGACTTGGTAGCTGTACCGATCCTACTGGATCCAGTTACTATGGGATGGCGACAACTGGAAGACGGCCACTATGTCCCAGTAGTCTCAAAAGTTGCCGCGGCACCAGAGGCCGTGGTGGAACTTGTGAAGTGTTCCTGTGTCGCCAGTAAGTGCAGTGGACGGTGTTCTTGTAAGGCCCATAACCTAGCCTGCACAGAGCTCTGCAAATGTCAAGGAGCCGAGGACACATGCAACAATGTCGCAATTGATGAGATTTCCAGCGATGACGAGGAAACCAACGACTTGGATGACTAATCTCAAAACACTCACATACCTGGCACTCTCGTTGTTTGAAAACTGCCCACTTTGTATTTGTTGCGTTTATTTGCCAGCATATTACATTATGTTACGTCCCTGAGAACGTTCATTTTGTGGATATCTGACTTATCGTGTTTTTGTTTTATTCACAAAAGTTAATAATGCTTATTGGAATTAACTTTAGCTACACTTGTCCAAGCAGATTGTTTTTATTATCTCTGAATGGGCTATAATGGGAAAATTATCGCGATTTCTTTATTTTACCAAATTTATGGCGGCCATCTTGGATTATGGTGACTGCGTATGCATAAAAAATTGGAAACAGCTGTTTTTGTGTTCACTGTGAAAATAGGAAGTAAAAAAGTACAAGTTTCCAGATTCTATATGAAAAATTGACCAAATTACACAACACACACTACTATCTAGAATTCAAACCAGGCATATCTACTGCCCATAGGACCCCTCTACCAAACTATATAGGATTTAGGTATATACACTGATGCGTGAACGGAACTCACAAAATGGATATCTGGTTCCTGCACTACTCGATGACTAGTCCGATGACATGTAAGCTTAATGACTATCTGTTGTTTCCTTTCAGCCATCGCATATTTCAATTTTGTATCAAATATTACGGTTTATGTGTTGGAAAATGTATTTTGTGTTCGAAAGAAGGGTATATTGTTTCAAAGATTAATGATAATAACACAATAAGATATAGCATAGGTCAAATAAACGTCGTGTGTGCACAGTACTTGTGTGTGTTCAATATTGGAGGATTTAATACTGTCCGAAAAGTAGGCATATTTTGATTAACGATTCATTTTTTTAAATGTGTATAAAAATTTTCCCCATGGGTGCGACTTTGGCACCCTCTTGATTTATTATCAGTAGATATCAAACACCTAGAAACAACAATAAAACATTGTATATACCAAAAAACACACCTCAGCCCAATATTATACTTTTTCCACTGGACTAAATCCCTTGCATTGCCGCTATTCCATGCGCTTTTGTGGTGTGACACCTCATCACAGATTCTTGGGCATGGGAAGAAAACTGCATGGCTGCCCTGGAACCTTGTGCCAGAATTGACAGAGACCTTGCTCGCACTCACTGAAGATCCAGGGCCTTTTACCCCCGAGTCAGAGCACATGTAGCGTCTTGAGTGTTTCACTGTGCTAATGTTCAGCAAGACCTGTGTTGCTGCTTCTATTCCATCAATGAAATGCACCAAGTGTTGTTCACCCATTATCTCAAAACCCTTGAATCCATTCTTCCTACCCATGCATCTCCTTTTGAACAAATTAAGAGGTGCATCCTGCAGGCATGCTTCTTTTGGAAGCAAGCCATTGAATGCCAGCAGAATATCCTTTACTTCTCCAAATGGGGCTGGTAATTTGATGAGAAAAAGAAGCAGTGGACCCTGTTTTGGCAGATGCCAGTAGCGCCTGCAATCTCATCTTGCACTGTGGCTGCCGGAAAGCTTGACACGGCGCATGCAAATGCTGCGTGGCCTGTCTCCGCTGCACAGTATTCTGTACATGTGAGTGTGGCTGTGTAAATTAACGACTGATCAAGCCCAGTGATAAGTTAGGAACTTCTATTTGTTTTGTACCTCTTGAGATTAGAAACCAGAAATTTTCCGCTTTTTCTGCTCCTCCTGTCGCTATGATTGAGGAATATTCTCGATGCCGTCTATTACAAGTGGTTAAGAAGACATATGAATAAGAATGTTGTCAAATATAAATTGAGTCGTCTGATACTATGAAGTTCAATAAAAGGCATGCATACGATAATGGCATTTGTTTCATGACTTGGAAATTTATTTGTGATTTGTGATAAGGTAAATACCAACCTTGACATGTGACCTTAACGTCAAATTGCCAAAATGACACACAGAACGGAGTCGTCATCCTTGAAAACCCCTATTTAAATGTTTCATTTGTGATTCTACCACTTTGTGTAGTGTGACATATTACTATTATCAGTCACTGATAAAAAATTTTAAAAACCGCCTTTAGAGGCCATTTTCCCCCGCAAGCGGGGGTTGGCCTTTTTCGGGGACCGTGGTTGTTGTTTTTTGGTCCCCTTTTTGAAGCAATGTTTTACGGCCGGATGCCCTTCCTGCCGTCAACCCTTTTTGTCGCCATTTTACGACAAACAGGGAATTACCAGTGAACTGGTACTCAATTTGCCGACCTCGGAAGGATGACAGGCTGAGTCAACCCCCCTGGCGTTAATTCAGCGATCG
Source organism: Myxine glutinosa (assembly GCF_964187855.1). Taxonomy (NCBI): domain Eukaryota; kingdom Metazoa; phylum Chordata; class Myxini; order Myxiniformes; family Myxinidae; genus Myxine; species Myxine glutinosa. The sequence goes on along the minus strand of NC_136269.1, from coordinate 52,285,798 downwards.
ACCGGGATTCGAACCCAGGATCCTAGGATCCCAAGCCGGCATCCTATCCGCTAGCCCAACACCCAACACCAGCCCAACACCAGGCCCAAATATCAGTCACTGATAATAGACCAATATTAGATAAATACCAACCTTGACCTATAATCCCCAAAATGACTTTCGGATTGAACTCCTCACCCATGAAAACCCCTATTTAGACGTTTTGTTTTTGAATCTACTATTATTACATGAGTTATGTGGAGACCTTTGCCACATGGTGGCCATATTGGATTTGGCCGCCATCTTGGATAGGGTGACGATTGAGCTTGTCTTCCGGCAAAATTTGAAATAGTATCACCGAAGGTAGGTAACCAGCGAAAACCTCAACTTTAGATAAAAGTGCATGATTTTTTTTTTTATTGAGGGCCCCTGCTCGGTCCTGCATGCTGCTGGCTCTCGGATGCCTACAAAATAGCAAAAAAAATACAATTTATACAGGTGACAATGGCATACTATGGGGTGTGTCAATGAAAGGATAACCGCTTAAAATGACCTTTGTACTTAGTCAGTACCATAATTTTTTTTTTGTTTTGCAGGAGTGATCAATGATCTTTGGAGAAGTCATTCAAGCATAACCAAAGCGTTCTCCGGGAGAAATGACGTTTTTTACGGAGCAAAGAGTAAACATTGTCGTGTGGTATTTTGAGATTTCCGTCCGGACGAGGTTCTACACTGAATATGGAGTGCATCCCAGAAACAAACACCATGCAAGCCAGCCATTTGGAAACTTGTGAAAAAGTTCGAAAGTGAAAGGACGATTCTCAACATTAACAAGGGAAGGTCCAGTCGCCCAAGAAGTTTACGGTGTGAAGGAAACATGGAGGGAGTTCGTGAGTCGGTCATGCAAAGTCCGAAGAAATCGCATCGACAAAGATCGGCTGAACTGGGTCTCACTCCCAGCAGTATCAGAAGAATAATGAAACAAGATGCAAGCCTCTTTCCTTACCACATCACAACAGCCCATAAATTGACCGATGGGGATAAAGCAGCATGAGTCGCAATGTGTGAGATGCTGCAGCAGAAGATGGAGGCAAACCCAAACTGGATTCGTGATATGTGGTTTAGTGACAAGGCACACTTTCACGTCAATGGTGCTGTCAATTCACACAACATTTTCTGGGGAAGTCAGCGTCCAGATGAGGTTGAAGAGAAGTCGCTTGAGGGTCGGAAAGTCACTGCTTTTGTGGCTGTCAGCTACAGAGGTGTGTTTGGGCCGTATTGGTTTGAAGACAAAACGGAAGAATATCTAAAAATTCTATCATAAAGTGAACTACCATATCTTGCCAAAATTGAATAAAGTCTTCACTTAGTAGCTTATTGACATTTGACATTCCATTTTATTTGGAGTTGTACCAGTGATTTTTAGGGTAAAAACGTGTATAGCACCAGCAGCACTCCTATGGCTGAAGGTCATACCTTGGTATAACCTCATACATTTTTCGTAAGGTACATATTGTTATTACTAAAAATTTTGATAATCAAAGCTAGAGTAGCAGACACATTAGATGTGCTCCATTGGAATAACATTGGTCCAACAGTTAAGCTATTGATTACAACCAAGTCAAACTGTCAGGGAGAGAAAGTCACTGGATTTTTCAAAAGGCTAATTTTAAATGAACCTCACTTGACTTGTGGAAAACGCTGCCGTTTCTTCAATCCATTTCATTGCCATAAGCTGTAAGAACAATGTGTGCACTTGTATCCAATTTGGGAGACAATTGGGTTGAAAGGCACACTTTGATCGAAAACTTACTTTTCAGGGTGGCTATTCAAGTGCCGACCAAAATTATGTCAGCTAACTTTGTTGCATTCCATGTGTTTGACAGTTATTTTCCTGACTATATATTTCAACCTCCACCACCCGTTGTTGCACCATCATTTTATGGTGGTCGATATAAGTAGGTCAGAGCTTTGGCTTTGAGTGAAACCAAGAGTACAACACAATGACCTTTTCAAAGTCGATGAAATAATTTAAATTGATATATTAACTTAAGCTTTTTTCGTCTCACTGTGGACGGGTACTTTTGCTGGTGTCAAATATTAGACTAATCTTTTCCAGTCGCTTTTGTAAAATACCTTCTTTATTTGATGTATTGGTTAGAGTTCGAAGAATAAGAGTCGGTAGGAAGGTATCGATACAATGCACAGTAACTTTACATTTTATTTACTGCACAGCATGTACTCAAGGCGTAGAGCAGACGCATTTCAAAGATTTTTGGCGATGAAGCAGGCTGGATGTCTACCGATGGAAATGCCCAAGAGAAAGTGGTGATTGTGATAGGCCTTCATGTAATATCTGTCTGTGCTGTGTTGTGCTGCTGCTGACCCGAAGTGTTGAAATTTCGGCACCGTTTTGGGAGAAAGTGAAAAATGTTGACAAGTGATTTTTGGTCTCATCACAAGTCAACAAGAAGGACCACACTGTGGTCACAACCTGCAACAAAATGTGGTAACTGGCCGATTGGGAACCTCCCCCACCCTTCCCCCTCCTCCCTTCGACCCCTCTTCCCAAAAAGTCAAGTCCAAGTCTGCCTCGAGTCAGGAACTCCACGACATAAATATCATCAATATATTGTTGGCTTTGCTTCGAGCTTCCAGAGAGGAACTGGCCCCCCTACCTGCATATGCTCGCTGATCCCATGATGCTTCACGTATGAATAAACACTATGCCCAATACCTCTCTATCATGCCTAGATCACAATGCTACTAAAGGACCATCAGGTTATCTATCAGCAACTGTCAAATGGTCGACTTGAGTTCCAGCAGTCCAAATAACTGCAAGCAATGCATGTTCTCGGATGCCAATGGATCAGACTGTATACGAAACAGGGACACGGACTTCTGGTGGTACTATGGGTTTCTTCCTCAAACCCACTGCATTATCTATGGACTTTTGCTGAGAACAGTCAAGTTAGTACTGTAGAAGTGGAAATTTTCATGCGATTAAATTTTCGTGTTGTGACTGGAAAACGTGTTCACATGTTTTTAATTTTGCAGAGCAGGAACAAAAGACACATGACGATGTTAACCATGTAAAACACCAGCAAACGTTTACAGAGGTAGAAAAGAACTTTTAATGAAGAGAACTAACCAGAAATGAAGAGAAACGGGCACCAAAATATTAATTTTATTATCAACTGAGGTTTATTAAAGTCATACAGAGCCAACGAAGTACTGTACGAAAACTCATGAAATATGACGGGAAAGTACAGCAAAGTACATCAAATCAATAGTTGATTGATGCAGAGATTAGTACATTAATGGTCTCCTGGCGCATTGCATATTTTTTATTAATACCAATCTCTGGCCTCGGCATGACTCGACCCACAAGCTGATATGGGACGTTCGCCTCTGCCAGTTTTCAATATTTCCTCATTGGTGGCATGGACAGATGGTGCTTCAAGCCCTTCTTTAACCAAGCTTGCAAGTTACAGGAAACATTGAAGTTCGTCCGCTTTTGAAATCGGCTTCAAATAACGAAGTATATTGTACGTTGAATTGTGGACGCTAAAGTACATGTGGTATTGTCGTTGCAAACCACGTAGACCTACGCTACATGTGCTGGCCAAACGCTTTGTTTAATACTATAGCATGACTGGTATCTGTATGCGTATGGCATGTGCATTTGTTTTGTTTTTTTGTTCAATTGGGTAATCTCATTTCTCTAAAACAGATCGAAAGTCTAACAGTGACGTCGCCGGGATTGTTTTTTTAAATTTTTTTTATGGTATTTTGCCTGCCACAAAGCTTACAAGGCCACTCGAGGTGGGGGCTACGCAAAGGAAAGAAAAGTATAGATATACAGGAGGAATCTATTGACATCCCTCGAGTTGGGGTAGAGGGGAAAGCAAGATGCAGTTAAACTGTTGCAGAGTGATGCAGTACGGGGGGAAAAAACTAGAATACCTCATAGTCTTACACTTCGGGACAGATACAGTGTATGAGTGGGAAGAAACTGCCAAACGCGTAGAGCGACTGAAAATATGTGCAGTGGAACAACCTGTGAAAGAACCTCAGAGCCCAATCCATGATGATGTCGATAGAAAAGGCTCAAGGAAGCAACAGAGTGGTGGACTGAGAGAGGTTTCACGGATGATGATGCCACCTCCTGTCCCACCAGAATGGCAGCACATCACTGAATTCTGTCAAGAAGAGATAGGTGACAGGCTGGAGCACCAGCCCAAATATGGCAATGACACTCCATAACAGGTCTTACGGTGGCCTTGTATATATGGAGAATAGCAGCTTAAGAAAGGTATCGCTGAGCACAAAATAAGCAGCCAATGCGCTGGGAGGCGCTTTTAGCGATACCAGAGATGTCATTTTCCCAGCTGAGGTTTGAGCTGATGTCGAATCCAAGCAGACGGAAAACAGGAAGTTCTGGCAAAGGTGAAGAATCCATAGACCAGATTGGAAAACAAGGTGATCTTGAACAGCACACAGACAACAAGCGGGTCTTGTTTTGGTTGAAAATAACAAGCCAGTGTTTTCCCCAGATTATCACACTCTCAAGATCCTGATTGAGAGTGGTACTGGCATGGTCATGGGTAGGTAGTATGCAGTGTTGTCATCTGTGTAAATGCATAACTGAGAAAGAATCCAATCAGGCAGATCATTGATGTACAACAAGAACAATATTGGACCCAACACAGACCCCTGAGGAACACCAGCATTAGTATTATGGACGGAGGATGACTGTCCCTCATGCACCACAAAGATTTGGCGATTTTTAAGGAAATCAGAGATTATATCGAGCAATCTTCCAGAAATACTGTATGATATTAGTTTATGGATGAGGCCCTTGTACCACACTTTGTCAAAAGCCTTCAAGATGCTGAGTGCAACAACCCTGGCTTCACCACGATAATCCAAAGCTGTATTCACATGTTCCGTGGTTAGGGATAGAACATCACCAGAAGACTTTGACTGTCGAGAGCCATACTGGACATCAGTTAGGAGATTGTGGGTTTCTAGATGAGTCATGAGTTGTTTGATCAATGATTCAAACACTTTGCTTATAATGGGCAGAAGGCTAATTGGGTGATAGTTAGCAGGATCAGATTTCTCACCAGAGCCTTTAAAGACGGGGACTACAGAATCCTGCTTCCAGCTAAGTGGAAACAGACTTTGACAGACACAAGCAATACAGTTTTGAGAGAACAGAAGACAGTTCAGGGGAACACATCTCGAAACAATTACAAGGATTATATCTGGTCCAGTTGATTGAGATATCAAGCCCTTGTATAATCTTAGCAACCTTCCTCGGTGTGATGGTGATAGTGGAAAGCCTGGTGTCAAGACGGGAAGGACAATTAGGCAATGGATGTCCGTGGTCTTCAAGTGTAGAGTTTGCAGCAAAATGATGAATGAAGAGGTTAACTTTATCAATAGGAGAAATAAGCACTTCAGGACCATTGAAGAGGACAGGAATCGATGATCTATTACGGTTGAGAATGCTGTTAGCAATTCTCCAGAAATCTCTGGAACCTAGCCGCTTATTTCAGATAGAATCACAAACATAATCTGCATAGTGTTGCTTAGCATTCTCTAATACTTGTTTACAGCGGTCGCTTGCAAGGCGAAATAAATGGTGTGCCTCACTTGAGCCAACACGATGATACTGTTTGAAAAAGTGATTGTGATGGGCGATAGCAGCAGAACAAGCCAGATTGAACCATGGCTGAGAGTGGTTTCACTTCGTAGGTCCGAGAAGGGATAAAGAGGTCTATACTCAGTAACTTCCTGAAGATACTTTAGTTGAAGAGGATAGTATGACCTGGGTGGGGATAGCAGTTAGCAAATAATGCAAGTATTAATTTTTTTTGAAGTACTATAAGTCTCTAAGCTGTCTGTCACCATAGAAGTGAAGAGATTGCATTGATACACTGGTTTATTCAATATGTCTCAAGTCAACAATGAACCAACCATACATGCTTCAATCCAGTAACTTTGCTGTCAGGACAAAGGCATTGCAGTGTTACGACTATATTTAATATGTTATTATTATTATTATTAACATTGTTATTATTACGAAGACAATATTACTGTATTAAGAAACCTGGGCTAATTTGTCCAAAGCGGCCTGAAGGTGACGCATGAAGCCTAAGGCCTATACGTACTTTGTTGTTGGAAGACCCTAACGTCTATGCTTTTGATATTTGATGGTCATTTTAATAATTGATTTGTTTGCGTCTCACACTGAATGAAATCGTAAAGGCAGAGCATGGCAATTGTGATATATGACTGGTTGGACGATACGTTCGGCCTGAACAGCATAGGAATCAAAATGGCAGTGTGTGGTCAGCTGCCGTACGCTGTAATGACATCACATTACCCTTGTCATGTGACCTAATCCTCAGCTCTGATTGGTGTACGTTTGTGGGGGACATACATATGGGCAGACACACTGTTCTGGACGGCTTCGCCCTTTGAGCTATGCCATAAAAAGGCAAATCTATTCGCGCTTCTCTGTTGTCACGCAAAAATTGATGTAGCATGAAAAATTGAACTTTGAAAAAAATCTGACGATAGAATATCACAGCATGTGCTTGAGACGGCTATGTAGCTTGATTTACTTCCAGGGATATGGTATCATCCGTCCCGATTTAGGTGCATCCTGCATTTGGAGGGGATGATGTAGATGTCAATTGGTTGACTGTGAAAACGATTGTATTGATCCATTTTAATCAAGTGATGGCAATCTGCTGAGCATAGCGTCATGTATTACTGCACCCCCAAAATGTAACGTAATAACAAATCGAGGCTCGTTTAAGAGCTAACATTAATGACAAAAAAAAACAAACAGACAAGACGTAATAAAGGGAGCGGGAGACAAGATTGGGAGAGAGGGGGAAGCACACCAGTACAACATTTGAGAGCAGGGAGATCTGTGGGAGGGAGAGGGCTTGGGGGGAGGAGGTGTGGGAAGGGGGGTGGGAGAAGGTTGTCTCAGCATGCAACAGATAATGGCTGCACAACTCGCTTCAGACTTGTCAGAAAGTGAATTTGACGAAGATTTTTCTGATCAAGAATCTTCTGATAGTCAAAATCATAAAAACTACCTGCAGCAAAAATATCTTTGAGATGACGTTGTGGGTCACATGGACAATCAAAATTGCCGTTTTTTGGAGGGTGGGGCCAAAAAAGGATAAAAGGATACCAAAAAACAATATCTCACAAGATATTCAAAAAACGAACAAGGATTAAGTGTTAAGCGAAGCAACATCTATTGGTTAAATCAAACATGATTGACTGTGTCTGCAGCCCTTTAAGATGCACGAGGTTTTTGAGTATCTGACACGTTGAATTTCTAATTTTTGTTGGTATCCATAACTTCTTTTTTTTTAAATTTCTTCATATGTAGTGTCTGAGTTATTAACACTATATTTGCTTGCAGGACATGAAAAATATCTTCAACATGGACAACTGCATTCATTTTTGGAGTGGATTTTTAAGAAAAAAGATTTTTCGAGGAAAGATACGGAAGACACCTTGAGACGTGAAATCTAAGAAGAGGAAGATCATGTTACAGGTTCAAGAGTTTCATTTTGGAGCCCTGTATGCCACAATTAAAATATATTTATTGTACTGCACCAACCCTTAATCCCCTTTCATCTTCCTCCCTCCCTCCCCCCCCCCCCCCCCCCCCCCCCCCCACATGAAAAAGTAAGTACACCCCATGGACAGTTTTGGCTTTTTCAACATATTTCAACATACAGCTATTTGATCTTCATTTCAACAATATTGATCGATAAAAGTGATATAATATAACAAATATCATGACACATTTACATTTTGTAGTCCATTGTATAATTTAAATAAACATAAACGCAAATTTCGCATGTGGAAAAAGTAAGTACACCCTTGGCTCTAATAGGTGATATTGCCCCCTTTGGCAGAAACAACCTCAACTAGGCGTTTCTTATAACTGTCTACCAGTGTCTGACATCGACTGGGAGAAATTTTTGCCCACTCCTCCATGCAGAATTCTTTCAGATGTGCAATGTTTGAGGGGTTTCTTGCATGCACAGCTCGTTTCAAATCCCCGCACAACATTTCAATGAGATTTAGAAACTTTAGTCTTGCCCTGATGTTCTTTCTGGACAGCAAAGGTTTCCTCCTGGCACACCTCCCATGTAGATCAAATTTGTGCAGCCTCTTTCTAATGGTAGACTCGTGCACTTTGACATCAACTGTGGCAAGAACTACCTGTAGGTCCCGTAATGACATTCTGGGGTTCTTAGAGACTTTTTTCAGCATCTTGCGGTCTGCTCTCGGGCTGAACGTGCTGGGGCGGCCTGGCCTGAACAAGTTGGCAGTTGTTTGGAATCTTCTCCACTTGTAGATGATCTTCCGGACACTCGAATGATTGATTTAAAATTGTTTGGAGATCTTTTTAAATCCCTTCCCAGACTCGTAGGCATCTATAACCTTCTTTCTGAATGCATCAGAGAGCTCTTTTGATCTAGGCATGGTGATGCCGCACACTTGAACAACAAAGAGCAAACTAAATGTCTGAGGTTTATATAAGACAGGTTCCTCCAAGATCCTCTCTAACGATGTTCTAAACATTTGCACCTGAGCTGGTGCACCTGATTCTAATTTTTGGTATTTGAAGTAGTGATAAATGTAGGGGTGTACTTACTTTTTCCACATGCTAAATTTGCATTTATGTTTCTTTAAATTATACAATGGACTACAAAATGTAAATGTTTCATGATATTTGTTATATTATATCACCTTTATCTATCAATATTGTTGAAATGAAGATCAAATAGCTGGATGTTGAAATATGTTGAAAAAGGAAAAACTTTACATGGGGTGTACTTACTTTTTCACATGACTGTATATATACTGGATTGTGTATTCATTCACCCTAATTCTGAACTTCCTCCCTTCTCACTCCCTCCACAGTGGTGTTTGTGGCACTTTTATTGATTTGTTTCTAAAATGGATTCAAAAGATAAGAAGCGTACCATGAAGTCTTGGTCGATAGAGGAGAAGCTTGCTGCTGTTGATCGTGTGAAAGCTGGTAAATCTCTCACTTGGGTGGCTCGTGATATGGGTGCAAGTCCAGCAAGTGTGTGCGACTGGAAGAAGAAGGAAGCAAAACTTCGCAAAGGTTTTGTGACTTTAAAAGGGCACAGAAAACGGGTTCGTCTTGGCAGATATGAGCAGATGGAAGAGGCTTTGCTTCTTTGGTTTCAGCAAATTAGGATGGAAAATGTACCCATCTCTGGACCAATGTTGCAGGACAAAGCACTGCAAATTTATAACAGCCTTCCAGGTTCTTCTGGCGAGAATGAAGCAGTTCGGTTTCGGGCAAGTTCGGGATGGCTGACCCGCTTTAAAATTCGTTATGGCCTTCATCTTTCTTCAGTGCACGGAGAGAGAGTGCTAGCACAAGCTTGGGTCCAGCACGTCCCTTTACAAAGGATTGTGCATGGATCATGCCAGATCAAGTTCACAGTGCCAATGAATCTGGGCTGTTCTGCAAGAAGATGCCAAACAAGACAGCACAGGAAGAAACATCTGCACCGAGTAAAGGGCACCTATCACCACTCTATACCAATGCTGTGGGGACATATAGACTGAAATCTGCTGTGGAAAAGCCTAAACCCTTTGAGAATATCAGCATGTCCCAACTCGACAATAATGAACTGGATGCTAAAAAGCTCATCGACCTTGCATTAAAACCTAAGGAGCCTGAGCAAGAAGACTCAGCTGAATCCAACACTGTTTCAGTGACCAGATTTAAAAAGATATTGTCACTGTTCAGTCAGCTGCAGGACATAATCGCCGATTATGACCTCTGCAGTGAGAGGAGGGACAACGCTTTGAAAGAATTGAGGTCATTGGAAAGGCAGTACTACCAGGCCCTCTGGGAGAAGAAGAACCAAACCAAAATGAGTGATTTCTTCAAAGTTCTGCATGCTCCTCTTCCCCGTCATCCTCCTGCTCAACTGCCTCCGCCAAATGTTCCTTCATCTCCCCATTCTCCATGTCTGTGATTCTTGGAGGTAAGAAGTAATTTTTTTTTTTTAGAATTTCTAATTTCTAATCAAATGTTTATCATTTGAGGGATGCTCAAATGCTTCTAGGAATGGCGTATTCATTGGCACCTTACAACTGTGGATGTTTTTTCTCATTGTGAACTTAATTTTATCCCATTAATTTTATTAATCTGACCATTCAGAGTATATTCCAAAAGTTTTTTTTTTTTTTTTTTTGCCATGCATTTATGGATCGTAAATTTGATCATCGAGCTGTCATATTTTTATGCAAAATGGTGCCAGCTCCAGGTAAATCCACTAAGTATGGTAGCCTTTCCTTGTAAGGCCAAGTTTTACCCCTGTATTCTAAAATAGCCAAACAGGTGGCTGACTCGAAGCATTAAGGCACTTGAAGATTATTGCATCAGCATGGCCAGCAGGTGTAACCAACCCATAAACTTGCCCAAATATATTTATTCATCGTCTGGAATCGTCAAACTTAAAATTGCCGAAATGTCCACACAACTTGAAATTTCTCAAGGCAACGTTTTCACCGTCATCCACGAACACCGAGCACCAAGATAAGGTCTCACCAAGATAAGTCTCACGAAATGCCAAACATTGTTTTATTCAATATATACTGCAGCAACAATGGCATCATGCCACATACAAAGCCTGTCACCAATCTATTGGCTCGTGACGAAGTGTGATCTAACCACTGGGATCCTGAAACGAAATAGGAATCCATACAATGGAAGTGCAAGGGATTCCTGCCACACAAACTACTCTCAGCCGGCCTGATCGTATCATTGGTTTTCTATGTTGCCAAGGGAATACTGCTGATTGACTTCTGCCTCTCAAAACTACATAGAAGTTTACACCAACATCATATGACAATTTAGCAAGCCATAAATGAATGAGTGACCGCATTGTGGTCACAACATGTGACAAAATCGGGTAACATGCCGATTGGGAAACGCACATTTAAAGCACTCTTAAAAGATCAGTACAATTGTGAAACACAGGTAATGCGCTATTAAAAGATTAACTCGAGACCTCTCATCTATGACAGCCTCCGCCACGGTTATATCAGAGTGAGCTGATTTGTCACACGGTCAAAGATTGTTTAACCCCAAAATGGGGCCGTTCAAAAATGATTGTTACGCTATTTTTTTAGGGAGGCACTTACCGTGCGTGCTGACAGGTTTGATTAAACCTTACTAATAATTTATATTCGACATTGATTACATTTTTAGGGGTCCCTCATCGTAACACTTGACCCAAACAAAGCCAATGGAAATGTGACGCAACAAACCCAGGCAGTGTAAAATCAGCAGACGCCTACACCCTTGCTGTCTTAGGACCACCAGAAAACCAAGATAGTGGCCATATTATTTAGTCTGGGTGCAATGGTGAGTTGAGTCAAGTAACAAAATGTGGATGGGGTATGGCAGCTGTCAGACTAATGGGTGTGCATTCCAAAAATCGACCCCCAACAACAACCATGCAGAGCTCTTGTAGACCTGTGACATATCGCAGGTAAAAGCGCTAAGGGATGCTTTTCAAAGCAAGGTGTGCTGCTCCATCACAACAACGTGCTTGCGGAGAAGGTCTGTGCCACCCAGCCCACCATACTTGATTAACTTTATGTAAATAGATGTTCAGCCTGGACCTGGCCCCAGTGATTATGATTCTGTTTCCATATTTGAAGCCCCCCACGTGTGGCCGCCATTTCACCTGCCATGATGAACAGGCTGAAAACCACCGATATGTGGCTGAAAGGGCAATCTGAAAGCTTTTACTTTACTGGCATAGTTTGAAGTACAAGTGCAGTAAGTGCATTGAAGTCAGCCAGAGGACACCATGTTGCAGAATAGAACAAAAATGATCTTTTGGAGACGTCCACTTTACGAGAAGTCCACTTTATCAGTAATTACTTTTAAGTTCAAAATGTTTGATTGGAGATTTATCATCATCCCCACACTTGCTTTCTAATGGCAAGACATTGTAACCATGATCGATTCGTGGTGTAGAATGCATTGCTGATATAAAATTTATCTTCCCTACCAAATAACCCACCGTTAACAGAGGAGTTAATTCCTTCTTTAAAATTTACAAGCAGGGACTCGTGGAATAGAGTTCTGCAAAAAACCCGTCCCTTTTTGGGGCGGTGTATAGGCAACGAATCGCTGCCTTGCATGCTCCTGGAAGTTTGTTTTAGATGTGTAAAGGTAGGGCATGGCGATTGTGAATATGACAGGTTTGATGTCATGTTCAGCCTGAACAGCATAAAAATCAACATGCCGGTAGGTGGAGTCAGGCTGCCTATGAATGATGTCATTGTGGGTGGTGTCAGGTCAGCTGTCCAACCAATGAGCGGAAAGACAAACAGACGGACAGTTTTACTGCCACTACTTTAATATATAGATGACTTGCAATATGGTCGGTGTTTAGCATTTATGATTTGTAATAACAGCTTCTACTAGGTGCGTGGTGTGTGTTTTGTGTTTTAAATCATAGTAAAATGCGTTTTTCATGTATCACTCACTTTGGGGACTCCAATGGTTACTGTCATGTTAAAACTTTAAAAAAAGATATGGCGATGATGTCATGGCCGACACATTTTTGCAGAGCTCCGGTATCTCAAAATTTGGCACTACACAACTAGTCCTCCCCCTCACCCTCTACCTACCTCCCCATCTCTCCCCAATATTGTACAACTGGTAATATTTTTTTTAAGTTACCCCCCCACCCCCTCTCCAAGGGAGCTATATGCGTGCGTACTACACATAAGGGAGCTTTGTGGCATGTCCTACCATTCACACTATAAACATAGCTTTGCGGCATGTCCCACCAGTTGCGCAAGACGTCATCCCCCGCAAGTTACTGCTCAGAATGAAAACGCTTAACCGCAACTATTAGTGCAATTACCAGCTGCTGAATATGGCATTATCCATGCTGTTGCACACTTAAAAATGCTTCACTGCATCTACCACCTGCTGCATAACACGTTATGCCCTGTGAGTTGCAGAATGAAAATGCTCTGCTGCATCCACCACCTGCTGCGTAAGACGTTATGCCCCATGATTTTCACAATGAAAATGCTTCACCACATCTACTATCAGCTGCCGAATGCAGTGGCATCACCTGCTAACATCCCCCACAAACAATGGGTAGAGTTCTCACCTCTTCTGCAGCTACCCACAATTCCCACATGACTATTTACAGTGCATTCAGAAAGTATTCAGACCCCTTCACTTTTTTCACATTTTGTTATGTTGCAGCCTTGTGCTGAAATCGTTTAAATTCATTTTTTCCCTCATCAATCTACACTCAACACCCCTTGATGACAAAGAGAAAACAGGATTTTAGAAAGTTTTGCAAATTTATTAAAAAGAAAAAAACCAAAATATCACTTTTACATAAGTATTCAGACCCTTTGCTCTGACACTTGAAATTTAGCTCAGGTGCCTCCCATTTCTCTTGATCATCTTTGAGATGTTTCTACACCTTGAATGGAGTCCACCTGTGGTAAATTCGATTGATTGGACATGATTTGGAAAGGCACACACCTGTCTATATAAGGTCTCACAGCTGACAATGCACATCAGAGCAAAAACCAAGCCATGAGGTGGAAGGAACTGCCTGCAGAGCTCAGAGACAGGATTGTGTCGAGGCATAGATCTGGGGAAGCCTACAAAAAAAATTCTGCTGCATTGAAGGTTCCCAAGAGCACAGTGGCCTCCATAATTCTTAAATGGAAGAAGTTTGGAACAACCAGGACTCTTCCTAGAGCTGGCCGCCTGGCCAAACTGAGCAATCGGGGGAGAAGGGCCTTGGTAATAGAGGTGACCAAGAACCCGATGGTCACTTTGGCTGAGCTCCAGAGATCCTGTGTGGAGATGGGAGAAACTTCCAGAAGGACAACCATCACTGCAACACTCCACCGATCTGGGCTTTATGACAGAGTGGCCAGACGGAAGCCTTTCCTCAGTGAAAGACACGTGAAAGCCCGCTTGGAGTTTGCAAAAAAGCACCTAAAGGACTCTCAGACTGAGAAACAAGATTCTGTGGTCTGATGAAACCAAGATTGAACCGTTTGGCTTCCGTCAAACAGTATTATATAATAGCCGGACTATATAAAAGTGTGTGTGTGTGTGTGTGTGGTGTGTGGTGTGTGGTGTGTGGTGTGTGGTGTGTGTGTAGAGAGACGAAAGCTAATTATTCCATTGCATATGTGTAGAAATAACTTTTTTTTTTTTTTTTTTTTAAATCCCTGATACTTTAAACTGGCATATCTAATTACTCAATTACCTGCACATCATGGAGCCTCTTTCTGATCTTGCACTTGAATTTGCAACGTTGCCTCGTCTGCCTCCGATTGATTAAATGCCAAAGTTATTATTAACCCTTCACCTTTGTACAATTAATCACAATTGTTTATGATTGGTTATTTGTTTGTTTACTTGGCTTCCACCAACCAGCATGTTGGACATCATTACCTGCATGGACATTGCAGCCTTCATCACTATCATCATCCACCGTGGATATTTGTCATCATATCAGGTGTGAAGAAAATGCTCACATGTGAAGTCTGTGATGGGGAAAAGATTATGCAAAAGTTATTGCTTCCAGCAAAGGTGGCTTACAGTGCAACAGTTTTACAAGCATTTCCCCCTTTTTCAGGGGATTGGTCAAATGTTTTTTGGAGAGGGAGGTTTGGATTTTGGGATCGGGGGGGAAGGGGAGAGGGGTTGATGATTTCTTCAAAGGTGGGTTATAATGCAAAATAAATTTTGATGATTGTGTCTTCAAAGGTGGCATATCATAATGCCATGTCCTACAATCCTGAAACTGCAAGGTATTGTAGTTGATGAGGTTACTATGAATCTGGTGAGTTTATTGAGGTACTATTTCAAATTGAAGAACTTTTCTGGTTCACCAATGGCGAAGCCACAGGTAAAAACTTTTATGAAGAAAAATTTATTCTCCATCCAGCAGGGCCCTTCATTGTCTGTATTGTAGTCAAAATACCTCCAAACTAGTCATGAGGCAATCTAGAATGGGGTTGATAGTACGTATATACAAATAGTATATACACACGTGGGCCAGTCAATAAGTAACCTTAAAATGGTTATATAAATTCGAGAATGTAATCTGTGTAGTTGTAGACGACATATGTTAGATCTATGGGTATGAAGAGTCCTTGATCTTCATCAAAAACAGATCCTAGCAACTACAGACCAATCGGCCTTCTCCCAATTATCAGCAAAGTCATGGAATCCATCATTGCTTCGGATATCAGATCTTTCCTCTTCTCCAATGGCTTGATCTCTCATCAATTTGGTTTCAGACCAGGTCACTCTACTCTGGACATGCTGCTTCTGCTGTCTCAACAATGGATGGAGGTCCTTAATGCCAAACAGGAAATTAGAGCTGTCTCCCTTGACATATCACGTGCCTTCGATACGGTCTGGCACTCCGCTCTGCGCACCAAACTCTCCTCCTATGGCCAGGGGCGCCGCCAGGGATTTTGGGCCCCGTGAAAAGATATCACAATGGGCCCCTATGAAGCACACACGCACATTTTTTTAGCTGAGACATGACGCTCCTGAACCGGCACGTCTCACGCTCAATTCACTGTCTGCTAGCAAGCCGTTCGCGTCTGGTTTGGGGGCAGGACCAAACCATTTCATGTAAATAGAGGGGGGGGGGGGATTGGGCAATACAGAGGCTCTCTGGATGTTTACTTTTTGCCAAAAACAAGAAAAGAAAAAGAACCGTTAGTTTTATTGGTCTATTATTCTATTAAAGAAGAATGAATGATTCATTCATTCACTCATCATTCATCTATCTATAATTCCAGTAATCTCTGTGTGTCTGTGTGTCTGTGACCGCTGTTTCTCGACAACCACGGGTCCGATCTAATTGAAACTTGCCAGATATATTGCTGGGGACGTGAGGATGTGCCTTTTCAAGGTTTCATATTAATCGGAGAAGTAGTTACCGAGCTATGTCCAAAAAACGATTCAACCAATCAGAGAGCAGCGAGCTATCACGTGTGCCGAACGTGGCGAACAGACTCTGCCTCGGACGGCACATTTGAGAGCGTATTCATTTATTTCACGTTGGCAAACTATTTTGGTGCTATGTTGGCGTTAAACTATGTTTTAAAACTAATTTGCGATTCATCGTAACTGCGATATGCGACCCTCCGGACAGTCAAATGAGGACGTCACTTACGGACTTACGGATAGTCATAGTGACGACGTACTGAATGCTGAACGTGGCGAGCAGACGCTGCCTCGGACGGCACATTTGAGAGCGTATTCATTTATTTCAAGTTGCAATCTGTGTTGATTGTTGTAAGGTACGATCGATTGTAGTACACGTTTATAATAACTCTGCCGATACAGGCCCGATTAACTGCAGCGCCATCCGAGCTGCGGCGTCGGGAGGATACATTCATTGTACGGTCACATCACGCACTTACGGTATTACAGGTTACAGGTATTACAGGTATATTGCTGGGGACCCGAGGATGTGCCTTTTCAAGGTTTGAAATTAATTGGACAAGTGGTTCCCAAGGTATGGTCACCGTACTCGCAAGCCGTTCGCTTTGGCTTTGCGAATGGACCAAACCATTTCATGTAAATAGAGGGGGGGGGGTTCTGTGGTCGTTACTGCCACGTGGTTTCAAAGTTTTTTTTTGTTGTTGTTGTTTGCACGCATGTTTTTTTGCACCCACGTACGGGCACGCCCTAGTTAATATTAAAGATGATAGGTTAATAATTTAATATTGAGAATTTTTACCTAATGTTCTAATAATTTTTAGGGCCCCTGTCAGTGCAGGGCCCTTGGAATCATCCTAACTTTTCCCCTCCCCTTGCAGCGCCCCTGCCTATAGTATAGTATCCATGGAAATCTCCACGCATGGCTTGCGGACTTCCTCTCTAGTCGTAGTCAACGTGTGGCCCTGAATGGGTTTCTCTCATCTCCCCTTCCTGTTCAGGCTGGAGTTCCCCAAGGCAGTGTTCTGGGCCCTGTGCTTTTTCTGGTCTTCATCAATGATCTCTCTGACTCTTGAAAATGCTCTCTATCTCTTTGCTTTTGATTCCACCCTCTGCCGCTCCATTCCTCATCCCTCAGATCGGCAGTCTGCAGCCTCCTCACTCTCTGCAGACCTGGACAAAATCACAGACTGGTCAAACAAGTGGAACATGTCTTTCAATCCTGACAAATCTCGCACTCTTACTATGTCTCTCCGAAAAGACCGACTGGACAACCCTCCCATCTACTTTCTGAACAATCCTCTCCAAGAAGTTCTGTCACTCAAGCTTTTGGGTCTCACTATCTGCAATCATCTTTCCTGGGAAAACCACATTTCCAATCTGGCCTCCAAAGCCAGTCGCCGACTGGGCATCCTCCGTCATGCGAAGTCCTTCCTTGGCACACCTGAGCTCCTCACCACATACAAGGCTTTCATCCGCAGCTCAATGGAATACTGTTCTCCCCCTGGGCCGGTGCTCCTGCCTCACACCTAGCTCGGCTTCACGCTGTTGAAACCAAAGCTTTCAGAATCATTGGAATCTCCCGCAGATGAAGCTAACTCCAAGGGCCTTTCACTTACTCATCGCTAGCAGGTTGGTGGTCTTTCTGTCTTCTACCGAGTCCTCTCCGGCCTTGCTGCCCCAGCTCTCTGTGCTCTGTCCCTCACATATTCCTACAGGTCGCACACGATGTGCCAGCAACCCTCTTATGGTTAAACTGCCAAAATCAAGACTCTCTGCTCACCTTCATTCCTCTTTTCTCCCGCCTCTGGAACAAACTCCCTCACTCCCTCAATCCCACTCCTCCTTCCAGGTCTTTAAAACAGCTGTTCACCACCATCTCTTATCTTCCCCCATCCAAAACCTCGATCTTTTGTACCCCAGCTGATTTCATCCCAGATCCACCTTTTTTGAAATACCAACTTCTTTTCTGGAAGTCCTTGCAGTGTCCGTGTGTTTTATACTTCTCCCACACCCCCCACCCCCTTCCAATGCCTCCTCCCCCCCAAGCCCTCTCCCTCCCACAGATCTCCCGATATCCCTGCTCTCAAATGTTGTTTGTGTGCTCTCCCTTCTCTCCCCATCTTGTCTTCCGCTCCCCTTATTATATGTTTTATGTGTCTGTTTGATTTTTTTGTGTGATGAATGTTAGCTCTTTCACGAGCCTTGATCCTGTATACAAAAAAAAAGGCATGTTTTGCCTGTTTTAGATCTGGCAACATTGAGCGTATGACGTCAGTAAAGCAGTTCCAAGATGGCGGCTCCATTAGAAGCATGCACCAGGGAGGAACAACGTTCTGTCAGCCGTTTCTTGGGAAGTGAGGGTGTGAATCCCAGTGAAATCATCACAGAATGAAGATGCAATATGGTGACACATGTTTATTGCTGCAGCATGTGTATGACTGGTACAGGAAGTTTAAAAGTGGAGTGTGCAGTGTGGCAGACGCTGCTCGCTCGGGCTGGCCTCACAGCTGATGCACCAGAAATGGTTGCAGGAGTTGAGCGCGTGCTAAGGGAAAACCGTCACATTACGCTGGATGAAGTGGTCTCCAAATTGAGCATCAGCCATGGTTCAGCACAACATATCATTCACAACGTGCTGGGGTTCCGCAAATTGTCTGCAAGGTGGATGACCAGACAACTCGCACCCAAACTGAAAGAACGGCGAGTGGACGCATGTGAAGAACTTCTTCGATGTTACGAAACAGAAGACGACGCTTTCTTACAGCGTGTAGTGACTGGGGATGAAAGCTGGGTCCACTACTTTCAGCCAGAAACAAAGAGGGCAAGCAAAGAATGGCGCCATTCAAATTCACCGAAGCCCAAAAAATTCTGCACACGGCCGTCCACTGGAAAAGTGATGCTGACGCTCTTCTGAGATAGCCGAGGTTTCAGCCAGCAACCCGGCATGCATTGGGCCTCCACCAGCCTTTATCAAGAGTAATTCCCTTGTTTACCTCATCCCAGATATACCTGGGGGAAGGGGGTGGGCCTATTCTGTCAACCAATCACAAAGCTGTGTTGCAAGACCTCGTGACCATTGCCCCATGACAAGCTTGTGTTGCAAGTGTTTTGTGTGTGTTTGAGAGGTGTATTGTGTTTGTGTTATCCTTGTCGCCTGTGTTGGTTATGTCTTACCTTGTCCTTGTCCTCCCAGCATCGGTGTCGAGAGTATTTAAGAATGAGAGGTCCGTCTGTGATAACGACACGGTCTCCTTTGTCAACGGTGCCCTCGTTTGGCCAGTGTGCCATGGCTCCAGTATTCGCCTCCTGGCCTGGATCGGGGGTGCCACCAGAACATTCGCATTGTCCCATAGACTCATAGAGGAACATGGCCCGCCCTTATTCCATGCTTGGAGATAGCAGATCTTTCCGGGTGATTACACTCAAAGGCCTTGTGGTGTTCATTAATGCGCTGGCCTAAGGTTTTTCTGGTCTCGCCTATGTATTCTCCACCAGTCACATGGAATAGTGTATACCACACCTGTGCGGTCATTTGTTTGTCTGGTATCTTTGACGTTTGTCAGTGCACGTCTCAAGGTGTATATCGGTCGATAGTTAACCCTCACCCTGACCGGTCTCAAAATCCTGCCAATCCTTTGGGCTACTCCTGGCACAAATGGTAGCACGCAGAAGCCCGTAGGTGATTCCTGTGGAACGTCCTGGGCTCTTGGCCCTGCCAGTACCATTTCATTTTCTTGGGCAGAGGTGGCCTGGGTAGCCTTTTTTCTTTTTCTTTTTTGTATACAAGGTCGAGGCTCATTTAACAAACAACATTAATCACAAAAAAATAAACAAACACATAAAACATATGATAAAGGGAGTGGGAGACAAGATTGGGAGAGAGAGGGAAGCACACAAGTACAAGTGCAACATTTGAGAGCAGGGACATTGGGAGATCTGTGGGAGGGAGAGGGCTTGGGGGGGAGGAGGCATTGGAAGGGGGAGGGGGTGGGAGAGGTAGAAAACACATGGACACTCCTTGGACTTCCAGGAAAAAAGTCGGTATTTCAAAAAAATGGATCTGGGGTGAATTAATGGGGGTAGAAAAGATCAAGGTTTTGGATGGGGGAAGATGAGAGACGGTGGTGAACAGCTGTTTAAAGACCTGGAGGGAGGAGTGGGATTGAAGAGAGTGAGGGAGTTTGTTCCAGAGGTGGGAGAAAAGAGGAATGAAAGTGAAGGTGAGCAGAGAGTCTTGATTTTCGCAGTTTCACTAGAAGAGGGTTGCAGGCAGATCTTGTGCAACCTGCAGGAATATTTGGGGGACAGAGCTGGGGGAGCAAGGCCGGAGAGGAGTCTGTAGAAGACGGAAAGACCACCTATCTGCCTGCGTTGAGTGAGTGAAAGGCCCTCAGAGTTAGCTTCATCGCAGGAGATTCCAATGATTCTGAAAGCTTTGGTGTTAAAAAAGAAAAATTGAATTTTTTTTTTTGAGAGAAATGGCTTTCAATACCCATTTGAGATGCTTGATCTCACTCTTCTTGCCCTCAGAGGTTAATGGTATGTTCCTTGCCCTTTTTATGAGTGTGTTCACCACGGCTCTTTTGTGGTGTGTCGGATGGCAAGACGTAAAATCGAGGTAACGGTCGGTCTGGGTGGGTTTCCTATACACTGCGATACTTAAGCTTCCATTTGGGTTCCTCGGCACCATGGCGTCCAGAAACTGAAGTGACCCCTCCTATTCTTCCTCACAGGTAAATTTGATGGAAGGAAATGTTCCACTGATGCCCTCCTGGATTGTATTAACAGCCGTGCTGGGGCAGATGACAAAAGTGTCATATACATAGTCGTACCAGACATGTGGCTGTGTTGGGAGGGATGGGATGGTGTGTCTCAAGCTCTTCCATCACCATGTTGGCATCCTCCGCAGACACCGGGGAGCCCATAGCAGTGCCGAACACCTGTTTGTAAAATGTGCCGTCAAAGACAAAATATGTGGAAGAAAGACGTGTGCTGAGGAGGTCATGAACATCCAACTTGATGGCAGCCTGTTTCCAGCAGTCATCCTCCATTAGCCGCTGTCTAGCCACATCAACCGCCAGGGTTGTGGGCATGTCTGATTGTCTGTGTTGTCGATCAACTACTCCCTCAAACCTTTATTTACGTGGTTGTGTGTTTTGAATTGTGTAGTATTTATGTGGTGGTGTAGTGTTTTGAATTATGTGGTGGTAGTGAGGTGTTTTTAATTGCATGTTTCCATGGTGGTGAGGCGTTTCAAATTGCATATTGTTTACGTGGTGGTGCGGTGTTTCAAATTGCATATTGTTTACGTGGTGGTGCGGTGTTTTGAAATATGTGGTGGTGAGGTGTTTTGAATTACGTGGTGGTGAGGTGTTTTGAAATATGTGTTGGTGAGGTGTTTTGAAATATGTGGTGGTGAGGTGTTTTGAAATATGTGGTGGTGAGGTGTTTTGAAATATGTGGTGGTGAGGTGTTTTGAAATATGTGGTGGTGAGGTGTTTTGAAATATGTGGTGGTGAGGTGTTTTGAAATATGTGGTGGTGAGGTGTTTTGAAATATGTGGTGGTGAGGTGTTTTGAAATATGTGGTGGTGAGGTGTTTTGAAATTTGTGGCTGTGAGGTGTTTTGAAGTATGTGGTGGTGAGGTGTTTTGAATTACGTCGTGCTGAGGTGTTTTGAATTACGTCGTGCTGGGGTGTTTTGAATTACGTGGTGCTGAGGTGTTTTGAATTACGTGGTGCTGAGGTGTTTTGAATTACGTTGTGAGGTGTTTTGAATTACGTCGTGCTGAGGTGTTTTTAATTACGTGGTGCTGAGGTGTTTTGAATTACGTGGGGCTGAGGTGTTTTGAATTACGTGGTGCTGAGGTGTTTTGAATTACGTGGTGCTGAGGTGTTTTGAATTACGTGGTGGTGATTTGAATTACGTCGTGCTGAGGTGTTTTGAATGATGTGGTGCTCAGGTGTTTTGAATTGCATTGTGCTGAGGTGTTTTGAATTACGTCGTGCTGAGGTGTTTTGAATTACGTGGTGCTGAGGTGTTTTGAATTACGTGGTGCTGAGGTGTTTTGAATTACGTGGTGCTGAGGTGTTTTGAATTACGTGGTGCTGAGGTGTTTTGAATTACGTGGTGCTGAGGTGTTTTGAATTACGTTGTGGTGAGGTGTTTTAAATTATGTGGTGGTGAGATTTATTTGTTTATTTGTTTATTTTTTTTTGTATACAAGATCGAGGCTCGTGAAAGAGCGAACATTAATCACACAGAAAGGCAAACAGACACATAAAACAAATAACATCGGGAGCGGTAGACAAGATGGGGAGAGAGGGGGATGGACACAAACACAACATTTGAGAGCAGGGACCGAGAGACATGGAGACATCGAGTGATCTGTGGGAGGGAGAGGGCTTTGGGGGGAGGCATGTGAAGGGGGGGGGGGGGGGTGGGAGAGGTATAAACATATGGACACTGCCAGGACTTCCAGGAAAGAAGTTGGAATTTCAAACAAGGTGGATCTGGGGTGAATTAGTGGGGGTAGAAAAGATCAAGGTTTTGGATGGGGGAAGATAAGAGATGGTGGTGAACAGCTGTTTTAAAGACCTGGAGGGAGGAGTGGGATTGAAGGGAGTGTGGGAGTTTGTTCCAGAAGCGGGAGAAAAGAGGAATGAAAGAGTGGAGGTGAGCAGAGAGCCGAGATTTCGGCAGTTTAACCATCAGAGGGTTGCTGGCAGATCTTGTGCGACCTGTAGGAATATTTGGGGGACAGAACACAGAGAGAGCTGGGGGAGCAAGGCCGGAGAGGAGTCGGTAGAAGACAGAAAGACCACCTACCTGCCTGCGGTGAGTGAGTGAAAGGCCCTCAGAGATAGCTTCATCGCGGGAGATTCCAATGATTTTGAAAGCTTTGGATTCAACAGCGTGAAGCCGAGCCAGGTGTGAGGCAGGAGCACCAGCCCATAGGGGAGAACAGTATTCCATTGAGCTGCGGATGAAAGCCTTGTATGTGGTGAGGAGCTCAGGTGTGCCGAGGAAGGACTTCGCACGACGGAGGATGCCCAGTCGGCGACTGGCTTTGGAGGCCAGCTTGGAAATGTGGTTTTCCCAAGAAAGATCATGGCAGATAGTGAGACCCAAAAGCTTGAGCGACAGAACTTCTTGGAGAGGATTGTTGAGAAAGTAGATGGGAGGTTGTCCAGTCGATCTTTTCGGAGAGACATAGTAAGAGAGTGAGATTTGTCAGGATTGAAAGACATGTTCCACTTGTTTGACCAGTCTGTGATTTTGTCCAGGTCTTCAGAGAGTGAGGAGGCTGCAGACTGCCGATCTGAGGGAAGAGGAATGGAGCGGCAGAGAGTGGAGTCATCAGCAAAGAGATAGAGAGGATTTTCCAGAGAGTCGGAGAGATCATTGATAAAGACCAGAAAAAGCACAGGGCCCAGCACACTGCCTTGGGGAACTCCAGCCTGAACAGGAAGGGGAGATGAGAGAAATCCATTCAGGGCCACACGTTGACTACGACCAGAGAGGAAGTCCGCAAGCCATGCATGGAGATTTCCATGGATACCATAGGAGGAGAGTTTGGTGAGCAGAGCTGGGTGCCAGACCGTATCGAAGGCACATGATATGTCAAGGGAGACAGCTCTGATTTCCTGTTTGGCATTGAGGACCTCCATCCATTGTTGAGACAGCAGAAGCAGCATGTCCAGAGTAGAGTGACCTGGTCTGAAACCAAATTGATGATCAGATATCAAGCCATTGGAGAAGAGGAAAGATTTCATATCCGAAGCAATGATGGATTCCATGACTTTGCTGATAATTGGGAGCAGGCTGATTGGTCTGTAGTTGCAAGGATCTGTTTTTGCACCTTTTTTGTGTAAAGTGGTAATGTTAGCTGATTTCCAGGATGCTGGCAGATGACCTTGAGCAAAAGATAGGGTGAAAAGAACAGAGAGAGGGTGAGATAGAGTGGCAGAGCAGGATTTTAGGACCCGTGGGCTGATGCCGTCTGGTCCAGTTGCAGAATCAGAGTCGAGGTTTGACAAAAACTCCTCCACCTTGTCAGGAGAGAAGGACCCAGAGTTCAGGAGCAGTTGGGTTCGACTGGGAAAGGTGGGAACAGAGAGAGATGGGTTTGGGACTAAGGATTTTGAGGCAAACACAGAGTTGAGGCATTCGGCTTTGTCATGTACGATGTCAACTGTGTGGCCATTTGAGGTAAGGGAGGGGATGGAGGGGGAACAAACACCAGAAATGGATTTGACCAGACGCCACCAGGATTTGGAGGAAGGAGACAGGTTTGAGAGTTCATTCTTGAGTGAGGAGAGATAGTGCTTCCTGGCACTCCTGAGGGTAGACACACACTTGTTCCGAGCTTGGTGGAAGGAACTGAGATTGCCTTCAGTTGGATTAGCCTTCCAAGAGGCAAAGGCAAGTTGTTTCAGGGCAACTGCCTCACCACAAGATTCAGTGTACCATGGACGGGAGGAAGGGTAAGACAACTGAAGGCGAGATGGGATAAATCTGTGCATGAGAGAGATCAGTTTGCTTTGGAAGAATTCCCAGGAAGAATTGATGTCAGAGGCAGTGGAGATGGGAGCCCAATCCAGACGATTGATGGCTGCTTGAAGACCGTCCCAGTCGGCCTGAGTGAAATGCCAGACTCGTCGACGCTGAGGAGGCTCTCTGAGAATGGCCAGAGAGATGTCCACTTTGACAAGCACATGATCAGAAGAACCGATTGGAGCAGAAGAAGAGCAGCAGACATTAGCAGGGAAGTTTGTCATAACCAAGTCTAGAAGAGAAGATACTCCATTGGCTGAGACCCGGGTCAGGAAATTGACAGATTGTGTCAATCCCAGTGAGTCACAGAAGTCCTTTGCTGAGGTGCCATGACTGGTGAGAGAGGAACCCACACCCAACCAGGTGGCATGATGAGAGTTGAAGTCACCACATATGAGGAAGAGAGAGTTGGGATGAGTGGATAGAAGTTGGTCCATGTTGTCAGACAGTGAAATGTAGATGGAGTCATCACTGTTTGGGGGACGGTACAGAACACATATGAACAAAAGGTGGGAGCGGAGAGGAAGCCGTAGCCAGAGGTACTCCTGGGGGTGAGGAGGAAAGAGGGCAGGGCAAGGAGAGTGAGGAAGAGAGTTTTTGAGAAAGATAGCCACCCCACCACCAGGCCGAGGCTCAGGTCTATCATACCGGAGGAGGGAGTAACCAGGAAGAGATATTAAGGAATCGGAGACATCTTGAGGGAGGAAAGTCTCTGTTAAGCAGATCAAGTCTGGATTGTCAGAAGCAACCTGTATGGAGAGATCAGTCAGGTTTGAGCGAAGGCCCCGGATGTTTGAGGTCCATACCGTTAATGAAGAGAGAGGGGGAGCATCAGGTACAGGACAGGGGAGGGGAGGAGTAGGGTAAGATGAAGGATGAGAGGGGGAGGTAGGGAGAGCAGTTGATAGTGTGTCAGATATTGCAGAAGAGTTCCAAGAAAGGGAAGGATGAGGAGGATGAAAGGTTTGATGGTGAAGGGATGAGGCACAGTGAGGGGTTGTTTGAGGGGGGGGGGGGGCAGAGGAAAGTAGAAGGTTTGGGGGGGTGGAGGTATGAGATAGAAGGGAGACGAAGTGGGGAGGAGGCAGCTTGGAGGAGGAGGGGGGAGGAGGGAGAATTGGAGAGGAATGGTATGGGGGGAGAATTGAATGGGAGGGGTTGGGGGGGAGTTTTGAAGGGGAGGGGGGAGTTTTGGAGGGAAGGGGCAAGGGGGGAGTTTTGGAGGGAAGGGGCAAGGGGGAAGTTTAGAAGTGGAGGGGCAAGGGGGGAGTTTAGGAGGGGAAGGGCAAGGGGGGAGTTCAGGAGTGGAGGGGCAAGGGGGGAGTTTAGGAGTGTAGGTGCAAGGGGGGGGATTTGGATGGGAGGGGCAAGAGAGGAGTTTAGAAAGTGGATGATTAATGAAAGACGAACATTGATAACAAATTGGGTTTGTTGTGATTTTCAAGTTAGCAATCCGATTCAGAACGATGGAGGAGGGATGGAATGAATGTGAATTTAGCCCATGTAGTGAGGGAGACGTATAAGATATTGAATTTCTTTTTTTTGAAGTGGAATGAGTTGTAGAGGAAATTGAGAAAAGCCTTTTAAATAGGAAGAAAAACAGCGTGTTGTAATATACCACTGAATAAAACACAGAAGGGGAAAGGTTAAACATATTTAAATAATATTTAAACAGAACTGTGAACAATCTTCTATGCACAAAATACCAACGGGGGGGAGAGCCGAGAGGGACCACCACGAGTCACGTGAACAGGGCAAATGGTGGATGGCAAGGAGATAATGGGGGCGGGGCGAACAGCACAGCTGGACAGAAAATACAGGATGAGACAACAGTACACGTGGAGAAAGGAAAATAAATGTTTTTGGTTTGTTTTTTTGTTTTTTTTGTTTGTTTGTTTTTTTTTGGGGGGGGGGGGGGTGGGGATTTAGAACGTTAGACAGAGTATTATGTTCGGGGTAGAAGGGAAAAAACTAATAGCCAAGCAAAACACGCTTAAGTTAACAAAACACCGACAGGGGTACAACTACAAGGCCACACACGAGGAGCAGAACACGATTAATTAATTACGAGTTACAGGAAATTCAAACCAAAACTAGCTAAAATCAAACAATATCACATGGACGATAAAATAACGAGTTGAAATTTGACAATCTATCTGGGGAAATGGGGGAGAAACACGTGGTCGAAGAACGAACGAACGAATAAGAATGAATAAACGAATGAGCACAGAGAAGGTAATGTCTTTTTTTGTTTGTTTTTTTGAGTTGAGATTTACATAAGGAAGTAGGCTATGGGGTGAAAAGACTGGGAAAACAGAGAACGAAAGTTATTGGATCACAAACGACGGACCGCTGAGAGAAAAACAAAGCCTCAAGGTTGTACAGTGTACACTGTACAAGGCCTCAAGACACGACACGAATTAACACGATTTTCAATACAGGTATGAAAGATTTGCACCGAAAATCTTCGTCGGGACAATATACGTACATACACCATAAAATAAATACAGTTATAACGAAAATACAAATGGGAACAATTACTTAACTTCGATTTCGATGGAGAGCGTGTAGAGCTGCGAATAAACGAACCCTCGCCAGCAAGACCGGGATGAGATGTTTCTGTATGAGATGTTTTGAATTGCGTGGTGGTGGGGTGTTTTGAATTACGTGGTGGTGAGATGTTTTGAATTACGTGGTGGTGAGGTGTTTTGAATTACATGGTGGTGAGATGTTTCAAATTTCGTGGTGGTGAGGTGTTTTATATTTTGTGGTGGTGAGGTGTTTTGAATTATCTGGTGGTGAAGTGTTTTGAATTATGTGGTGGTGAGGTGTTTTGAATTACATTGTGCTGAGGTGTTTTGAATTACGTGGTGGTGAGATGTTTTGAATTACGTGGTGCTGAGGTGTTTTGAATTGCGTGGTCGTGAGGTGTTTTGAATTACGTGGTGGTGAGGTGTTTTGAATTACGTGGTGGTGAGGTGTTTTGAATTACGTGGTGCTGAGGTGTTTTGAATTGCGTGGTGCTGAGATGTTTTGAATTACGTGGTGCTGAGGTGTTTTGAATTACGTGGTGCAGAGGTGTTTTGAATTACGTGGTGGTGAGGTGTTTTGAATTACGTGGTGGTGAGATGTTTCAAATTTCGTGGTGCAGAGGTGTTTTGAATTACGTGGTGGTGAGGTGTTTTGAATTATGTGGTGGTGAGGTGTTTTTAATTATGTGGTGGTGAGGTGTTTTTAATTACGTAGTGGTGAGGTGTTTTTAATTACGTGGTGGTGAGATGTTTTGAATTTTGTGGTGGTGAGATTTAATCGTCCCAAACTTCCAGTCTGCACCTACCCCTTCTGTATGTATGTGCTGAGGGGTTCTTTTAAAAAATATATAAATTTTCAACCTAAATTGCTTATAAAAATGTAATATCACAAACACTACAAATAAATTTGTGTAAAATAATTGTTTGTATTAGGATTGGTGTCAACCATGACAACACAGCAACTCAGGTGCAGTCATTATCCTCAGCTCAAACGAGCCCTTTCCTCTGTAACGACGCGTGGAGGCGAGTGCAGCGAGCCGAGCCAAGCTAGTATATATATATATATCGAGCCAAGCTAGTACCTTAAAAAAACATCTCCCAAAATCAAATCCATTGACTAAACTTTACGTGTGTCATTGACTCGGCATGGCGATTAAAAGATTATCACTAAAACGTCATTGGGCACATCGTGTTGCAGGCATATTGGATTGAAGGAAAATATTAAATAATTATATCTCTGAAAACGCTTACCCCATCGATGCGAAATTTTACAAATATCTAACACCATTGTTGCATATGGTTTGAAAATGATGACATCATAGGTCACGTGGTTTGGCAGCCATCTTGATTAGAAAACGAACCTTTTCCGATTAACAAGAAACTTCACAAATGTGCCTATCCATGCATATGCAGAGTGTACATTTTTAAGGTCATGTCACGTGGTGTGGCAGCCATATTTGCTTGAAAGCCAATATTTAAAAAAATCCATTCTCTGAAACTGCTTCACCGATTGATGTGAAACTGGTCATGGCTGGTGAAAATATGACAATTGAAAACAGCTGAATGGATTTAAATCAAACTTGTTTATTTTTAGGACAGTGAACGAGGGCATCTACCTGTTGTGGGACTATGCGGAGGCATATTGGCCAGTCGCATTGCTCTCGATTTTTATTTCTTCAATCCCAAATTTTCAACTTTAATTGCTTATAAAAATGTAATCTCACAAATATTACAAATAAATGTGTACAAAATAAATGTGTGGTTTGTGATTTTTGTCAATCATGCCAACACAGTACAGTCATCCTCAGCTCGAACAAGCCCGTTCTCTGTAGCGACACATGGTGAGGCGAGCCGAGCCATGCTGGTATGTATCTACATTTCTGTGCAGTCTGTGTTGTCACCGAACTACTCTCTCAAACTTTTATTTTTGTGGTGGTGAGATGTTTTTCATTGTCGTGGTGAGGTGTTTTGAATTACGTGGTGGTGAGGTGTTTTGAATAGCGTGTTGTTTACATGGTGGTGAGGTCATGCATTTTATATACCGTACATATATCTGTGCAGTGTCTGTCACGTCACTGAACCACTTGCTCAAACTTTTGTGGAATCATTCCAAACTTCCAGTCTGCACCTATCCCTACGGTGTGTATGTGTGGGTTCCTGTTAGAATTTTTTTTATTTCTTACATCCTGTTTTCAACTTAAATTACTTATAAAATGTAATATCACAAATATTACAAATACATTTGCACGAAATAAATGTTTTATGATTGGTATAAATCATGACAACACAGCAACTCAGGTACAGTCGTTATCCATATTAAAACAAGCTCGTTCCTCTGTGGCGACGCGTGGTGAGGCGAGCATAGCGAGCCGATCCATTCTCGATCTACTGGCTAGCAACACACACATACATATATACATACATATATACATACATATATATATATATATATATATATATATATATATATATATATATATATATATATATATATATATATATATATATACATACGTAGTGTGTTCAAAAAGTATCCGACCTTTATTTTTCGTGCGTAAAAAAAAAAAGAAGCTAGGGAGGCGTTGATTGGTGCATGTATGTAGGCGATCCTAATGCGCACGTGTGAATTTTTTCCCACCTGCAGAAGCTGTCATTCGACAGCAGACCGCCGATGAGTGAGGACATGTAAGCGAGTGCCGTCGGATTTTCGTTTTTGACAAAATGACGGAAAAACTTGAACAACGCTACTGCATCAAATTTTGTGTAAAGCTTGGCGATTCCCAAGTGGAAACGATCCGCAAGATTCAACACCTTTCATTCCATTATGAAGGAGGATTTGGGCTTCAGGAGAATCTCAGCGAAGTTCGTACCAAAGCTGCTAACGATTGAGCAGAAGCAACTCCGTTTGGAGATCGCACAGGACATGCTGGAGACTGTGAACAGCGATCCCAGCTTCCTCAACACAGTGATCACTGGCGATGAGTCCTGCGTTTATGGGTACGACCCAGAAACCAAGTTGCAGTCATCACAATGGAAGCATCCAACATCCCTGAGGCCAAAAAACACAAAATTTGATGCAGTAGCGTTGTTCAAGTTTTTCCGTCATTTTGTTAAAAACGAAAATCCGACGGCGCTCGCTTACATGTCCTCACTCATCGGCGGTCTGCCATCGAATGACAGCTTCTGCAGGTGGGAAAAAATTCACGCGTGCGCATTAGGATCGCCTACATACGTGCACCAATCAACGCCTCCCTAGCTTCTTTTTTTTACGCATGAAAAATAACGGTCGGATACTTTTTGAACACAGTAGTGTGTATATATATATATATATATATATATACAGTATATATATATATATATATACAGTATATATATATATATATATATTGTTACAGACGCGGTTTTAGATGTTATATTGACCGAGCGGTGGTGTATTTAACCGCGTCCGAACAGTTACTCCCCGATTAGAACCCGATTCCACCCGACGTTGACCAGATCGCCCCACAGATATTCAATCGGGAAACCTCTAAAGCAACCGAAAGAGAAGGAAAAGAGGAAAAGACAGAGTACGGAGGAAGAACAGATTTATTATACACACACAAGCAATGGATGGAAGAAGCAGTAACACAGCGAATCGTTAACTTGCACTATTCATTTTTACTTAACCCCAAGACAACGAGCAGGACAGGACGTTCACACTTACACAGGGGATATTGCAGGCAGGTAGGGCTTGAGGTGGATTGCTGGAGAGGGAGGCAAAGTCGGAGGCAGCAGCTCTCAATTCCTCGCGGTTTTGGCGGGAAAACCCTCCGTCACGTATCCGCTGCTATAGACGTCACGCGCTGGCTCGGGCACACCTGCTCCTCTCCTCCTGGTGGAGCCGTCTCCCTCCTTTCAGCGCGTCTCTCCAAAGCTGGTTTCCTCTCCGAGTACCTCTGCTTTTGGCTTGGAGCGTTTCGTATCTCACCGCTCTTCTTGGTGCTGCCTCTTCGCTCCTCTCCCAGGTCATCTCGTAAAGCAGTCCCTTACAGTCGCTTTTATCGCCTCGGGCGGAATTAAGCCGCCGGCTCCGAGGGCACGCCTACCGGGTCGCTCACCGCGGTGCTGATTGGCTGTTAGGGCTGGCTCACTCCTCCCCTCTTATGACGAGGTGGAGACGCGCCTTTCTTCTCCGAGATTAGCACATGGGCAATGGCGGCCTGCGGGATTGAAAACAACTCCCACCCTTTTGAAAGGAACATTGGAGAGCGGAGATGTTTGGGGAAATTGGAAGGGCCTACGCTTATTTTGTTTGATACAATGCAAAGTCAATCTAGTGGGAAACACATATTTAGCCTACATGGAATAAGGAAATACACTATTTAAAAGATATATCGTGACCTGCGTGTAAGTTTAATGGAATTAACTAGGAGGACGGCTGCGACCATTATTTACACTAGGGCATGCCCGTACGTGGGTGCCCGTTCCTTGCCAAAAAAAAAAAATAACGCTACCCGTACGCTCTACCCCGCCCGTACGCCCGTAAACAAAAAAAACAACGCTCTTCGCTTCCGCCCTTCGCTCTGACTGAATTGGGAGAAATAATGCGCATAAGAAATCGAGAAATTATTATTTTCTCCGGAAGAAATCGAATTACGAACCGTAATGGCGCACGCGCTCGGCTCGGCTCGCTCTCACATCGGCCACACCTACGCAATAACGCGTTCTGTGATTGGCTGCCGGAAGTGCAGTCGTCACTGTCCGGAAGGTCGCAAATCGCAGTTACGATGAATCGCAAATTAGTTTTAATTAGTTTTAAAACATAGTTTAACGCCAACATAGTTTGCCAACGTGAAATAAATGAATACGCTCTCAAATGTGCCGTCCGAGGCAGAGTCTGTTCGGCACGTTCGGCACACGTGATAGCTCGCTGCTCTCTGATTGGTTGAATCGTTTTTTGGACATAGCTCGGTAACTACTTGTCCGATTAATATGAAACCTTGAAAAGGCACATCCTCGGGTCCCCAGCAATATACCTGGCAAGTTTCAAGTATATCGGACCCGTGGTTGTCGAGAAACAGCGGTCACAGACAAACAAACAAACAAACAAACACACACACAGACACACAGACACACACACACACACACAGAGATTACTGGAATTATAGATAGATTAACAGGGTGTTACCATACTTTTGTAACGTTCACATTGTAACGTTGACGGCTCCACCAGGAGGAGAGGAGCAGGTGTGCCCGAGCCAGCGCGTGACGTCTATAGCAGCGGATACGCGACGGAGGGTTTTCCCGCCAAAACCGCGAGGAATTGAGAGCTGCTGCCTCCGACTTTGCCTCCCTCTCCAGCAATCCACCTCAAGCCCTACCTGCCTGCAATATCCCCTGTGTAAGTGTGAACGTCCTGTCCTGCTCGTT